>NC_022009.1:115585666-115610553 GCF_000317375.1 Microtus ochrogaster
TATAATGTGCTTTATATTTAATTGTATTTTTCTCCCCTACACTTCGGTGGTTAGCCTTTGGAGTGAGGAAGCAGATCCAGGGTGACCGACGTTAACTCTGTTGGTGTGTGGCAGAGCTGTGTCTGGATGTGGGAACTGCAGATCTCTGTGCTGATCATTTCTCAAAACCACTTCTCAACATTTTTTAAAATTACTTGAAATGGTTGTGATACTTTAAAGAAGATTTATTCATTTTATTTTGTACATATGAATGCATGGCCAGCATGTATTTATGTGTGTACTACATGGGTATCTGGTGTTCATACAGGCCACAAGAGTATCTCAGATGCCCTTGAGCTGGAGTTACAGACAGTTGTGAGAAGCCATGTGGGTGTTGAGAATGAAAGGTCTCTGGGAAAGCTGCCTGTGCTCTTAACTGCTGAGCCATCCCTGCAGCTTATGCTGTGAGACTTCAATTGCAGGACAGGTAGGTCAGAAAAGCAACGTTGACTTAATACATGAAGAGATAAATAACAGATAAGTAAGAGATAGTAACCAGTAGTGCTTGTTGGAAGAAAAGGCTGCATATATCCCACTGTTCAAAAGACTATGGATGGCAACTATGGACATGCAAAAATGCATGGAGAAACCCACAAAGCCTCTACCCTACATAAAGAACTATAGGTTACCCAGGAAGGCAGGGAGCAAGAGACCTGGTCTTCTCTAGGGAAGAACACCACTTGGTTGTCCATTGCCAAATAGCCCTGATACACACATAAACGTAAGATTATATGGACTGAAAAGGCTATAGTTAAAATTACATACATACATATATCTGTATGTACACACGCACACACACACACACACACACACACACACACACACACACACATATGCACTCAATAATAATTAGTGAGAAAAGCAGCCATTCATTTAAAGGAGAATGGGGTGGGTTTTATGGGATGGTTTGGAGGAAAGGGAAGAGAGAAGAGTTGTAATAATATTATAATCTCAAAAACAAACGCTCTGTTCTATCCACTGTTTTTGTATGTCATTGTTTCTCTCCATCTACTAGCATAGCCCCCTTCCTCTTGCTGGAGACACAATCCATTTCTAAAATTAGATTTCCAGTTGATAAGTCAGAGGGCTAGAAACTACCAGTAGTTCAAGGCAGCTGATGTAAAGGAAGAAAAGAAGGATATGCATGGCTTTTCTAATACTTCACATCCAGTAAGGTGCTAACCAAGGCAGTGGCTAAAGGCAAAACCCCACAAATGCTTGTAATCCCTTGGACAATCCCAACTTTCTCATGTTGCATGTCATTCGCAAAAGGAGGTTTTCATAAAACCAATGAACAAATCCACTGTTGACCTGTCAACAAAATAGGAAGGCTACTTAGGCATTTGACATTATAAAGAATTAAAGAGACAAGTATTTTAAGAAAATTCAATTTTAGGGGTGTTGCTTCACCAAACAGTTCATTCTACTGTCTTCCTTAACTGTCTATTATTCATTTTTCTTAAAAGTAAATTATGATGTCATTGATTTCAAGCACATGCTTGGTATGCGCTTACCCACCAGCGGCTTCTGTTTGATGAGCTCATCAATGATGCGCTTCAACAGTATTTTCAGGAAACATAAATGACTACAGTTCTTAAGACTTTTAGGTACTTTCCTCTTGTTAAATCTTAGCACATGCAACCAAGATTGTTTAAAATCTCTGCTACCACATCTGACTAACCATTTTTAAAATTAAGAAGTTTATGAACTAATTTATTCACTTGTTGTTTGTAGTAATTATTTCCTCACCTGGAGAATAACATTCAACAATATATGTATAGTATAGAAGTAACTGTGTTCATTGGTCGAATATTTATTGTCACAATAAGTTATAGAGAAGCATTATTAAAATTGTTATGGAACAGAACTTTTCAAGGCAAATAAATAATACCAATAAAAATATACCAACTAGATAATGTCCTGTCTTGGGATAACATATTCCAATATCTATTTTGATCAGTCTTTATAATTGTTTATGATTTAAAATGCCCCTTCATTACTTGCAAAATAATAAGATATTAAGATGTTTGAACTGTCATATAAACAAAAATACTTTATTTCAGCATCTCCTGGAGTTCTTTCCCTTTCTTTCTTCTTTCAGGCATAGCAGTCAATGCACAGTCCCCCAGAATTTATTCTAGTTTCACATATGTGAGCTCTAGCTTAAATGTAGAATTCCCCCATGTCTTAATTTTGTATTCTCTTCACTATAGGCAGAAAGGAATCTCTAGTAATAAAATATCTAGTCTAGGAGAATGATGGACTATATCACATTTTATAAAGGTATTCCCGTACTGGGTAGACACTAAAATGTGCATAGATTGGTGTTGTTTGGGGTACTTTTGGTACTTGACTTTTGGGGGTAGCATACAATAATGCATTAATGAATTGACTTCTGCTCCAGAAGCCTAGGGAAGAACCAATAAGATATTTTTTTTTAATCTTTAAAGCAATTGTAGGGGCTGGATAACAAGGCTTGAAATCTGTAGAGCTGGCATGAAGAAAGGAAGACAGTCAGACCCCTGGAGCATGAGTTGAAGTTTGAGAGCACTGTCAAACCTGAGGTCTATGAACAATTACATGTTATAACTGCATTGCTTCCCAAATAGCTTGCATTGCATAATTATATAGTTTATTATGTTTTTCATAATAGTGAACTTAGCAATAATTTATAGACTTTAACATATGGTTCTTAAAAAGTAGAGTAAACCGACATCTGACACTGCTTGCGCGACTAAAAAATTGAGACTAACCCCAGGGACCCAATGCAAAACCAAATACTCAGATTCTACTCTTTAATAAAATGATTCCTAATAACATTGTGCTATATCTATAGATCAGTGCCTTGCTAAGTCATGATCAGAGAAACTTCATCCTGCAGTAGATGGAAACACATGCAGATACCCACAACCAAATAATATGCAGAGAGTAAGAGACCATGAAACACTCAGCCCTAAATAGTATCTCCATCAAATTCTTCCCCTTAGAGCTCAGGGAACTCTGCAGAAGAGAAGGCAGAAAGAGTATAAGAGCCACGGGGAACAGAGGACACCAAGAAAACAAAGCTTTCTAAATCAACATGATGAAAGCGCATCTGAACTCACAGAGACTGAGGCAGCAAGCACAAAGCCTCCATGGGTCCTTTGGTTATATATCATAGCTTGATATTTTTATGGAATCTTCGAAAGTGCAAATGAGTTAGTCTCTGATTCTTGTGCCTTCTCCCTTGTTCTCTTGGGCTCTTTTCCTTCTGTTGGTTTGTTTTGTCCTATTCCAATGTGTTAGTTTTATCTCATTATAGCTCATATTATTTTATTATTATCCCTTAGAAGCCTATTTGTTTTCTATTGAGGTGGATCTGGGTGGGAGACGATGTGGGGAAGGTCCTGGGAGGAGGAGTAGGAGGGGAAACCATATTCTGAATGTATTATGTGAGAAGAAAATCTATTTTAATATTAGTGTAAATACATTACTGAACCTAAGTTTTTGATACATAGCTTCTATCAAAACATGGCTCTGTATATCTGTTATTCTGGATGTTATCATGAGTGGATTATATTCTGGTCATTCCAGAAGAAAGATTACTAAAATCTTTGAGAGAGTAATAGTTTTAGCAGTGAGTTGCAGTGGCAGACATATTTGCACACGGTGGGAACAAAGACTAGGCTCTGCTTTCAGCTCTTCCTCCTCCTTTGCTTTCTTTCCCTTGACTTAAACACAGCAGATGCATTAGTTATGAAGTGGTACAGTAAAACTTAAAATGTCAGGATGCTTTCAAAGCTCTAAAGAATCGAGAACAACCAGTACTTAAAATTAGAGAAAGGAAAGCTACAGGAAAATAAAAACATATCACTTTTGAGTGCAAGCCATACTGAAATACGAGGGCTTTAGCTTTCATCCTAAAGATCTATTCATCGCTGTTTTATTTATTAGCACTTGGAAAATGTGAAAATAGTTGAAGTGGGAGACTGCAGGACAATGTTAGATGTGAATAGACAGAAAGCATTTCTGATTGCAAATTTATTTAGCCTGGTCAAATTTATTAAGGAGTACTTTCATATTAGCCTTCTGCTGTGAAACTAAGAAATCCTTTGAAATTAAAATTTCAATAGCACATTAAAAATGCATGATTTTCTATGCAATATCATTCTTCTGTGCTTGAAGAAAAATCTAAACGGCTGCTAATCTAGCAGGTCACCAAGGTTGATAAAACTAAAGGACGACTCATAATGCATATTTATATGCAGAATGATGACACACACAATTTTAGGTTCTTGTAACATGCGTTTCAACAAGGCAGTGACATTAATTTTCATATGTTTTGAACAAGTTGGCCTGAAGTTTATTTGAAAATATGATGCCTCCAAGTTAGTTTTTTTTTATTTGAGTTATGTCCTGGAGACTCATTACACCTGCTATCTAGCACCCAAAGAAGGACAATCCTGGTTACAATGGTATCTAAGAAGTAATGTTTCCAAAGAAAGAAGTAACATATTTTTAAGTCCAAGGAGCTTTAAAAATACTTTCTATGAAATAAATTAAAATTGATAAAACTTTTGCGGCATGCTATCACTTTCCAGGCAGCATGGTAATAAAGGATAAAAGATATTTTTTTCTTCTAGTAACCTATATAGCACCTTTCAGGATGATGAAAACTGGCTGTAAGTTTAAAGCTCCTAGCTGAGTACCAGATAGGCTTCTTCATGTTCTGTGATATAAGTATGTGTTTTCAGGACTTACTTTCAAGTTGTGGAGGGTAATCTCTGTCTTAGGTTTCTATTTCTGTGAGAAATCATCATGACCATTGCAACTCTTATAAAAGAAAACACGTTATTGGGGCTGGGTTGCTATGTCAGAGGTTTAAGCCATTATCACAATGGTGGGATACAGCAGTGTGCAGGCAGACATGGTGTGGAGAAGGAGTTGAGAGTCCTCCATTTTGATCCATAGGCAGCAAAAGGAGACTGTGTACTATATAGCTGTAGCTTGGATGAGGCCCCAAAGCCCACCCCCATAGTAACACACTTCCTTCAACAAAGCCACAGCTCTTAACAGGGACACTCCCGATGGTCCAAGCATTCCAACACATGAGTCTATAGGGGATCATGCCTATTCAAACCTCCACAGTAATCACTAACTAACATTGACCCAGACCCCTTTGGCCAGCGATTCAAAAAACTGTAACCCATTCCTGGCATTATGAATTGTAATTGATATCATACAATGTCTAGTTGCGTTGTACCCTCCCATTATAAGGTAATTCCATTTAGACTGTTTTTATATATTTAGAAATTTAGAAAGTTTTTACACTAGATTTTCATAAAAAGTTATATGATCACTATTTCTCCACAATAGTATTGAAAATAATTTTAATTTTTATTTTTGCAGTATGTATTGTCTCTGTCTTTGTCTATGATTCTCATGTGCAGGTGCCCATGGAGTACAGAAGAAAGTGTCTGGTCACTGGAAGCTAACGCTATAGGTTGTTGTGATGTGTATGCTAGGAACAGAACTAGGGTTCACCCCCAAAGGACCAGAGTGCTCTTACTGCTGAATTATATCTCTAGTACCCAGAATTAATATTTCTGTAAAATTTTACTTCATATCATTAAGGTTTTATTGAAATGTGTCGATTGTGCTGTTCTTGTGTTGGCTTTCCATACTATAACAATATATACAAGACAATTAACTTTCAAAAAGAAAGATTGATTTGGGGCCAAAATTCTCAAAGTTTTAGTCCAAGAGCAGGTGGCACTATTGCTGTGGGCCTCTGGCAAGGACACCACATTCTGGTGGGGTCTTGTGACATAGCCAAACGTTAATGTCACAAGCCAGGGGGCAAAAGAGAACAATGGCCTGTCATCATTCTCTTGAAGGCCAGTGCACCCTCAGTGAGCCCCACACTCCAAAGCCCCATTTAAAAGAGCTATACCTAGCACTGAGCTTTTAACTTATGGGCTTTTAGGGGACATTCTGTATTTAAAGTTGAGCCATGCTCTGAGATTTGCTTTGCATTTTATGCCTTTTAGCTTTGAGCACATTAAAAGTTTTCCAAGAATCCCTTGATTATTTCTGGACTCAGGTAGAGATGGTGATCCTGTTTTGTAGTTAAGTCCACTGAGGACTTAGTGGTAGGAAATTTTGCCAAGGTTATGAAGCTTGCCAATGGTATCATTGTAATTTGACATCAGTCTGTCTTTTCCAAAGTTCCATAAAGTGATTTCCTCACAGAAAACTAACTTAAAATGGAGAGATTCACTGGCTTTATTTAAGACGATTATGAAAAAAAGAAAGCACACATTTCTTTCCAACACTGTGTGGGGGAAATTGTTCTATAACAATCAGTTTTAACTAGCATTAAATTTGAAAATAATTGTTAGCTTCATTTCTCAGAGAAGTATCACACTGATTTTTGCTAAACCTGGCACTTAGCACAGCTCACATGCAATTGTGGGATATATTATTATTATGCAGCTCAACATCAACTGTGCATAAAGCAGTTTCCTTCCTGCGGCATCTGACAAGGTCGGCTTCTGTATGGAAGGTTCGCTTCTTCTATTCAGGAGACATGCACCTGCTGCTGTGTAAATTGTTTAACACAGCCCTCTGTGTTGAATATCAAGGCAGTTGTACACTTGGTAGTCTAATGTGATTTTTGCAAACAGTAATTTTGAAATACAAAGTGGTCTCTAGAGGGATGAAACTTCAGTGGACCGGACCCATGTTGCCTACAACAAGGAGACAGGGGCGTGTGGTGGACATCTGTCGTTTTGTCTGACTAGCATTCACTCTGGATTCTTTAAAAAAAAAAAGATCTGATTTCCTCTGGGGAATCATTTATTCTTCATTCTAAATTACTCTGTTTTGGTTCACATTCAACTCGCATCTTCCAAACATTTTTAGGAAATGTTATTCTTAGGGATTTCTTTGCAACTGTCAGGGTGCAGAAGATCACATCATTTTGGTATGTCCACAGAGAGAGGATACAAGTCCACATAACTCCATATTATATAACTTTACGCATTTAGGTAATTATTCCTGAGATAGGAAGTTATACAGAAATAAGACACAGAGACATGATGACATCCTCACATAGCTGTATGATTCATTTGTGTTTGAAACGGATTATGCCTTATTCTAAAAGAACACATTTGTGTTAAATCAGCTTCTGCTGGTTTTCTTCTACTTGTTAATAAAAGAAATATTTTACACCATGGCTTGTAGACAATTGTTCTTGTGCCTAGATATCTTGGTGAGTGAGAAATAGCAAGATTAAAATTTTTAGAGACCATTTTTATGGTGTGTAATTAAGCGGCTTTGGGTTCTAGTTAATAATGGTTACACCAGCACACAGCTGTTTCACTTGGGAAAGCATCCTTTCCTGACCGTGTGCTGTTTCTGGAGATGGCTTTGCAAGAATCTCAATCTCTTGTGTGCAGAAGGCAGATGCCTGTTTCTGCAGCAAGGGAAAAAGCTTTCCTATTTTTTTTTAATCCAACTCATTTATTCACTAGCTTTTGATCACTTAAAATATTAGATTGTTCATGATCATTAAAAATGTTTGATGTCGCTGGGCGGTGGTGGTGCACGCCTTTAATCCCAGCACTTGGGAGGCAGAGGCAGGCGGATCTCTGTGAGTTCGAGACCAGCCTGGTCTACAAGAGCTAGTTCCAGGACAGGCTCCAAAACCACAGAGAAACCCTGTCTCGAAAAACCAAAAAAAAAAAAAATGTTTGATGTATAGAGTCCATACTAATTGAACTGTCTGTCTGTGGCTGATGTTATGTGCGACTCTACTTTTTGCAATGTGTTTTCCACATATCATCAAAAAAAAATTCTCCCAATGACTTTAAGACTTTTGTGGATAAATAATTTTTGTTTCCTGCTCTGAGACTTGTTTTTAAAGGATCCCTCCCCCCACATTCTGACGAACCTAACACAAATGTGGATCTTAGGATTAGAGAAGAGACGTCTGGACCAATATATGGAACATTAAAGCACGTGAGCCCAAACTGCTCAAGTCACGAGTAAAACTGCCTCGTTTTGCCCTACGCAAATAAACATGAAAAAGCTGTAGCACATTTAAAAGCATAGTGAAAGAAAAGCAGAGTCAGAAAAGCTTCTTCTTGCTGGGTGGTTACCATAGAGACTAGCAACTGATGAAATGATTGTGGAGTGCTCAGCCACAAAGGGGACATCTATATCACAACCCCTTCCTCTAATGGAGAGGGAGCAGCAAGACTGTCTGAACCAGGAGTTGGGGATCTACTTTAAGGAACAGGGACACGGCCTTCACACTCATGAGCTCACAGTTGTGAATAATTTGCATTGGTATGGATCTTGGTTTCTTGACACAAATTTAAGAAGAGGGAGGTGATGTGGGAGTGCCCTCTGTGTGCTGTGATTACCATTAATGAATAAATAAACTGCCTTAGCCTGTTGATAGGGCAGAACTTAGGTAGTTGGGGAAGATTGGACTGAAGGCTGAGAGAATGAAGAGCAGAGTCAGATGGGCACCATGGAGCCATCTCTGGAGACAGATGTGCTGAAACTTTGCTGGTAGGCCATGACCTTGTGGTGATGCACAGATTAACAGAAAAGGGTTAAATTAAGATGTAAGAGTTAGCCAATAAGAAGCTAGAGATAATGGATCAAACAGTGATTTAATTAATACAGTTTTTGTGTGATTATTTTGGTTCTGGGTGGCTGGGACAAACAAGCAGTCCCCCTCCCCTGCAACAAACTATCTTTCTTCTGTCCAATAGAGATCTATATAAGCAGGACTCCCTACCTAGGGAATGCAATTATCCACAATGTCCTGGGTCTCTTTACAGCAATTAACCATCAGATAACTTCAAATAGATATGGCCACAGACCAACTTGACAAAGACATTTACTCTAGACCCTCTTCCAAGGTAATTCTAAGTCGTGGAAAGTTGGCATTTAAAACTAACCAAAGCCATCTGAAAGAAAATATTATACAGGGTAGTCTCCTAGTTCATTTCACCACAGAACCTTCTTTCTCGAATAATTTGTGGAGTCTTCCTCTCACAGGAGGCCATTGGTGAACCACATTGCTTGAAAATTCCTCTATTTTTCTATAACTCTTCCGGTGTACAATCTATGATTTTAAAGTGCAGGGAGCTGAATTAGCTATTATCAGACTTTTCAGGTAGCACATACTTTTCAGCAAGCATACAAAACTAAGTAATTATATCGGTCAATGATGCAAATCTTGAAGAGTTTTCATTGGAGTAGAATCTTTGAATTTCTTGAAATTACAGAAATTTGATTCATGTAAAGTTTGTGGATAATTTACCTCATTAAAAAGCATGAAACTAGCTATAGTTATTGACCATGAAAGCAGTGTAGAACACAATGCCTCTACTCAGAGATGCACCTGAAATTTCAGCACCTGTGCACCTGAGATATGAATATACATACTTAGAAACAACACATGATATAGCTTGTAATTGGAGAGATGAGTACACCCTGCCTACAAATAATTGTTCACTTATATTTCACTTCACTAATTTTTTTCTGCATGGAAAATTGCTAGTGTTATATTTAAAATTTGCAATCATCTTCTGCAATCACTATGCATTTAGGATACTGCTTATGGTCTTGCTCCCAGAACTCATTGTATGCTGATACTATCTGTACATATTTCTGCATCTTAATATGCTTCCATCAGCTTATTCGTGCCACTGTTAATCATGTAATTCACATGTTTTAAGAAGTTTGCTTAAGGAAATAGTGACTTATAAACAATGAATTTATTTTATGCTGTTTGCTCTCTCAAGGTGCACTTTCTTCACTGAACTATTGATTAGAAATTCTTCAAATTTTTTTTCTTGAAAGTCATGTTTCTTTTCTCTACTGAATATGGATCCAATGCTTTCCATAAGCACTTGAGGGTTTACCATGATGTGGTTTTCAACTGCTACTACTCTGTTCCATTTCCAGATACATCCCACTATTCCACTTCTTACACTCACTTCAGACACCTTGGTCACTTTCTCCCTGTTGTGTTAGACAGTGAACTTGAATGCTCTCTCCCTGCTCGGTAAATTCTGTTCAGTACAAGCTTCAATCATTCCCAAGTAAACTTTTCCTACCTCCTAGACTGTAGCCATCAGTGGTGTTAGTTTCTGTGAAATGACAACCACATAGGTATTTGCTTTAATGGCCATGTACTCCAGGCTCATTGATGACAGAGTTCCTATTAATCTTTGTAAATTCTGAATCTCATAAGAAGACTGCTATGAATACAATTAATGATATATATATATATATATATATATATATATATAAACATTTTGCATAATATGAAAAGTAGATTTTGTTACTTTATTCATGCAGGGATTACTAGTGCCAAAAAGATACAAAGAACTAAAAAAAAGTCATTTTTTTATTCGTTTGTGTTGTTAAATGACTCTAATAAAACTAGTGATTGTTAAAAAATTATTTCAACAACCCTTTCTTTTTACCACATATTAGATATGGGAATTATATTGTGTGAAAATACTTACTTTGATAAAGAAATTAATGTGTAATATATAAACAGGCATTTTAGAGAATTCATTATATAAGCTTATGCAATGAGTAGATCTTTGATATCTTGCTTTTGTTGGTACTTTTTAATTTGTATATTAGCTATTTCATACCTAATTTATATGTACTTGAGTCTTCAAGAACTCGATTTTAATTAAACAAAATGGCAAAAAATATTTGATTGTTGCATCACTTTAATATTTTATGAAGAGACAATTTTTTCTAATATTTAAAAATATTAGAAAAATATTTAATATTTCGTTTCTTAAAGAATATCCCTCCAAAAAGAAAAATTAATTGTAACCTTGCATTTCTTGAGTGTTTGCCAGGCAGCATTCAGTCTGCAGTAGATGCCTTCCAAAACTAATTAAGGAATCACATTATTATCCATACAAATAGAACAAAAGCTCTGTGCAAGCACACACTAAGTCTGTGGAAATTCTGTCTGGACCAGCTGTCAATTTCTGGGCTCCTTTTTTTTCCCATTGAAGACTATTCATAAAGTGGAGATAAACAATCCCCTGCCTGCTATATGGGTGTACCTGAAAATGTTTAATGCATCAGGGCATTTGGGAGATTATTTTAATGGATTCTTACCAAGTCATGTTTTGACAGTCAATTTAAATACGTTTAAGTTAACACTATCACCTATGCTGAAATCCAGCTGGAAACAGGAAGGCTCTATTGTGAAAGGTTGAAGGAACCAGAAGATAAAGCATTCCATTCAAAATAAGAAACTCAATAAAAGAAACATGAGTTAATCCAATTGCTATGCTTGAGGAAATATACTTTCCTGGACAAGTACCTAAGCCTATGTCTCGTAGAGCGAGGAAACTCTCCTCATGCACTCATATTTAATTCTCTCGCTCACTGGTGAACTCTTGAACCACTGTATTAGGATTGTGCATAATAACAGCAAACCGAAGATTTTTCTCTCTCACTCACAAAGTAAAACATGGCTGGCCTTTGACAAAGTTCTTAGCTTCAGTAATAACATTGTTCTGCTTCCTGTTCACTCACCCAGGGTAAAAGCTGCAGGACATTGCGAGGCTGCTTCCATCCTTTCCAACCTCCCTTTTTCATACTAAAGTTCAAATCGATGTTCATTTGTCTTTCATTCTGTATTCTGTTAGTCAGGAAGGGGTGTGGACCCCTTAACAATAAAAACAGTTATTGTAAAATGCTACTTTCCTGGCGAGTTTTTTTTTTTTTAATAAACAACCAATTGTGAAACAAGAAAAATGTTTCCCTTTGAGGATGGTAGGGCTCTTCAATTATTTCAGAATGTCTTACTCATATTAAGTAATGACTCTTCACTTGTACATGAAGGGACATCACTAATATTTTGATTAATTAGATGAAGAAATTAAGGAAGCATTGAAGCCATTGTATCTGGAAGAAATCTCAGGTCTCTGACCCAGCTATAAAATCAGGGCTTATAAACTCAGCCAGTTACGCAGTTTTGTTTTGGATTTGAATATGGTTGAGTGTGGTTTGTGTTTTGGACTTATGTTCATTTTTCTTTATTGTTGTATATAATAATGTATAACATCAAAATCCTGGCCAAATAAAATGGTTTTATAGTCTTATATAAATATGCATAATTTGTTCATACTTGAGTATTTAAATATATTACCATTAAGATTACATTATCCAATATTTATTTGCTGAATTCTGTGTGTGTGTTACGTTTTTTAAATTCATCTAAGTATCTAAATGATTAGTTATTTTCAGAAAAACCAATTCTTGGTTATTGGTTTTTTTTTTTTTTAAAATTCCCCTTGACAGTCTCTACTATTTTCTTATTTTCTTCTTCTCTTTCCCCTTTTCTTCGTAATAAGATCCAAGCTGACCTTGAGCTTCGTCTCCTCCTTGCTCACATCCCCCAGTGCTGGATTGCAGGCACGTGTCACTGCATCTGACTAGAGGTTCTATTTCAACTTTGATTTACTCTGTTAAACTACCTAACGTTTTAATTGTAGCTGTTGTCTGTGGTGCTCAGTCCACACATCAGCAACAACAATTAATGAAAAAAGAGACCATGAGTTTGAAGGAGACTGGGAAGTTTGTACAGGAGGGTAAAGAGGGAGAAACGGAAAGGAAGAAATGTGGCTGTATTATAATCTAAAAATAATAATTAAAAGAAGATTGTGTTAATGTTTTTTGTGAGATTTTTTTAAGAAGTAAAATCTGTTTTAGGTAGAATGATTTAAATAAGCCTTCTAACAAAGCTAGGAGGCATATTTAATTGTTGTCTTCTCAACAGATTCAAAGACACAAGAGTAATTTCTTATTCAAAGGCAAATTAAAAAAAATAAAACAGAAGTGTTGGGAAAAGGTAACACTTGGAAGCATAGCTGTCAATCTCAAAAGGAGAACTGAGACCCATTTAGTAATTGTGCTGTTTTTCACTCTCTGCTGCATCTTATGTGGCTACTGGAGATAGTCCACATACAAAATAATTTGAGTGCAGCCTTGTGTAGTAGTATTCGTAAATATTAAGATTATAAAAACTTCATTCCTGGAAATAGTTGTGGTACTTTTCTAAGACAGCTGAATTTTGGAAGCCTCTCTCACTGTGGTATCCAATTCCTTACAGTAAATTCTAATTTGATAATCTGTGCATTCTGGGAGTGGCATTGCACACTCATACAGGGGAGGGTAGTTATATATAAACTTTTTTTTAACAGTTATAGTTTGAGTTTGTTAAATAGTATGATTAAATCTTTTACATATGTCCTTAGCTTTGGTGAACCCATCTACCCACCAACGTCTCCCCTGCACCCATCCTTTTCTTCCTAGTCCTACGCCTCAAGTGTTCCCATCTCTTCTTTCCTATCACAGGTACTCTACGATACCTCCGATTATATATCTAACTGAATTGTGAGCGAGTAAACTGCCGTATGCTTTTCACAACCTGTCTTTTTTGAGTTGGTCCTCCTCCCTTCTTTTGGAATTTCCCTGTACTTCTGTGCCCATCTTTGCTTAAATATAAACAAAGCTACTGCATGTGACTCACAGAACACCTGCCCCGCGCCTCACTCACTGTTGGTCCTGTGAGCTGTGGAGGGCAAGGAAAATGCCGTTCAAGTTCCTGCTGCCTGTTTTAAATGGCTTTGGTCAATGTTGGCGAAACTATCAGCCTAACTTGCGAGCCTGTAAGGCCAAGTAGCATCTGAGAACTGCAGTTCTAGGCAGGAGTTTATAGTTAAACTTGTTCACTCTCTTTATTAGCATTCATCATTTCGCATCTGTGTAATCCTTACATGACCTTTTAAATTTGATTTCTTATTTCCTTAAATGACGTCAGGAATGTAAATAATAGTCATTAGCCTGCAGTACAAGATAATGACGTGCATTACGTAGGTTACATTTATAAAAATTTAAATGAGACTTAGATTGACTATATGAATATTGCTTATTGGGATGTATTGTTTTTAGAATTGACTTATTAGGAATTCAATACTGAGAATAAGAAGAAATAACAAGATAAACAGTGGAATTGTGCATTCTTATTTTATCTTTCTGAACTTCTATAGCTTTGAAAGCTTTGTAGTTTTTTCTTTTTTTCTGTTATTGAAAAAAATATTTTTTCTCACATAATATATCCTGATTACATTTCCCCCTCCCTCTTCTCCTCCCAGTTCTTCCCCACATCCTATCCCATCTGGATCCACTCTCTTTCTGTCTCTCATTAGGAAACAAATAGGCTTTTAAGGGATAATGATAAAATGAAATAATATAAAATGAAATATTATAAGATAAAACAAAAACTAACACATAAGACTAGGCCAAAACAAACAACAAAAGGGCCCAAGAGAAAGTACAAGAAACAGAGAGCTTTCATTTGCACTCTAAGAAATCTCATTAAAACAGTAAAATGGAAGCCATAATATATACACAAAAGAACTGTAGGATAAAAAGGCTATTTATATATTCTCACATACATTTAGGCAATATTTATATATTCATACATATAAATGAAATAATATTAACAAGCAAACAAACTTTGGCTTACAGGAAACTCAAAAGATGTCATTGAGTTTGTTTTGTATTGGCCACTTACTGCTGAGCATGGGCATGTGATCTATCCTTAAGAATATTTTATTTCTTCAGTGATATTCCTTTGGAGAAAATTAAGTTTTCATTTGAAGGTGGTTATCAATTGGAGAAAGCTTCATTTTTCTTTATTTTTGAATAAAAGTCACTGTGGATTTATTACAAATATTCATTACCCATTTGTCTGAGGGTGGGCCTCTAAGTCGATTGTACTACTTGAGACTTTGTATAGTGATACCATAAACATGGTTAAGCAGGTGTTCAAATTTTGGGTATATGAGTGGTATGACTGGATTACCTGGAAGTTCTACTTTCAGTTTTTAAAAATGATTTATTTATTTTATTTATATGATTGGTGTTCTGCCTGTATGTTTATCTGTGTGAGAGTGTAGGATCTCCTGGAACTAGAATTACAGACCGTGGTGAGTTGCTATGTGTGAATTGAACCTGGAATTTCTGGATGAGCAGCCAGTTCTCCCAACCACTGGGCTATCTCTCGAGCCCCTATTTTCAGTCTTTTAAATGTTCTTTTTGCAGAGAGTTCTGTTCCTCTACTCCTTGTCAACATTTTTTTGTTATTATATTCATTCTGATTATGGTGAGATGGAATCGCTGTGTCTCCTGATCTGAATTTCTCTGATAGATGAAGTTGTAGACCATTTCCTACATACTTACTTGTCGATTTCCTACTTTCCAGATGTGTCTGTTTAGATCATTTGCCCATTCATTGATCAGACTGCTTGTTTTTTTGGTTATTTATTCTGTAACTAACTCATTGCCATATGGCTAGCTATGAAGAATTTTCTCACATTCTATAGTTTGTTTATTCATCCTGCTAGTTGTTTTCCTTTATCATTAATCTGATTCAGGATCACCGGCTATTTTCTGTGTGTGTGTGTGTGTGTGTGTATGTGTGTGTGTGTGTGTGTGTGATTATTGTCTGAGCTATTGGAACCTTGTTTAGAAGTCATTACCTATACCGAGATCCTGAAGTTTCTTCTAACATTTCAAGGTTTCAGTCCTTACTTTGAAGTTGTTTGATGAGCCCATATTTTTCAGCCAACTGCACTGTCCAAGGGTTGCCATTCAAGGGCATACTTGAGGATTAAAAACCCAATAAGTTTGAGGCCAAGAATAAGCTGTGTGACCCAGAGATCAAAACAAATTTATGCAATTGGCACAACAGGCAGTTTTAGAACAAGAGGACATTTGAAAAATTACAGGGAGACTTGATAGATACCAATATATTTTTCAAACCTTACTAAAGAAGTGATTTTGCTGTAAAAATTTTCAACAGATTCATAGCTTATAAAACATTATAATGATTAGAAATAAGAAATGAAACTTATTTTTAAAAGAGAGTCATTATTTTGACTTCATCCAACCTTTAAAATAACACACACACACACACACACACACACACACACACACACACACACATATGTGTACTTCTTTTGAGGGTACATCACATCCACTGCCTTCCCTAAATGAGGAAGCTGTGCTCATTGATGCTTAAGAAAAATCTTTGAATGAAAATACTCTTATGGCTAGTAACTTCAACAATTCAACATCTCTTTTACAGAATCAGAAAACGTTTCTGTACAGACAAGGGATGTGGCTGAAGGAATAGAAGATTTCACTCAGAGTTACAGACACTAGGCTATATACCTTGGTCTTTGGGCTTCTCTTTCAGTAGGCATTATCACATCTCTATCACAGTGCTGCTGTCGGTAAAATGGAATCATATAAGCATGACATGAATAAAGATGATACTTTAGACATGCTAACAAGGAAGGGAGAAAGGCCACAGATCAATACTCCAAGATAAAGGTCTATAGGCAGTTACCAAATTCTGAGAGCAGTAGAAAGAGTATTTCCCAGGGAAGAGCACACAAATTAGATATGAGACACCAATGTCAGCTCTCAACATATGTACATACACATAGTGTTATATGGGGTAAGCATGTTGTACTTCTGTATTTAGGAACCAAACACACAGACACACCAATTATTAAAAGAAAAGAGATCATGAATGTCAAAGAGAGCAAGGGGTACATGAAAGGGTCTGGAAGGAGTAGACAATTATGTAATTATGTTACAATCTCAAACATAAAAATTATTCTATTGGAAATGTAGAAGTTACAAGCTACAATATTTTACTTTCCTTTTAAATCTTCACTGTTTCCTGTATGGTCATTAGATAATCTCTTACCCTGGTTTACTAAGCAATACTTGGAAAATTTAGGATATCCCATTCTCAGAACATGTACTTTTTAAAATATCCTTTATTTTGCAAGTTTCCTGTGTGTGTGTGTGTGTGTGTGTGTGTGTGTGTGTGTGTTTGTGTGTGTGTTAGCCAAGGAATACAAATAGAACAATACAACTTTAGAAGTACTGTGTTCCTCTCCTGCATTTCTGGTGGGAGTGCAACTTGGTACAGTCCCTTTGGATGTCAGTGTGGCGATTTCTTAGAAAATTAGGAAACAACCTTCCTCAAGACCCAGCAATACCACTTTTGGGAATATAGCCAAAGGATGCTCAATTGTGCCACAAGGGCATGTGCTCAACTATGTTCATAGCATCATTGTTCGTCATTACTAGAACCTGGAAACAACCTAAATGCCCCTCATCCAAAGAATGGATAAGGAAAATGTGGAACATTTACGCAATGGAGGACTGCACAATAGAGATAAATAATGACATCTTGAAATTTGCAGGCAAATGGATGGAGCTAGAAAGCATTATATTGAATGAGGTAACCCAGACCCAGAATTATCACAATTATCACATGTACTCACTCATAAGTGGCGTTTAGACATAAAGCAAAGACAACCAGCCTGTAAATCACAATATCAGAGAACCTAGACAACAATGAGGACCCTAAGAGAGACATACTTGGATCTAACATACATGGGAAGAGTAAATTGGGAGCATGTGGACCAAGGGAAGGGGCTGAAGGGGAAGAAAGAGGCAAGGAGGGGAGCAAAGAAAAATGTGGAGCTCAGTAAAAAAATCAATAAAAGGAAGTATTGTGTTCCCTTGGACTTGCACTGTTTTGAGTTCCATTTAAAATATTTGTTTTTAACTCACTTTAGTAAGAGTCACTTGCTTTCATATTAACAATAGAACATTCTTTTACCTTTGTATCCATCTTTTCCCCATATTCTCTATTTACCTTTGACTCGTTGATTTGCAACTTTATATCTCAAATCTTCTGTTTTATTGTAGAAACAGAAAATTCTGGTGCACTTCCCAAATCTTTTCAGACAGCATGGTAGTCAATAACTCCCTGACAAATTTCCATCTCAATTTTCTGTATTTCCATGAATTCATAAAAGCTAAAAAATTGTTTGAAATTGCAATATTTTTACAGAGTTTAGGATTACTAAACGTTGATATGGGAAGCTGGTCTTCTTAATTGGCTCCAAATAAAGCTAAAAAACTTTTATTAGTGGCAATTTCAATCAGATGTCATTTTTCTTAATTACCAAGTGTATTACATGGCTGAGACATTTACAGTTTTCCAAAGGTATAAAAGGCTAAAACTCAGAAATTTTGAAAATGCTCAATAGATTTTTGCTTTACTTATTTCACAAGATTTATTATGGAACAATGATGGGAAGTATAGCAGCAACATTCCTTAAATTGTTTTTGGATGGATGAATGAAGGAAACCAGGCTGAGCAGAGAGGTTAATTTCTAAGATTTAGGCTGTTTTAAAAATGCTTAAGGTAATATAATTTGAGAAATTCTTTTTGCCTATGCTAAGTGCTGCTGGTTTGATAATTCATTTAAAATAGAATTTGGAAACTTTATTACTAGATAGCTACCCCGTGAAAGCATACATTATCGGAAAACATATATACAGTGCAGAATTTTGAACCACTTCTTTTTTTAGAATTAGTTTCAATTAAAAACCTGAAAACAGCATTTAGACTTCCTGCTGGCTTTTTGATAATTCAATGATTGTTTTCTCTTCATCTTATTTACATAGCACACTCCTTGATTATGCTATTTAATACTTTTTAATAGAAAAATTTTTCTGATTTTTTACCATCTAGTTTTTAATTGTACACTATGAAAATCTGTATGATATTATGGTGCTGTTTCTTCTAAAGTTTTTTTTAATTCTTTAATTTTAAATTATGTTGAAAACACATGTTAAATTTTCAGTATAAAATTAAAATATCATCTCTCTAGATACCTGATTATGAAATCAATATAATTAGCTTCTCTAAAACTGTGGTTGCTTAGGTTTATTAAGGGTGCCAAAATTTTTCCTAAGCTACTATTTGTTATGATTAATTTCGAAGTCAACCTGAGGACCGTAAGAGATGAACTTCTACTCGTGGCTGTGGAAGATTAACTTGGTTGGGTTAACTGGAGTAGGGAGATCTTCCCACTGTGGGCAGCGCCACTCCCTATGCTGTCAACCTGAGCTGTATATAAGGAGAGAATGAGTCAAGGAGAAGGATTCATCACCTTGTGCTTTCTGATTGTGGATTCAACCTCCTGCTTCCTTAATTTCCTGGCATAATGGACTATACTTCTGAACTATGAGACAAAATAACCTCTTCCCCTTTAAGTTACATTTGTTGGAGGATTTTTTCACAGCTCCAGGGAAGTAAACTGAGTCAAACATTGGTCATGAGAAGTAGAGTTAATACTATAATAAATCAGACCATGTGGAACATAGTCTTTTGGAAATGGTTTGTGGGGGGAACATAGATGGGTTTGGAAATTTGGAAAACTCCTTGAAATACTGTAAGCATAGTTTAATGGGTCATTCTCCTGGAAGCTTGAGAGATGAAGGTGCTGAGACAGTGGAGGTCTATCCCATGAGGTTTCAGGAGAAACCTGAAATACAGGGGGCTCTTATCAGAACTGGGATGTAGGTCATCCATGTGATATTTGCTGAAGAATCTGATTTCTCTCTTTTCATGTCCTAACAACTTGATTAAAGCTGATCTAAAAACAATGAATCTGTTTGAAAGAGAGAATTTCAAGACAGAACTTTTATATTGGTGTTGAGAAAGCAGCTGCAGTTGTCAAGGGAGCCAGCATCACTGAGAAGAAACATTCTGTGCTGTACTAGAATAGGAACAGCTTCCTGAGGACTAAGTTCTACCTGTCAAAGGCTCCACCCTGTGAAAATACAAATTGATTTGAAGGAAGAAAGCATAAAATGAAGGGACTCTGTACTCTTTAAGGGAAACTGCCTAGGGAAATGTATCTTATGGTCAGCATATAGTAGACATAGTAGTTGTAATCATTGAGAGGCTCATGGAATTCTTCACCAAATTTTCAAGAACAACAGAGACCAAGTAATATGTGCAAGGGTCAGAGTTCCTCCCAAGAGACCCCAAAAGGCCAAATTGTGAGGCTGTGAAGATGAAGCCTCCATTGCACTGAGACCCCAGCATTCTTGAGATGCCATAACCGTGGACATGCACTGAAGAAAGCTTTAAGGATTAAGTTGAGCTGGTGCAAAGATGGGTTGTATGTGTGCCAGGTGGCAGAGTGCAGTGGGGTACTCAAGTCAATTTCAGCCAACATGATTATAGTATGATTATAAATTGATTATATATTATATGACTATATGGTTGTATATTATAAATGTAATCCACTTGCTGGACTTGTAGCTACAAGATTTTGTTTTTTGTCTGCAGGACTTTGGTCTTGGTCTGATGCAATCATTGCGAGGTATGTCCTATTCCTCCAGTTTGGACTGGGCTGTTTATTTTGAGCCATTGCATTAAAATACAATGTAAATTGTATTTTCTATAGGCATTCACAGTTAAGAATTTGCCTGAGTTTAAGGTAACATGTTGTATGTACTAGCTGGGTTTGTGTGATCAAAGAAAGGAGCCTCAGTTGAGGAAATGTCTCCATGAGATTCAGCTGTAACACATTTTCTCATTTAGTGGTCAATGAGGGGTCTCAGCCCATAGTGGTTGGTGCCATTCCTGAGCTTGTGCTCCTGGGTTCTATAAGAAGGTGGGTTGAGTAAGTCATGGGAAGCAAACCTTTAAGCTGATTTCCTTCGTGGCCTTCGCATCAGTTCCTGCCTCTGGAACTCTGCCCTGTCTGAGTTCCAGTGCTGCACAGCAGCCCTGAAGTATAAGCCCACGAAACCCTTCCTTTCCTTGCTAACTTGCTTGTTGGTCATGGTGTCTCATTGCAGCACTAGAAACCCTAACTAAGACACATGTTGCTGTTTTACTTTTAAACTATCATCTTGTAGAAGATTAAAGGGATTTCAAAGGTAGGTTATACTTATGATTGTGAGATAAACATCCAGGCATTGCTGACAAGACCATGATTTAAACTGGTATATTTGGATGCTAAGTTGGCAGGAGGTTGAATTATGATGGTTAATCTCAGTCATGAACTTGATGAGACAAGGGGATCACCTGAGCGGTGGTCCTCTGGGCATGTCTGTAGAGGAGTATTTTGCTTAGGTTAATTAACATGGGTATATGCTTCCACTGTGAATATCTCCATTCCTTTGTCCTGCACATAAGATTTTATAGAAAGGAGGAAATGAGCCAGGCACAGGGATTCACTATCATCTGAGTCCTGAGTGTGGAGATAATATTACCAGACATTTCAAATTCCTGCAACCTTGATGTCCCCACCATGGTGGCTACACCCTTGAACTGTAAGTCAGAATAACTCTTCCCCACTTTAAATTGTTTCTGTCAGGGCATTTTATTATAGTAACAGGGAGAGAAGCTAAATAGCATGCCACAACCTAACAATAGACCTTTTTTTTAAAAAAAAAAAAAACAAAACATGATTCCCCCCACCCCTGTCAATTAAAAGAAAACTGGTTTTAGGCTCCCCATGTTAGAAAAGTTGAATAATCTTCATTGTCCCTGCAGTGAATCTTGATAGCCGATACTAAGTTTCATGTCTGTGTTCCCACTTCTTGTATTTTTAATTGTTTATTGAGATAATGTTTGTTTATGTTTATTATTAGACTTATCGATAACAATCAACGCCGAACTGACCACAAGGCAGCTACCAAGGCAGCCATCAGAGCTGGTAACCTGAAAACTGTGGTTGTTTATATAGCATAGTGTTGTCCTTATTCTAGGAAGATTTGAAAAGTTTTCATTGTGAAAAGTGATATAAGATTTATGTTGGTCATTTTTCTTGCCTGTTATAAATTTGGGCAAATCAGAGTTCAGCGCTGTTGTGAGTGTGACTCCCTCGGATTTTCATCCACGATAGAACGCCACACACGATGGCTGTGTGCAAACTCTTAAGGTTTAAGGACCTTTCAGCCTCTCCCCTGTTAGTTCTCACTAGTGGCCTTGATGGATCACTTTGTGGGGCAGTGGGAGATGGGAAACTGAATCATCGGAAAGAATACACACAAATGGTATTATTGGAATCCCTGAAAACTGACCTTAAAGCTTGCTGCATAGGGAGAGCACTGTCAAATCTTTATGGTGCCAAGCTTCATAATGAAAACTGAGAATTTCACTTAAATATTTGGCACTTGTGTGACAAATTAGTCTTTGAACTGAAAAGACACTATGTCATTCCAGCATCATAAAACAAAAGTTGGATTAGTGAGGCAACCAGATGGTGTAATATCTTCCCTGCCTTCAGCAGCTGACTAAACTTAAAGTTTATAAGACAAGTCTGTTAGTTCCATTCCGTCTGCACACACTGCATTATTAAAGTAACTACATTAAGGCTATGTTAGCATCGCACAGACAACCGCTAATGCAGTAACGTTAAGCTTGCAGCTGAGATTATTCCAAGCAGTTACTGCTGAAATCAGGAGATAAAAAAAATTATTCCAGAAAGCTATATTCCAAAAATTATTCCAGTCTCTCTCTACTGCTCCAAGAAAGCCAAGTATTCTTTCTTTAGTATTGCCAATTAATTTGACTTAATTTAAATTTTTTAAATTTTTGTCGTATTTACTTGTTTTTACCTAGTGAGTATATGTGTGTGTGTGTGTGTGTGTGTGTGTGTGTGTACTCATGTCTGTGTGCCACAGAATCTGTGTAGAGGAGAGGGGACAATTTGCAGGAGCTGCTTCTTTTGGTTCCAGGGTTTGAAAGCAGATCATCAAGTTTGGCAACAGGAATCTTTATTCTTTGTATCATCTCATTGGTCTCTAATTTTTTTTCCTTCTAAACACTAGAATCATATGTATGTGTTCTTTTTTTTATTTGGATTCTATCATATGCAGGAGAGTCAACTTGTCTGTACTAGTTTGTATATCATTAGTAATTTTCTTTAATTTTAAACTAAAACTCCCTGAAAATGCAATCTTTGTTCACATTTTAGCTGTATACACGAGATTATTAGCTCTATGATATCCTTGGATAGTGGATGCATTTTCTAACTGTACTGCATGCCATCAAATATGTCTCTCTATTTTATTTCCTTCCATGGTAATCCCCATATACTTATTGCTGCTGAGAGTATGATTAATCCAGATATCTTACACCAGAGAGTCATGTAAACTGGGAAGCATCTGTACCCCACCTAACCATGTGGGCTCATTTCTTATGCATTTTCTACAATAAATCACACTCTACTCTGCCTCTATACCACATTTTCTTTATCTGTCATTGAGGCGGGCTTCTTGACCGGAGAGGAAGAAACACCCACCACACATGAGGATTCTTCTCAGATCACGCTTTACTGGAGTGCATTTGGTTGAGGGAGAGCATAAAGCGAAGGGAGGCAAGAAATGAGAGAGCAGAAGAGAGAGAGAGAAAGAGATGAAAGGGACGAGAGATGCTAGAGGGGGACACGAGAGAGAGACGCTAGAGAGAGCGAGAGAGACCGGGGGCACAATGGTAGCTGCCTATATAGGGAATTGGCACACGGGTCACCCTGTGATTGGCTGCCACCATCAGCTGACACCAGACTGCATTGAGATAGGCCCAGGGACCCATATCCACAGCGCATTCCGGAAGCGGGGGACAGGCAGCTCTCAAAGGCATAGCCAAATATGGAGTTGTTTATAACCAACAAGACAGGATGTGGTGCCATCTTGCAATGGCGATCCTTTCCGGCTCCCTGCATGTCATCATGTATTTAGATTGTTCCCCTATATTTTCTATTTGTAAAAATTGTACTTTTTTGTTAGTATTTTGCGTTCTGATATATTTTGGGTATTGCACTCCTTTTGAAACAAATGTTTCCTTTAGGAGGCCTCTTCTCATTGCTGATTTGCCATACAGAAACCTTTTAGTGTGATGTTTCTCCTCTTTTATTTTTTTGATTGTGTTGTTTGTGCTTTTGTGTGATATCCAGAAATTATAGCAAACACTAATGTTGCAAAGATTCTGTCTGTGGTTTTTTTTTAAAGGTTATATATTTTCAAGTTTCATGCAAGTCTCTAATCCATTTTTATCTAATTTGAATTGCTATTTTGTTTGCTATATAAAACGAAAGTACAATTTAATCTTGTTCTTTATTCAACATAATTCAGTGAAGAAGCTCTCTGTTCACCATTGTAAATTAGTAGGCATCTTTATGGAAAACCATTTCATACTATGTGTGTGGTGTTATTGCTCTGCCACTGAAATCTGCTCCATTGGTCTGAGTCTGTCTTCATACTGGTATTGAACGGTTTTTGTTGCTGTTCATTTTATTGTTCTTTCTTACTGTATCATCCAGAATAGTCTTGAATTTACTGTGTTCCTCCAGCCTCCACCTACCCATTACAAATGTTCCTCAGCAACCTTGGCCTGATTGTTGCATATTTGTGACTGTTTTTTGTTTTAATTAGAAAGTATGATGGCTTCAGTTGTATTTTCTTCAAGAAATTTGGGTTCTTTAAAATGCTATTCCCTATGAAATTTAGACTTGTTTTCTAATTCTCTCTGTCATTGGAGCTTCGACCTAGTTTCTATTCTCTCCACATAATTTTTGAGCAACGTGAGCATTTTTTTAGTAATAATAGGTCTTCTAATCTGAGAATAGTGGTAAATTTACATTTATTTATAACATACTAATTTCATTCAGCAAATGAATCCTATTTGTTTCAACGTGCATGGTTTTCACCTTAGTGGGCAAGCGCAGATGTGCCTGCTCTGTTTCTGTTATCACACAATGAAATGCATTTGTTCATACCTCTAGCTTGTAAATAGCAGAGAGATGCAACCTCTTCTATGTAGCTCATTCAGCTAAAGTTAACTCAGCAGTTGGATCTATTGACGTTTAAAGCAAGCTTTTCATACCAGTTCTTGGGAGGCAGAG
>NC_022009.1:115610653-115632006 GCF_000317375.1 Microtus ochrogaster
ACACACACACACACACACACACACACACACACACACACACACACACACACACAGAAATAAAAAACAAAAACTGACAACAACAATAAAAACAAAAACAAAGACTTTCTGAAAAGGAGTCATTGCTGTTTTTGTTTTCTTTCATTCTAGTTTTGCCGTCTTTTTCTTAATATTTTTTCCATGACATGGTATGATTTCACTTCTTGATCTTTTGATTTGAGTACTTTCTATACATTTTTATGGTTGTCATAAGGATTTTGTAAAACTGGCCACACAACTGTGTTTTAATAACTTCAACAACACTGAGAAACATTGATCTTTAATTCTTCTCTACCACGTATTTCGTTTGCTCAGGACACAACTACAGTTGAGAGGTACATGACGACATTTAGTTGAGGACAAACACACACCCAGAAGATTATAATGAAGGTGAACGGCTTCATTGTCAAGTGTTGCCACAGTCACTGTGATTATCCCAGCACAATGTCTTAGTCACGTTAGTCATGATGTTGACGAAAGCCTTGCTACTAGACTACCAGCACGATAACAATCTGTCAGTACGGTTATGTTTGTAATTTGATAATTATAAAGATTATGCTTTACTATTTTTAGTATTATTATTATAGGGAGTATTTTATGGTTATTTGAAAAAGATTACTATATATCACTATGTTGTGTTATGCCAATAGCAGTCTGTGTATCTGGTTTGTTGCCTCTCTTCATCATATTGAGGCAACATCAATAGACTGACCTATCCTAGAAAGATTTGTACAAATGCACTGTGAGATGCTTCTGTAACAAAACTGACAAATGCCATATTTATCAGACACATACCTGATATTAAGTATCAAAAGATTCCATTTTGTTATTTTTTTTTAAAGTGTGTGTGTGTGTGTGTGTGTGTGTGTGTAAAGTAGGAGTGAAGTACTTTTGGTGTTGAGTCAACATGGGGCTGTACTTGTAAGGGGTTCTCAACCCTTGGACATGAGTTCTGGGAACTGAATTCAAATTCTTTTCAAGAGAAGTAGGTTCCTCAACCTCTGAGCCACCTCTTCAGCCCAAAGACTTTATATCGTTTTACTAATTGTGTAGTTTTTGGTATTCTATAATTATTGCTATGTTTGTACTTTTGCCTTCTAATTTTTATTTTAAAATTGGAAGCTATTTTTCATAATTAATTATGACATTCAGTATTTACCTATCTGCTTATGTTTATTAGTGGGTTGTATATATTCTTCTGTGTAGGCGACTACAATAAAGTAGTCCCACACTAACTCAGTATGGAGTATAATAAAGGGTTCTTTATTTAGGGGTAGATTTACAGATCAACAGTCTTCTTCATGAGCGGGGAACCTACCTAATCCAGCAACCAAGAGGGTACACACATTTCTACATCTGTTTATATAGTACCCAAGGACATGCCTAAAGTAGGCCAGCATCTCAAAGGCCATTGGCTGAATGAGTTCTCCCAGTGCTTCTGTTTATATGCTTCTGTGTATAGCTTGAAGAACTATCCTTAGCACGTAATATAAGGTGGTGGTATTAAGCTCTTCAAGGTTTTGTTTATCGATGAAATGATTTCTCTTTAATTTTTGAAGAATAACATTACTAAATATAATATTTTTGCCTGGCAGTTACATTAACTAGCTTTTGATGACTGGCAACAGTTCTACTGAGAAATCTAATACCCTTGCATTTGTCCTCTTCCATGTGCCTTCATTTATTTCCTGCTTTAACAGCCTTTGGCTTTTTGACTTTTGCCAAGTTAATTATAATGTGTGAATTTCTTTGCATTAATACTCTTGGAACTTTATTACATACTGTTAAATAGATCACTTCACCATGGAAATTTAACTGCTATGAGTATCAAACATTGAATAACTTAAATGTGTAAATAGTAACAGAACGAGGCGAGTATGCTTAATATTATACAATAAGTATATAGTAATATAGTTAACAAGGGAAACCTCCTGTATCAGAAGCCCAGCAAACAGGTCTCTTGCACTCTGCTTCCCTTGATGAGATTGTCTATACCCATGGGAGCCATGCTCCGCACACTGGCTACAGCCAGGCTCTTGCAGTAGTGTCTCCTACAGCTTTTAGGAATTTTATACCAGATGTCCCGCTGACAGGAACTCCTACAACAAGTAGCTGACCTGTTCTCCCCTGATCAGACACTTCCCACAAACTTCCTACACCAAGTGAGAAAACCTACCTCACTCCAGAACTTACTGAATTAGCCTGAAGAGTAAAATATACAAATCAGTCCTACTCTGATTTGGTCTTTCCAAGTCAGACGTGGTCAATGTCTCCATTAAAAAATAAAGGTGATTTGAACAAAAGAGGAAAGAAAGAGAACACAATAAACAATCTTCTTCAGATGCACTGGTCATCTTGTAGAAACTAAAACAATAGTGAAAGCCAAGAGAGCATGGCTTCTCTAGCAATTGCCAATCCAGTAATAATTACCTCTAATGCAAGGGACCTGTAAGAATTTACAAAAAATTTAAAAAAAAGGGATAGTAAGTATGCTGAAACAACACAGAAACAACATGAATACATTCTAATGGATAAAAACTAGAAATGAATGAAATTGTGGAATCAATTCGAGATATAAAAATATAATTCAAGAGAGAAAATTGATGAAGAAAAGCAAAATTGAATGTTGCTGGGACAAAGAAAGAAAACTCATCAAACCAAATAAGACCATTTTTGAAATGCCCCTCCAATAGAATGAATCATGTAGAAAACAAAAACTTAGGCTTGGAAGACCAGGCTAAGAACTTATATCTCCCAGGAAAGACAAAGAGACACTGAAAAATGAGCAGAATGTGGGAGAATTCTAGAACATTAGAGAAAGAATTGACTTTTGGAGTAGGGTAATAGAGGAAAGAGAAGACCAGAGGGAAGGGCAAAAAATATATTCAATAATATGTCAGAAGAAAAATGTCCAAATCAAAAGATAAATACACACACACACACACACACACACACACACACACACACACACACACACGGCCCACAGAACTTCAAATAGAGAGGACCAGAAAAGAAACTGCTCATAACATATATATAGTCAGAACAGTAAAAATACAGGATAAAGAAAGGTCCTTGGAAGAATCAAAAGAAAATATCAAGTCACTTATAAAAGCAGGTTCATCCAAATAGCAACTGATTATTTGACAGAAATGTTTAAAGTTTAATGGCCTTGGAAATATATATTGCAAGTTATGAAAGACAACAGTTCTCAACATAGATATTTATAGCCAGATAAACTATCTACTACAACTGAGGAAATAAATACTGTCCAGGATAAAAATATATTTTAGGAATTCATAACTGCTAAGCCAACTCTACAAAGGATACTAGAGGGCTATTAAATGTGAAGACTATGTACATCCAAGAGGTCACAGTGAATCATGAAGAAGTTCTATACCTAGCAACCATAAAAGGTTTAAGAAAACACAAACAACAACAAAATAATAGAAATTAATACATATATATTTCAACCATAACTCTTAATATTAATGATTGGAATTACCCAAAAAAGAGATACAGACTAACAGCTTGGTTTTAAAAAAATTAATATCTACCTTCTTGCTACCTCTAAGAAACATACCTCACCACCAGCCATAGATAGCACCTTAGAGTAAAGGATAGAAAATGTTATTCCTGGCAAATGGAACTAAGAGCTAGCTATTCTAATACCTGAAAAACAATAGACTTCAATATAAAACTATCCAGGAGAAAAGGGAAACATCCTTCATACTCATTAAAAGAATAATACATCAGGGAGCTATTAAAATCTTAAACATATATGGTATACAGGCTCAAACCATTTAACAAAATAAACACTACTAAATCTAAAACAACCAACATAGTGATAGTATAAAACTTCGATAGATAAGTCATGCGTACAAAAACTGTACAAAGTAATATTGGAGATAAATGATATTACAAATCAAATTAAGTAGCTGACATCTTCAGAACATTCTATCTAAATGCTAAAGAATATAGAATCCTCAGCAGCCCATGTAGCGTTCTTCAAAACTGAAATGTATTTTATCTAAGCACAGAGAAAGGAAGCTACACATTAACTAAAACAGAAACAACAGAAAATACCCAAACACATGGAGAATGTTTGAGTCAAGGAAGAAATCAAGAAATAAATTAACAGTATTCTGGAACTGAGTAAAATCTATGGTAGACAACAAACACTCTCCAAAGAAGAGGGTTTATAGCACTCAATTTCTACATCAAAATATTTGAGATATATCAAATTAATAACCCAAGGATGCATCAAAAGAGTGAGAAAAACAATAGCAATATCCCCACCAAAGATGGGAAAAGAATCAAAAACAACGTTGAAATTAATGAAGTAGAAATTTAAAGAATAATAAAAGCAACATAAAGATTCAGTTAAATGGAGTGGGTTCTTTAAAAATTTTAACAAAATTGACAAAGCTTTACTAAAATTAGCCAAGAAAACGTAGGCCTAAATTATTAAAATGAGCGATTATGAAATGACATAGTATTAAATTAATAATAATTCATCTGGCCAGATGGATTCATAATAGGATTCTACCAGATTTTCTGAGAAGAAATAACACCAATATTCTTCAAATTATTCTACAAATTAAAAAAAGGAAAGAGCACTTCCAAATTCTTTCCATGAAGCAGTATTGTCCTGATACCAGAGTGAGGAATACCCAACAATGACCGGGAACTGTAGACAGATATCCCTGGTGAGCATAGATGCAAACATGGTAGCATACAGTAATGGAGGGAGTATGGAGATGGGTAATTAACGCTAACAGGGTTGGAAAAAGGCACACGGAAACCCATTACTGTGGAATCTTCCTAGCATACATACTTGTGTATGCAATTTATATGGCTTCATGCTATACTGCGGCAGGAGGCAATTTGGCTTCATTGCCAGGTCTAGGTTCTTATCTTTTTGGCTTATTTGTGGATACTTTTAGTCGTCATCTTCCTGAGTTTGTTGATGATAGTTATTTTGAACTACTTGTCAGCTCATAAACCTTCATTTTCTTTAGAATTGGATTCAGAAATGATTTTATCACTTTGATAGCTATGCACTTCCTTCTTCGCTGTGCTGTGTAGGAATCTGTGCACTTGAAACCCTTCCCTCGTCTCTTTCTCCTTCTAGCATCTATCTATGGTGATGCACACCTCTGTAGTTGTAATGATTTCAGCCACATAAGGCTGATACTTCCGGGTTCTAGGGGCCATGCTTGTGCAGACAAGCCCTCAGGCAGAAGTGCCTAATGGCCCCTGGAGATGTTAAAGGGCCCTGCGAGACCCACCCCACGTGTGGTGTGGATTGCATCATCCACGCATGACTAAGCTAAGCCTTTGCACACATGCATGAGCCCATCATCTGCGTGTGACGGAGCCACATCAACCCCCTGTGGGCATGACCTAGGAAACTTAAAAACTTTGAGTCTCTCTCTCTCTCTCTCTCTCTCTCTCTCTCCATCTCTCTCTGCACACTGACTTCCCCAGGCCTGTACACGCCCCCCTCTAATAAACTCCTAAGCGGGTTTGTTGCGTGTTCCATGTTTCCTTCTCACTCACGCCAGGTAATTTCAGTAGCTGACTCTAATGGCCTATCTCTCTTTCATTCTTAGTGGTTCTAGGCATCCAGAGGATTGCCTACTCAAGAGTAATGTGTTCTATCTGTAATACGGATTGGGCAGTAAGAAAACTAATTTCATCTGGAGACCCTTCTCCAAACGCAAGGATTGGATGATTGCTAGATTTTCTTTCATCCCCAGACAGAAGTAGCCAGATGGAGGGTTTTCCTGCTCACACGGCATCATTCATGCTTCAGTGTGATGGGTCTCATACTTTTCTGATGTTCAGAAAACTCTTAATATGTTTCTGTATTTCTCTTGAATTCCATTTGGAAAAAGTAGCCAGGGTCCTACATCCATTTTGCTACCAGCATTTCGTATTAGTTTAGTATCCTTAAAGCTCTACAGAATTCCCCGGTATGCTAACAAGCCTGTTATTCCCCCTTCCTTTTTTTCTTTTACGGCAGTTTACTTACATATGCTACCTCTGCTAGAAAATATGAGTTGAGAAGACAATTTGCTTTGTTATTACTTCATAAATTCCAAATTCAATTAAGCGTAATCATTTATAATTTTCATTTGTGTCATTTCTATTCCTTTCTACATCGATTGGTTGTGTTTGAAGACACAGTTCTTTGCTTAGTTCATGAAAGAATTACCCAAAAAACAAATAACTATAAAATACTGACTCTCTCTGCTTTGAAGTCATCAACCAACTCCTAGCTTCAAGAACCACTCAAGCAGGAAAATAAGAAGATACAGACAGAAAGCAGAGGTCCTGGTTATTGGTGGAAAAGCCTATTTCTATGGAGTTCTCTGTCTATTTATGCCGGTATCCTTCAAATATAAATTTTATGGTGACCTTTTAAAGACAAAAATAGTTCTCTGTCCTCTTTTCTGTCTTTCTTCTTTCTTCTTTTGTCACACTTTTATGTTTAGCTGCTTCTGAACATCTTTTGAATCTCAAAAGAAATCTCCGGGAACCATAGCCTACAGCACAGGCCGCTGGAGGAGGCTGAAGTAGCTGTAAGGAATGGGATGTTTCCCCAAAGGCTGTGAACGTGGACAGTGTTAGCAGCTACAAAACTGGCTACTGGCAGCATCAGGAGAATTAGAAAAGATATGGCATGACTTTAGTCTAAAAATAAAAATAATTTTCAATCCCCTGATCATTTTGAAGAAAAAAAGGAAAAAAACTTACCTTATAAATAACCATTTAAAACATGAATAATGGCATTTTCCCACATTTGTTCTGAGATTTGTATGATTTACCATAGACGTATTATATCTCTCTTCTCGCCATTTTCTCTTCTTTTGTTTTCCTTATTCAATACTGTTTAAAATTTACATTTAAAATTCCCTAACAATTGTAGAAATGGTTGGCCATACTGGATTGGGATAATATGTCTTGAGCGCTTAAAAACACATTTCCTCATAGAAAATATCAATTTGCTAGGATGCTTCCACATCATTGTTCATCGCTGAAGAAAGTCAGGACACAAACTCAAACAAGGCTGCAGACAGGAGCTGATGAGGAGGCCATGGAAGAATGCTGTGTACTAGCTCGCTCCTTTCGGTTGTTCAGCCTGCTTTCTTATATAAACCAGGCCCAACAGCCCAGGGATGGTGTCACTCACAATGGGCTGGATCCTTCTCTGTCAATCATCAATGAAGGAATTATCCTACAGGCCTGCCTAGAAACCTGATCCTGCAGAGGAATTTTCCCAAATGAGACTCCTTCCTCCCTGATGGCTCTAGCTTTTTCACACTGACACAAAACCAGCCAAAACAAATGACAATATTTATTTCATTTGATTTTTAAATAAGTACTCAGTGAGACATTTTAGTTTTGGCAAACCCAACTTACTCAGGTTTCTAAAACTTTTAAGATCAACATTATCAATATTTTGTTCATCTAGAGCATGATTACTAGTGACTTAAAACGTATCTCCCTCAACTGAAAATACATTTAACATTAAAGATATAATTTTCTTAGGTAAAGAAAGAGGTCAGAAATATATTCACTACTATGTTAACAACATTTGCTTTTGAATGATGAAATTCATGGTAATTGTAACTTCTATTTCTTTCTGCTTTACAGTACTATTTTCTCTACAGTGAAATTTTATCACTTTTTAAGAAATGTATACAGGGCTGGAGAAATGTCTCAGTGGTTAAGAGCACTGCCTGTTCTTCTAAAGGTCCTGAGTTCAATTCCCAGCAACTACATAGTGGCTCACAACCATCTGTTATGAGGTCTGGTGCCCTCTTCTGTCCTATAGGCATGCATGCAGGCAATATACTGTATATACAATAAAATAAATTTTTAAAAAAAGAAATGTACACACATAAACACACACACACACACACACACACACACTTCCAACACTGCATCCTAGACTATCAGGGTTCAGATTGAATTTCAAAGGATAAACTGTTTCATTGAACAACTGCTTACTGGGCCCTGTGGTCCAGTATGTTGGGAATTCTGCACTGGACAAAGCAGACATGTTATTTAATTTACACATCATGTAAATTCAGAAGTATGGAAGACAGTGCTTTATTTAGTGAGAAAATAAAGTCATATTGGAAAACGTAAATCATGCAAGAGGCTGAACAGATAGCAATTGCAGCCAAATATACTATAGAGGGAATGGTCATTCAGAGCTCTCCACTGGCATTTGAATGCATCCAGGGACACACAAACTGTGTCAGGGGAGAGGGAGAGAGTTCATGTACATGTTTATATAGAGGGATAGTGTGGCTAATTTAGATTGAGCAAGAGTGGAAAAAGATGATTCACAGAAATAGCTAGCACCCAGATTCTCACAGATATGGAATGCAATTTTTAGGTTTTGAGAGATAAGTGGGAACAATGTACTGTAGAAAATAGCCTGTCTGTGTGCAAGAATAGATGCAGATAGCCGTGCTGGGAGGCGGCAGCTATTATAAGGAATGGAATAACCTATCTCTGCAGCAAGAGTAAGGAAGAAGACAAGTAGTGAACCATAAGATAAGGGTGGATGTTTTTAGTAAAGAATATTCCTGGCTTGAGGATCCTGAGTACCTCTCCAGCTTTAAACACTTAAAATCAGATTGCTGTTTTGATATTCCAAGGCTTGTTGGTCTGTCTGGTCTGTCTGGGGAGCCAGACAGAAGAATTCCATCATTTTGATGTGTCCGTATCTGTACACCTGACACTGTTCTTTTTTATATTTGTCTCTCTGGCAGTTTTGGGGATTGAGTCCAGGGCTCTGTAGATGCTAGGAAAGTACTCTGCCACTTACTTATATCCACAATTTAGAACCAGTTTTTCAAGACATTTTGAGATAAATATTAATATTTAACATCCCTATGTTGCCTATGAATCAATAGTCTGAGATAACGGTAAATGCCAATGTGAATGTAACCCATCGTTTCTTAGTTGGAAATTGGCTTCAGTGAAATGATATTATTATTAAGGCTTGTATTTAATTGCAAACAAATTATGGTATATAATGATCTATCACAGTAGTCTGACATAAACTCTTATCATTATCGAAGTACTTCAGTGAAGCTGATCCCAGCAAGGTCAAATTTTTCCAAAAATTAAGATGTTAGTGGGAACTACATAGGATGACACCTGATTACCGACTTCATTGTTTTCAAATGATGCCTTTGATAAACACAGGAGAGTCATCAAGTGACTAAATGAACTTCAAAGGCCAACCGCAGCATCAGCTCTATCCTGTAAGCCTTTAAACATTTGTCATTTTCTTCCCACTGATATCTTTAAGGTAATTGCTATTTTGGATGCAGGTTGTTGTGATAAATGATACCCTCTTCTTTACTTCCTCCTTAACAGAAGGCAGTATACTTGAGTGGCTATTTACAAAGCAGAAAGTAAAATGACTTACATGCTTGTTTGCATTTTCCATGAGAAAAAAATTACTAAGAGCTTGGCTGGCTTTTTTTAGCCTCTGCTTTTTGCTCCAATGGTGATTAGCATAGGAAATGATGTATGTAATCTTCATTCAGATTGTGTGTACATATGGTTCAGAACTAGAGACTGATAATCTGGAATGCAAATCAAAGCAAGTGATTTGGTCTCTGCAAAAGTAATCTGCATAAAGTCAGAGGAATAGCGAGTCTGTAAAGTAGTTCAATTTCTCACCCTCTATATGGATATAGGTAATGGAATTGCTATACATTTCAGAATTGCATGTACTTAGGCTAAATAATGGAGGTTTTGTTTCTGTTTTTATTAAATAGTATCTTCAATTAAACAATAGTAAAATATGCGGTTAGTATAATAGTTTTTGAAATTACAATATAATTACATAATTTTCCCTTACCTCTCCTCCCTTCAAACTGTCCCATAAGTGCAGATACTTGCTCTCTCAAATTGGTGACCTTTTTCCTACGGTTGTCATATATATACATATATACACACACATATAGACAATAGTATTAATACATTTAGAAATATATACATAATAATATATTTAGTAATATATGATATTATATGTATATATTCCTACGTCTAATATTATATATATTATACTTGTATGCACATATACATGTATATACTATATTTATGTATTCCTGAATCCGCTAGTATTTTTGTTCAGTCTGTATGCTACCTGTTTATAAATGATCTAAGGACTGACAACTTCCTATTTGATAACCAGTTATGGAGCTCTTTTCTGGAAGACATTTCTTTTCCCACTCTCAGAATTCCACAGCTGTTCATACTTTCCCCTTATTATATCTTTTGGTGTTATCATTGTTCAGATCTTGCTTAAACAGCCATGCTGATGGTATTTCATGAGCATAACCTCTCTAACATCTCTAGAAGACACAATCTCACAGCAAACTTTTGGTTCCTTCGACTCCTTTTCAGAATGTAATATATATTTAACAAAGGGGATACAAGATATTTTCCAGAAAATACTCAGGATCATGGAGATGAACGAGGAGATGTTCTCCCTTGTCCAGCTTGCTTTTTTTCATTGACTCTATTGCATACATGACTGCAAATTCTTTTGGAAGGTTCAGGGCAATTCAGTTTTAGTTATATAATAACCTCATATAATTAAATCTGACTGAGTTACTTAGCATTATTTTCTCCAAACAGATGGCATAGAGCATCCAAACATCAAAATATAAACTAACAAAATAGTGTACGAAATGGATGCTTTACAGCTTATCAACAGGGAATACCAATGATTCCGTTCTTGACTCCTTGCTTTGTGGCCATTTTTTTTTTGTCATTGATTTCAAATATTTGAGACTTTCAAACATCAATTAATGTTACTAAGTCTTAGGGGAGAAATATTTCCAGTTTGCTGTCCTGATCACTTCTGTATCCTTGGATCATCAGAACTTGATATGAGAATTGTAATGGCAGGATCTATCGTGCTTCTTTCTGTTTTACTTCCCACCTTTATTCAGGACCTAGCATGTGGTTTGTGCTTGCCTGGTAGAATAATGGGAAATGTGGGCATGTCCATATTCTGTATAAACTATACTCACACATTTCCTGCTAGCAGTGACAAACTGAATCCTTTTTAAACCTTAGCTTTCTATGGTCTATGTTCCACAGTTCTTTTCCCCTTGGTTCTATACAGTAACTTCCAATAGTGATCAAGTTACAATCAATATTGTTCACTTAGCTTAAGTAAAGAGAAAACCAGGTATGCAATCTGACTTCTCTGGTGCATAAGAATAATCCTCACAATAAAGATGTCAGTGTTCTGAAGGCACTCACAGACCACACTCCCATTATCTTTTTAGAGATACACAATATTTTATGTTTCTGAAGAGATGATTTTCAATGTGTTTTCATCAACACTTTTAGGTGGATGCAGATCAGTTTCTTTTAGCATTCTTCAGACAAAAATATCAGGCACAGGCACAATGAAGACTTTAAATATCAGGCACAGGCACAATGAAGACTTTGTAGATTGGAGTTTCTGTTCTGCCTGTTCCCACAGCCATTCAGTCTCAAATAAAAAAAAACAGAGGCTTAAATTAATTATAAACTATTTACTAATTAGCTCTTACAACTTAAATTAACCCTTAATTCTTATCTATGTTTAGCCACATGGCTTGGTACATTTCTCAGTAAGGCATTCTTATCCTGCTTCCTCTGCATCTTGCTGTTGACTGTGTCTCTCTTTTCCTCTTCTCAGAACTCTCCTAAACTGATGCTCTGCCTATACTTCTGACTGGATACTGGCCAATCAGCATTTTATTAAACCAATATGAGTGACAAATGTTTACAGTCTACTAGAGTATTATCCTACAGCAGAGGATAAGTATCATAACGAGAACGTTGAAAATGTTGTAGAAATACAGAAAATACCTTTTCATAAAGTATGAGTTCTGGTAATCCCATTTATTTGTTTATCTGTCCACAATATTTTCACTCTCAAAGTTCTCCAGTTTTGTGAATATATCTATTGTAATTAAAGTCAATACCCAAGATTTTAATCCACAATACATTTTTAAAGAAACGCAAATGATAAAAGTTTAAGAAAAAAAAGATACATTGGAAAACAGTGAAACATTTTTAAGTGAGTAAAATGAATCCCAGAACCAGCTTCACCAGGTAATGTTCATGAACAAATTATTTCATTTATGTATTTCTCATTTTGAACAGCAAAACACATGAAAGAACATTACATAAGATTTTACATGGATGTAACACAAAATAAGTCTTTAGTAAATAACTATTGAAGTTATGTCTGAATAAAGAAGTAAAATGGGCTGATGAAACGGCTCAATGGGTCAAGGTCCTCGCCACCAAGTCAGAAGTTGTGAGTTCCATCCCTGAGACCCACAGTAGAAGGAAAGAGCTGACTACTGCAGGTGGTTCTCGAACTTCTACGTGCACGCCATGACACTTGCATAAGGGCTGTAGGCACAGGCACACGTACCAACAATCGAATAAATTTAAAAATAATAAAAATAAAAATAAGCATATCTATTAAACAATGACTATACTCAAATGCATCAATTCACAAATTTTGCTGTGACTATGTAAATGCATTCATTCATTGTGATGATCACAGCCAAATTCCACTTATCATTTAGCAATGGTGTTTCTTATTTCCTACAACATATATGTTAATGAGTTAACAACAGATCCGTGTGAGCAAGGTCCATTCGATGAACTTTATCCTTGGGCATATATAAACACGTTAAAAATCCAAGCATAGATCTCAGATTGCTTTTAAATTGAATATCATTTTTGTTTATCTATATCTCATTTGTGTAGATAACTAAGAGTTGGCATTTGCTCATCATGATTGTGGCTTGAGTATGTGAAATTATTTTTAAAGGCTGTCATTACCACTAGGAGTGGAATTGGTTGCTATCCTTTTTTGGTTTGCTATGATGAACAGGTTTTAACACTCTCATCGATTCACAAGCTATTATGTAACTTCAGCATTTTTATATTGTCAGTGGCAATCTCCAAAATTATCTATAAAGAGCAGTGCAGAAAGGCACTCTGAGCTCAGAGGTTTTCATCCAGGTTTCTTTTATTACGTGATTTAAATTCCTTTAGCTGGGTTTTACACATTTTAAGCAGAGTTCTATTATCTTATTTTTGGAAAAGAATTTTGCTGATCAGACTATGAGGTTATAAGTTTACCTTATAGATAGAGACATGTCACGTAATTGATCAACTAAAGGTTTTGGTGGAATACACCCCGTACCTGTCTTCCTAGCCACGGTTGACAAATAACTATTGCCTGAAGCAAAGTGTGAGGCCAGCATTCTCTTGTATTTCATACTCCTTTTCTAACTTTGAGACGTTTTCTGTTGATTATATAACGCAAAACTAATAAAAGAATGGTTTGCGTGCAGAGCATGCAAGCAGAAATGAGTCAGTTGTGTTTTGTGGTATTCGTGTTTCCTTATTCTTAAAAGAAAAGTAGCAGAAGGAAGACGTATGATGGGAATTGTAACTCTACTTTTTCAGTCACCTTTCCTAGTCATTTATTTTTAAACTGACAGTGTTTTAAAAATTGCTTAGAGTTCATGTGAACTCACAGAGTCTGAAGCACAAGTTCAGGGCCTGTGCTGGTCTGCACAGGTTCTGTGCTGGGTTCCGCTCTCTACGTTTTATAGCTTTCCGTTTAGTATTTTTATGGAACTTCCAAGTGCACGGATGAGTAGGCCTCCCATTCTTGGTGCTTCTGTTGTTTTGTCTTGTCCAACTTCTATGTGATTGTTTTTGTTCTATTGTATTATATTTTATTTATGTTACTCTTATTTAGATGTAATCCCATAGAGGCCTGGTTTTTTCCTAACAGAGACATAAAGGAGTGGATCCTGTTGGGAGGGGAGGTAGGGAGGAATTGGGAGGAGTCAATGTTGGGGGAACTATAATCAAGATATATTGTATGAGTGAAGAATCTATTTTGAATAAAAGGTGAGGGGGTTCCTGCAGGTGTTGTACAGAGAAGTGAACCACACAAAAGATAAGAATGAAAACCTTGTACAGATTAACTTCACCTACCTGGGTCAGACTGGGGGGTTGGCTTATTGTAGTGGTTTTTTGCTCTGCCCTTGACCTTGGGTTATCTGACCTGGTAGATAGAGGTGGTGCTTCTCATCTAATGATGTGAGCTTTTAAAAGGAAAGGGGGTATGACAGGTTATTCTTCCTCCTCTGGTGTGATGGTCCTGAGATCGTGTGGACAGACATGAAGCACTGTCTCTATGGGGTCAGATAACTCAAGATCATGAGCAGAGCAAATACTCACTACGGGGTCTAATGTCAGATGGTTCGTTGTCACCATATTTAAAACACGGTACAATTTGTAAAAAGGTTTCTGGGCATCAGTCCAATTCCAGGTACACAGTAAAGCTTAAGGTGTGACCACATAGAAACTTTTTAACAAAGTACATGTGACTATGAGGGTGGGCTCTGTAGCTACAAGGCCTAGAATCTAGTGTGGACTCTGACCAATAGCATAGAGGTTGGGAGGTCATAAAGTACTTGTGACATCTACGCTAAGGATGGGTAATGGTCCAGGGAGAAAAGAGTCTGGAATAACCGGAGATTTGGATGAAGACAGATAACAAAAAGTCACCAGGCCATTGACAAAATTTACTCTCGGATTTTTGGATGGAATGTGGGTATTTGATAATTACTTCCTTTATTGAGGAAACACCCCTGTCTGATTAACATTCCTGGTTCTCATAGTGCTTCTCTCTGTGAGTACAATGACCTCTGTGCCCCCAACAAAAATGGCAGAAGTAAAAATTAATGGATAAGTTTGCTCAATAACAGGGTGTTCCTTTCATGGAAGGGCTGAAAGCCTTCCATCTTTTGCAGGGTTTGGGCTTTGTGATAGTTCCTTCTACTTTCTCCTCTACCCTCGATATCATTTTACACCATGAGTATTTTTTTTAATAGAAGACAATGAAAGGATGTATCAGCCCAGCTTTCATTACTATCACAAATGCATAAATAAAAGAGGTTTATTTAGGTTATGAATGTTCAAAGCAGGGTTTTGCCAGCTGCTTGACACTGGTGAATATCTCATAGATGGTGATGCCGAATGTCAGAAGCACAGGTGGAAGTGAGCTATCTCATTGCTAGAGAAGAAAGCCCAGAGTTGATTCAGGTCAAGGTCGAGCTGTTATAAAAAGTGGTATTTCTAAGGATCTCCACTAGAGTTAACTTAATTTCTCCTATGAGCATCTTCCCAGTGAGCTGAAGTCCACTAAATGACAGCTTTTAAAGGTTCCATTACCTTTGACATCACCAAAAAAAGAACCAAGCTCTCAGCAAGAGCCAAGCTCCCAAAAGATAAACTCTGGGCCCTACTAACTCAAGTCATATTATTTAAAACATAGCAACAGCTTATGGACTTTGCCATGTTGCCTCCTATACCAGTTACAGAGGGACAGATCCTACAAAGTGTATATATATATTGTGATTTGTCAGTCTCAAATATTAAAAGTTCACCAAAGTGGGGGGGGGGGAATGAACCCAATATTTTAGCACAAAGAAAGAACTAAGCACTTTATCTAGGAAAGCTCTAAAGTATTTGTTGATGGAGGAAAATGTGTCTAAACCTCCTGTGCTTCTCATTATCCCCATGGGATGCTTTGCTTTGCCAAGAGTGCAAATCTCTGGTCAGTCATAATGTTAACCCAGTTTATTAGAGTAGACAATCTCCCCTACTGTAAATGCACTCCTAGGAACTATAAGTACATCAGAAAGAGCAGCAGCAGTTGAGGTATATTTGCTTACTTCTCATAAGGAGGGGAACTTCTAATGAGAATAAGGTCTAAGCTTCTTTAAGACTTCTTTCTTCATAAAATATAGAGTTTAAAAATGTTACCTGTTCTTTAAGGACAGAATTTTTTTCCTTCCAAATATTTATAACAATAACAACATTTTCTAGAACTATGGAGTAACACATTACATAGTATCTTGTCCAGTTAATTTATTTTTATTTATGTAACATAGTCATTAAGTTATTGATATAACTACTAATGTGTTTAAACATTTAACAGAATATTTCTATATTCATAAAGAATATTTAGAAATAGCACATAAACTCTGAAATAACTCAATTTTTACTTTACACAAAGTAGAAACTCAAATAATTAAAACCATAACTGCTTGGTTTATCACAAAGAGTCTAATGACTCCATTTCATAATATTAATTTCATATTTTGTAATAAAGCATATTCTTGTGTGCTGTCTTTATATATTTCTTTGTTGTCATAAAGAACTAATTGCTCAGTGGGCTGTCACTTCTATTGATATGTTGAAAGTCATAGGAAATGATTTAATTTGTACTCTTAGATCTATATACTTCATATATTACTGTTCAATAAAATGAGCTATATTTGTATATATTTTCCAACTTCTAGATGAATCACCCAATTTAGTTTGTCTTTTAGGGATTGTCATATATTTTTGCAAAGATGTTTTAGGATGATAGTGATCTAGTGTAGCTAAGTGGTCTTCTAGCTATAGTAACACATAGCAGGACATGGCAAAAGGCCTCGCCCACCCCCAATATCAAAACATCCAGAATCTTGGAATCAAGGAAAACAATCAGTGTGCTATTCAGGAGTGAGACCTCTGGCTTCAGTGTGGACACAGCTGTTCAACAGTGCACAGTGTACAGAGAAGTCCTGAACTATGCAACTAGTCTATGCAATTGCCACTCTGACCAGCCTGTGTGTGCAGGCCATCTCTACCCAACAGCCCATGTTTTCCCATACCACTCTCTCAAAATTTTTTTATTAAGTAATTCACAGTACTTATCAAATGAGAATGATCATACTTGGAATAAATGAATCATCCTTTTATTCCAATTAAAGTCATACTCTAGATTTCAAGGTAGGAACATGAAGTAAGCTTGAAGTACTAGAATATTGAAATTTACTACATAATCAAAATATTCAAATATGTTAAAACCTACTTTACAAAGTTATCTTAATTTATAAATTGAAATAGAATCGTTAAATCAGGCATTTGCATTGGGACAGTTGAATGAAGTGATTCAATATCTTCTCCCCAGCATTGTGGAAAAACAAAAGCCTAAATCATACAAAATATCTAATGTTCATATAATGAGCCAAATATTTGAAACTAGTCAGAGATATCACCCTAACCTACATTGTTAAGATGATGAGGATTTTTAATAATCACCGTTATATGCGTACCTGTGTTTTTATGTGTGTTGGTGCACGTGTGTGTGTATGTCTTTGTGTGCACACATGCTGAGGTCAAAAGCCAACTTTAGACGCATTCCATAGAAACCATTCATTTTATTTTTTGAAATCCAGTCTCTCACTAACTTGGAGCTTGCTCATTGGCGTAAGTTTGTCTCTTTTTATTGTCTCAGCACTGGAGATACTAGCACGTGTCTTATCTAGACTTCTGCATAGGTTCTGGGGGTGCGACTCAGGCACACAGGCTTGTATAGCAAGCATTTCACTTTCTGAAATCTCCCTCCCACCCCCAGAGATTTCAAATTATACAGCATATATTGTTCTTTCTACATACCGGGAACTATTCTGAAGTCTTACAGAGACTAATTAACTTTTGAGAAAAGCGTTTTAAGTTAAATATTTTCCCCTCTGTGTCACAGATGAGGCTACTGATGCTCAGCGTGGTAAAGCATATTGTATAAGCCATTCCAGGTGCAGATGCTCAGGCAGCAGCTGCAGGGAAACTATAGCATCGAGCTGCAGGGCCTACGATCCCAGTTCCTTGCTGCAGCGTCTCATGTGGCCAAGGAAACAGAACACTCAGACCAATTAACTGAGAGTCTTGGTGTATAAGGAGTTAAACCAATGGTCTTCATTCATTGTCTTTCCTTCATCTCTTCCCTACTACATGACAAATCATTAAAAGAAGATTTATGAAAACATAGCCTATCATGAAAGGCTTCGCTTGAGTCTTTCTGTTAAACCAAGTCAGGACTACTGTAGTGGGAATTACAACAGTCTCCATCACTTCTACCTTGTATAACCTCCCAAAGCACACACACCCAAAGGCATTTTAAACAAGAAAAGTCATTCCTCGGAGTTGTTGAGACCAGGGATTTCAAGATCATGACATTGACAGGTTTGACGTATGACAGGAACACTTCTTGGTTTGTAGATGTCAGTCATGTGACTGTATACTCATATGGTGGATAACAGAACAAGAAAAACCAAACAGTTACAATCCAGGTAGTACCTCCATTTATGAGGTTCCTGCCCTATAATGCGGTTTTTTCCCCAAAGCTCCATCTCCTAATACCATGATACATTGATTTTTGAATTCAAAATATTGATTTTTGTGAGGCACAAACATTCTTTCCTAATACCGTGACATGTTGGCTTTAGAACGCAGCATATGGAATTTTATGAGACACGAACATGTGACTGAATGGATGAACTCATTTGAGTACTCATAGCAACGACTAATCAGTCACCATGTCTTCCTGAGATGCAGGTTAAAGAAGAAAAGCAAGAGGAGCTGGAACACCATCCAGGAAATGCTCTTCACTTCTCTTTTAAGTTTTTCATTGTAAGCCATGTTGTGCTAATTTAGACGAATCACACTGCTTTTAAATCATGAAACCCAGGCTATTAGCCTTTCTGCTTTTGTGCTTGCCTTATGCGAACAACTCTGTTGATGGGAGTTTTACAAAGGGCAGATTGGCATTTTAGACGCTGCGAGCTGACTGGAAATGAGAAGGACAGTTTAGGTCGATGCTTATCATATTTGGGGAGCCGAGGAATGACTTGGAGAGCTTGTTAATACTGATGCTTGGGTCCCGGTGGATCATGATTTAGTAGCTCTTGGCTGAGGCTTTTGAATTTGCATTTCTAATAAGATTTCAGGCGGTGCTCAAGTTGCTTTCTATGGATTATGTTTTTAAGTAGCAGTGGCCTAGATACCTTCCAATGATTGCTATGATGATGGCTGATCCGTTTTTCTCCCCCAGGAGATTAGAAGCTAGGCCTGGTGGGTGTTCAGCTATAATTTCAACACTCACAAGGCCAAGGAAGGATGATGAGATATATGCATGGAGAGACTCTGTATAAAAAAAAATGGAACGAGTATAAGAAAATTCATACCCATATTATAGTTTATGGGATGTGTTCTATGACTCCTCTCACCTTGTCTTTTGTAGATATTGGTACTCTGTGTTGTTTAATAATTCTTACTTGGGAAGGAATATGCTATTGAATATCATTTATCTGGTCAGAAGTAGACCCTAGATTCTCCCTAGCGGATTTCCTTCCTCACAATCCTAGATGTACAATAGAAAGCAGAATAATTATTAAACTGTAGGCTAGTAATATTTGCTTACTATCAAAAATCTTAAGTTGTATGCCAAAAACCCCTTCCAGTATTCGTCTGATATGTTAGCTGGACACCTACCCTCATCCCCAGTTCTTCACTTTCTCTCCATCAAATGAGATGTAAATGTAACTAAATGATCAAGCAATTTTAAGTGTCATGCTAAACTCCTTAGTCGCTTTCTACAGTGATAAAGCAGACAAGCAGGCTCTTCTCATATCTCAGTATAAGTTTTGTCCACTTGCCTGGTGAAGTTGAATATGGCAGGAAGAGTCTCATCTAGGCCAACAGTGTATTTTTGACACACTCAGGAGAAAACTATGTTTAGCAAAGTGTTAAAAATGCTTTTTCTATTAGCCAAGCCCTGTCCAAGAGTCTGAATTCGACCATTTTTCACATTTAAGAATGTATTGTGCTCTCCGCCTACGCTTCCTTTGAACTTTGTATAAATGCTTTATAAGCGTTATCTTGTGTTTCCTTACAACACCATTGAGAGGTGTGTGACCAAGCAGTGTTATCCTCATTGTACAGACACATAGAAGTTAATTGACTTTCTTCAGGTCATGGAGAAGCAGAGAGAGAGAGAGAGAGAAAGCAATAAAAGGAACATTAGCCTGCTTCTTAAAAGTGTGAACACATTGACTTCTACAAAAACCCCCAACCCTGTTCTGATATTGCCTAATGCAAATATTCTTTATCCAGGAGGTCGTCTTCCAGAAATGGGGCCTCTTAAAAAATGTTTGTGCAGGTTATAATGGGTCCAAGATAGGGCTGAGTAAAAGAATGCCCTTGCTTGTGAAATCAGAAGAAATTAAAACAAATAATTTGAGAGAATTAAAAATAAACGACATGTAATTTCTAGATCACATATAAGCTACTTAAAATTTTCTGAGGTTTTTTTTTTTGATTGTTTTTTTAAAATTGTTCTTGTACCACTTTAGGTTTTTTTTTTTTATTTTCATGTTTTCATTGGAAAGAAAAACAAAATGTTCAAGACTGAGTCATTTATAAAGTAAAGAGTGTATTCTCAACTTTGAGGATTAAGAGCCTGGTACTGCTGAGGGCCCCTGGCTCTGTCAGATCCTAACAGAGGGTATTTCAGTGGGAGCACATGTAAGGAGAAGAGGGGATGAGGTGAGAAGAGAAGCCAGAAAGAGACCTCAGGTCAGGCTCATTCCTTCTCAGACACCCAGTGAGATCCCAGGGAAATATCCTCCCCTATTTTCATCTAAGAGCAGTACATAAATACTTACACAATTAGCCTGCCACTTTTCCTTAAAGATTCCACTATCTCTGCATTGCTACACCGAGGGAAAACTCAACCAGAACATTATACAATAGAAGTGAAAAGCTTCATGAAAATTGCAGCAGGACCTGAAGATTTTCTACTGTTTTTTACATGGTACCCTTGGTATGTTTGGGAAGTAGTCTGTTGTGCTCCCATCTATCCTTTAACTTAGCTCTCAGATCTGACTGTTCTTTTCCTCTCTCTCCACTTACCTGTATTGTTTATGCAGCTGGAAAATTTTGAAAGTTGAGGTAAGGCTCAAAAGGAATGAATCTTAAGGTCCTTCTTTTTGTTTGTTTGCACAGAGGTTAGGCATGCTTACTGCTTGCTATGTATGTAGTCTCTATTTCCACCCAGAGTTCCTCAGCTACATTATGCCTCTCTGTTTACACAGGCATCCTCCCTGGGCTCTCTGTCCACTATGTGGCTTGGAGAACCATTATAAACAAAACAAAACCAGGTCCGGCACTGGTGTTGCGTGCTTTTAGTCCCAGCCCTTGAGAGGCAGAGGCAGGTTTATCTCTGTGATTTCGAAGCCAATCTGGTCTACAGAGCTAGTTCCAGGACAGTTAAGGTTGTTACACAGAAAAACCCTGTCTCAAAAAACCAAACCACCACCACCACCACCACCACCACCACCACCACCACCACC
>NC_022009.1:115632106-115641305 GCF_000317375.1 Microtus ochrogaster
CCACCACCACCACCACCACCAAAAAGGCAGTCAGATACTTCTGCTATTGCTTACGGTTAGTTAATTTAGTCCTTGGCCTGGGGTTTAGATGTCTCATGTCTTCTGTCAACAGCCAAGGATCTGTGACAGGCCAGGTCTGTGTTTATTCTGATGAGAATTCTGCTCCTTCTAGCTCTCTTGCATACTTGCAAAAACATTTGTTAGTAGGCTAACATACACACAACAAGCTAAATTTAATAGCACCTCAATTTCCCAAAACTGCGAGTTCTTTTCGTGGAAAAGTTTCTTCCACTCATACTAAAATTCTCAGTAAATAAATGAGACTTTAGAAGAATTACAACAACATGCCTTTTGGCATCTTAGAGCCGTCACACGAGTGTTCCAACAGGCATTGATCACAAATGAACATTATCCACAGAAGATGAAGACCAAATCAAAACTGGGCTCAGGTGATAGGGAGCAGACCAAGCAGCGTTTCTTACAACAGGACAGAATTGCAACATATTGTGCTTCATTGTTGTCATTATGAACATGCCGAGAGAAGCAACTGCATGATGTTTACCCCTACTCTCTGCAACATATTCAAATTAGAAGTCTTTATTCAGTATCTGTTTAATAAATGAAATCAAAGGTTTGACTGGAAAGCATACTATGTTGTCTGCCTCTGGAAAAAGAAATCTACTTGGTTCAGTCATTAGCTGTACTACTTAGTAGCAGAATATATGCTAAAGTTATTTAATTATTGCCCTACTTTCCATATATGCTCAAATACAATAATAATAACACCTTACAAAGTTGCGAAATTTGGCCCTTAACACTCAATAGCTATAGCAGTTGATGGATGGAAAACATTAGAACCCATAGAATTGCATTTCTAAACTAGTCAAGAAAAAAATAAACTATGCCTATTGCTTTATTCTTGATTGTTTATAACTGTTGGTCTAAATTTAGGTTTTGTATTATAGAAATTAGGGCCAAACGTAAGTCATAAATCTAAAGCCAATAAGGACTACAAAGCTTACCGTATATTTCATTCATTTCAAATTTAGATGCATGGAATATTGGAGTATGGGTAAAATCTCAATATTAAGCTAGCATTCCAGCTCTCATAAGAGTTATTACCCGTCCTTTGGCAGTATGAGAATTTTCTCACTCCTTTGTGTAAACATTTCCCCCGCATTCACCACCTTGCCCAACAGCATAGCTAATTCTGAGTCAAAATCAGCACAGGCTGTCAATTTGGTATGCGCAACATCTGGTCACTTCCAGATTTACCCACTGTGGAGGTGAACGTGGTGTATTCATTTGGAAATGTGTCAGTGTGTCCTGTCCATCCCCTGCATGGGCCTCTTTCTTGAGAAAGCTGTTTCTGAACTCCTCTTACGTAGCCTTAAAGCTCTAGCTTTTTCTAAAGAAAACTTTAACCCTAGAGTGAGTCTTCCTCCTCACCCATCATGTGGTGGTTTCATTTACTGCACTCCTCAAAAGCATAATATCCTGCTGTAATATCTACAATCAACATAGATAATGTTACATTACCCCAAATTGCTGGGACTCCATTATGCCCTATATGTGGAGTAAATCGGCAGCGAGTCTCCACAGCTGCTGCTAACTGCTCCTTTAGACTTCCCTGCAGTTCAGTAATGAATCTTTATCAGCTTCCTGAATAATTTTCTCCTAAATGCATTAAATTGAATGTAAAGGAAGTTTTAAAAACTGGAGACAAACCATTTCTGGTAGCTGGTGATAATCTTAAGACTTTTAGAATGTTCCACTCATTACAAGAAAAAGAGAAAACTCCTCTGAGCTTTGAGAGAGTATAGGCTTTCAGAATAAGGCTCAGCCTTATCCTCTCTGAGGAGTAAATGGAGGGGCGGTGGTAGAGTGGGTGAAGGTGAGGAGGGGGAGGAGGGGAGGGAGAGGGAACTGGGATTGGTATGTAAAATGAGGAAAGATTGTTTAAAAAGATTAACAAAAATACAAAATATAAAGAAATCAAAAAATAAAAAAAATAAGACTTAAGCTAAATCACAGCAGCAAAGCTCTAGTTGGTGGTACGAGTTTATAATTTAGTTGACTTCAAGCAGGAAAGCAGACGCTCCTGTAATTATTAAAAAAAACGAGCTAGTCATACTAATTTTGCTTAACAACAGATATATTTTAGGTATTTTAAAAGACCATCTATTGTTAAAAAATGAAGGGAAATCAATTTTGTACGGTCATTAAAATGTTGCAGAGGGATGTGGCCCTGGGCCGTCCTTGTTCTCGAAGTTCATCTCTGAGCTCTTCTCAACTTCAATTCCCTATTTTCAACAGCTCCCTGCTCTGCTGGTTCCGGGTGATGATGCTCATGTTATTCAAAGCTCAGAGTTGGAAGCAGCTACGGGGTTTTATTTCAGATATTTCCTTATTTCCTGTTTTTTTTTTTTTAGAAACCTCAGGCTAAACCAGTCCACTTAATGTACATAACCATAGCCATACCTAGTTAGAAGCTGAGCATAAGATGATTTTCTGAACCTTAATCTACTTCCTTTATTATTATTATTTTTTAAAATCACTCTTTTGAATTACAGGCAGGAGAATCAGATGAACTCTTCTTGATCCTGCCAGAGGCCGTTTCTTGGTGTCCAGATGCATCCACTCTAATGGACCTAAGGCCCTTTAGTCAGAGTTTGCCTGCATCATCCCATGTAGGGTGCCTGTGTTTTCATTCCTATGGTGATATATAGCTAAAATCACAGCACATGAAGTGACTAAGTATGGCATTCTTTACACTTTATAATATAATAAATCTCTGTGTCTGTATTCCCAGCACACATGTTTTGATTCATTCATAAAGAATATATTGGTGATATATATCTTGATATAGCTCAATGCATAAGCATTACAATGAAACTACAAAGGGTGTGTATTTAAAGTATTTATTCACCTTTAGATGTGAGAGTTATAGCTGTGGTCCCAGCGGTGAGAAAGCATTCATTCACACTGGGTGACCAAAGGTGTGTGGCTCCTCACACCAAATCTCTGATACCTTCATTCGCTGCTTAAGAATCCTCTACTCTCTCTGCAGAAGATAAAGATTTTGAAGAGACACATACTGAGTTTTGAAAGACAACCAAGAAATATAATTAAATCCAACCCCCACTCTGGCAGGTTGGAAATCATTGTCTTTTGTTGCCTAGACTCTTGTCTGCTTTATTTCCATATTGTCACTCAAATCATGAGACAGTGATCCAGAAATATACCTTCATTGTCATTTTTCACATGCCATTAAATCTTATGTTTTTTTCTGATATTTTCTCCAGACGTATGAGTACCTTGAGGATGACCCAAGGGTGATTAAGAGCTGTAGCTGTCTCCATTGCAAGCACAGCCTCCAAACAGAGTGGAAACTCCCTCAAACTATTCGTTTAATAAAATAACAGATTGTGATTATTGTAGGAAATGAGAGAAAAACATACAAAATCTAATATCTTGAAGGTATTTCCATTTATATCAGTGTGATTTGATTTTATGTTGACTTCTAATGTCTTTGAAGCTTGCATTCTAAAAGTAACTTGCTTTTCTTAAATTGAACAATGTTCCCATCCTTGATTCCACCCAAACATTTCGTTCAGTGGTGGGATTTCTTTTTACTTTCCATCAATAGTCATATCAGTTTAACACACAGAGTGAAAACAATGACTCTGTTTTAGCCAACAGAGCAAGACTAGGAGAATGACAGAAGAAATTAATACTTTTTTGATGTTACATTTTTGTAGATATTTTTGGCTTTTCCAATCAAAGAAATGCATGCATGCTTTTTGTTCCAGTCCTTAGGATATCAAAACATAATAAATATCTCATGTGCCAATAACTCACAGTGATCTCTGTAGAAAATAGAACACATTATAAATTTTGTCTTTTGATGAAACTAGACAGCAATTATTTGTCCTTGGCCAAAGGCATAGCTTAAGGAGATTATAGTGGTGGGAATACTTATTTCTTAAAATATTTGAATTGGCAAAATCCTAATAAACGTGCAAGCAGGCACAATGGCACACACACTGCTTCTAGAGAGTTACCAACAAGTCAACATTTACTCTCTAAGCTAGCAAACTCCTTTCAGTTGTAAGGGGCGGAAGAACAGTAATTGGGTTTAATTGCAATGAAATTTTTGTTTAAAGAAAACCAATAGTGTGTTTGGTCCAGACTTCCTTGTTTAAAAGACAAATGGAACATTTCTTAGAGAAAATCATCAACATTAATAGGCAATTTTCAGTCCCTAATGTGAAATCTCTACATAAATTAATCAAACAATAAGAACTGGTGTGGAACACTAGGAAGGAAAATGGGGTGGGATTGAGGAAGCCTAACTCTAGACATATCTCTGCCACTAATTATGTGGCCTAGAGCAAGTTCCTTGATTTTGTTCATAAACACCAAGTCCTGCTGCATTTGGTAAATGCTCCTTCCTCCTGTAAGGAATTCCCTCATTTATCTTGTTACATTTTGACTACCACAGGTGCCTGATTTAAAGCACAGACTGTCTTTCACGTTTCCGACCATGAACACTTGCTCTTCTTGCCCTTCTAGTTCTAATGCTGTTTTCACACCTCCGCTAGGATGGTTTTCTAAACAGATAGTCTAAGCAGCATTTGAAAAACCCCCAAAATGGCCTGAGCTCTAGAATACAGCAGATCTTCTTCATCTGGGTGATCTTTCCCCTCGTGGTCCACTCTGCCCACTTTCCTGCTTCAGTGCATCAGGATCCCCTACAGCAAGTTCCCTGCTTACCTGGGAGCACTTGTCTCTTGCTTTTTTCTCTATTTGTAATGACTTCTTTCTTAACTGGCTAAATTCTTTATCACACTCTGAGACCCAATCTCCAGGCTACCTTTTCTGTGATGTCTATTTCCTGACCCTGTTCAGGAAAGTGATAGAAGCATAAAAGAAAGCTGATTTTACATGTTTTCATGGTTTTCTGTCTAAACCATCCCTGTGTTCGGTCATTTCATTTTTTTTTCACCATTAAATCACTAGTAATGTTTGGTCAGAATCTCCTTCAATAAACTGTGAGATTTTCATCTTTTTTTAAATTCTGTCTTCTGTGTGGTTTAATATAAGCCTGAAATATATGCATTCAGAATCAATGAATGAACTATTTGCATTTTGTAACACGAATGATCTAGTCTACATGTTTGTCATCTACTCTTGTGTTTCCTGGAGTCTCGGAAAATGTAGAATTTCTACATATGTTCACTTACACTTAGAGGCATGGTAAAATATATACAGTTTTTTTTCTCAGGTCTCAAAACAGATCTTTCACCCCAGAAGATTACCTCTATGTTTGATACTGGATTATTTAAATTTATGGATAAACCATATCCAGGGGCCTTGAGCCTCTCTACTCCCTCAGGGCTCCGAATAGGATGTCTATGGCAAGGGAGGATCTGAGGGTAAAACTTAACTCAAGCACATTACCTCTGCATGTCTTTTTTTGGGGGGGGGTGGGGAGAGGGGAAAAATGAAGATTTTAGTTTTTACAGTCATAGTTGGAAAATTCCATAGGCAAGGACAATGATAATATACATATCAAAATCACAAAAAGGGCAGGTAAAACCTGACAAAACTGTATTCTAGAGCAGGTGACACCACCCAGGAAAGAGCCAGCATTCAAGGGGAAATACCTGACAATTCAAACTTTAGATAAAGTTACTAAATGTCTTCTAATCCAATCTCTTTTGTGATAATCAGCTTTGGGGACACCCAGATTTGTTCGTTAGTGAAGGTGGGGCATGCTGCCTTGCTGCTCAGTGCCTGTCTTCTATAGAAATTTCTATGTGGTCTGTTAGTACATAATTTTGTGTGATTGACTCTACATAAATCTGCCTGTTAGAATAAAGAGTGGATGTTGTCACTCTAAGGCCTCACGGTGTGGAGGAACAGGATGGTCACTCCATTGCCCATGTACAAGAAGTTACACTGCTGATTTGTTTTGAAAATGAAACTCATTTTGAAGGGAAGAACCATGGCTTTACAAGGTTTTCACAGGTTTGACAGTGACTTTTCCAAAAGACAAATATTCCTATAGCTCAGCAAAACAGGATATTCCATGTGGACATATATGTATACACTTCCCATGGATCTGCCTATTGGTCTGTTAGCTGCGCATTCACAGTAAAGTCTTGTGGGCTTGTGACAGAACCACAAAGTGTACTAATAACATTATGAGCACGCCAGGCCTCTTTTCCTAAGGTGAGAAGGCATCAATCTGTGCTACAAAAAATACATTTCAGAAACATTTCTAGATGTGATTAAATTAAAACTTTTTAAGAATTTATTGTTCTAATAAGTACAAATAACTCATAATTTGTTCTGTACTTGTGCAATTATCCTGTAATCCTGAATTTCTTTAGAGTCTTGTGGCAGTTTAATCACATATGCATATAAAGAGGAATTAAATTAAAATACAGTAATTATAATCTTTATGTGGAAATGAAATTTATCATTCAATTGCGTCCAGAGTGTTCTATTTGAAAGTGGCCAGAAACATAACAGTGCCTTCAAAACACAAACATTAATTGAATAACTGAATAAACTGAAAAACTACAATAACATCATTTATTAATTCCCTCATGTGAATGTTAGGTTAATCACCAGTGCTACCTTCATTCTCCTACTAAGTGTAGTACTAAGTGTTCTAAAGAAGAACAGCAAATTTGTTCTAATATGTTATTTTTTGAAATCAGTATAAAGCTTTCATGTTGAGATTTTAGATACTGGACCAAATTTTAATCTGCCTTGTATGCTGTTCCCAGAGACATGTCTGTGTGATAATTAGAATAGGAGATCAATAAAGGCACTGTTTGGGGTCTTATACAAAAAATAGTAGAAAACTTTCAAATAATTATTTTTTCACATTAATTTTCCCTTAGGCTAAGCCTATCAGTCAACACTGTTTATATTAACGTTTTTGGTTGGTTGACTGGCTATGGTGTGGAGACTTGCACATATTAGGCAAGTACTCTATTATTGCCTTACACCCAAGTCTCTGGCTATAATATTTTTTATTCATTTTACTTGGAAGAAATCCCATCATAAACAACATGGGGACAACAGGTAATGGTATGGTATGTGCCCTGTTAGAAACATCTAAAAAGAATGTGGATTGAGGCTCAGGGTCATTAGTGTCTCCACTGTTAGTCTTCTGGCATTGGGGATGGGAATGCATTGACTACAGTATGAAAAATTTGAAAATTGATTCCTTAGAATACTGGTCATTGCTGCTGTTTGTAACTTTTACAAGGAGTAACATATATAACAGTTTTTGAGAGAAATGTAATTCTCAAGTATAGTTAAAATTGCATACTTATAAGTTCTATTCTTTATCAATTATTTTTTTCCCTCTTAACTCTAAGAATAATGATACTGTCTCAGACAAAATTTTCAGATAATGAAAACAGAATATACGAATGAACTTGGAGTGACTTTCAGAAAATTGTTTATAGAATTTAGGTTTGTCATCACTAAAGGTTATTCTGTATTTCATGGAGAACTAACTCGCCCTCTCTTTCTCTCCTCTCTCTCTCCACTCTTGCTTTTTCTTTCTTTTTCTAATTTCTACCCTACTGTTTCTACTAATGAATGGAAGAGAAAAAAAAACTCTACTATTTTTCTAAGTCTCACAGAAATTTTGCTAACTCTATCATGTAGCTTCTGACTGATTTAATTATTCATTTATTCAACAAGTATTTGAATGCCTACTACATTTCAGATTTTATTATTAGCATTAGAATATGACAGTGAGGGCCTAGAGCTCTTTCTCAGATAGAACTCCAGTTCCTTGACTTCTAGAACATAGCCCTCTCTCTGCCATGCTGGCCTGGTCTCGAGGCAGTAGAGGCAAGAAATCTACCCTGCTGCAGTTGATCCTCCAGAAGACTGATGATTTGGGTGTTCTTCTTCTTTGCATCATATTTCTTTTGAAATTGTCTTTGCTCATTTTTGTTTTAAAGCTCTTCCTCCTCGGTAGCCAGCTTGGCCCCCTTCTTGTGGCCCGTGGCAGGGCTAAGCAGGGCCAGAACTACTGTCGTTACATTGTGCTGTCCAATGCAGCATGCAGTTCTTCCCCAGGGTTTTGATGCAGACCAGCTTGCTATTGGATGCATTCAAGACAGCATCAATGAGTCCTGTTTTGCAAACACAATACTTAAAGCCTCAGGAAAATTCCCCACATCCAATATTAGGGCTTGGTACTTTTTACTGCCTACTTGAACTCAGACTGTGTGTGTTATACACACACACACACACACACACACACACACACACACACACACACACACAGAGAGAGATCCAATCTTAGTGTTGGCAGAAGGCTATTCTAGCTCATACTGCTGCTTCTTCTGGTAGATCTTTCTCCTACCTCAGGTCTTGTGCCAGTAGTCCCAAGAGATGCCCATCACTCCGTGCTGGCTGGAAATAGCAATGTCCTGGTTTACAGAAGCCATAAAAACCTGGTAGAAACCATACAAGAGATTTTTTAATTGGACCTTCTCTCAAGCTGATCATAAGTAAAGATGTCACCATCACCATGATATTGAGTTTCCACTACCAGACAGCCATCTGCTCACAAGGGCAAGTAGTTGACACTCTCAGCATGTGTTATTAAGTTGCTAGGCTCATTCAAGAGTACTAAATGCATTTTCAGTTTTAAATGATTTTTATTTTAGATAGTTTTATTTTAACAGGATCTTATCATAAGAGATCAGCATTTGAATGCACATATATAAGTAATGTCCTGTGAAGAAAGAAGGAATTTTAGGAGGCAGAGAAAAAAATTGAATGTGCTTTAATTTTTATGGTGGTTTTTATAGTTCAGAAATGCACAGTATACCATATATTGTATCCTGGTGAATTTATCACTTTAGAACTTTAACCTAATCTATACAGAACATTTTGAGTGACAAGTTAGGAAGACTTTAAATATCATAACAATTTAAAACCCGTGACCCAAGTACTATTAGGGAGACATATCAACTGATAAAGTACCTGATTCACCAGGGCCTGTGTTAAGTTCCCAGTACCCATGTAAAAGACTGGGCATGGTGGCACACTTTAATCCAAGCACTGAGGATCCCTGGGGTTCCCTGACTGACCAGGCAGTTAAGTCTAATTAGTGAGTTCAAGCCACTGAGAGACCCCGCCGAAGAAAACAACA
>NC_022009.1:115642205-115643063 GCF_000317375.1 Microtus ochrogaster
CCACCCCACCCCCAAAATCCCAATTTTCTCCCAGGCAATTTTGTCTACTTCCCATAGCCAAGAGGATAACTATGAGTTTTTCCTTTGGTTCACCTGATGGCTCAGAATGGCTCAGAATTTAAGAGCATTTCCTATTCTTGTTGAAGACCCAGGTTCTGTTCCCAGCACGACATGGTAGCTTACAACCACTGCTTAACTCCATTTCCAGGAGATCCATCTCCTCCCTGGCATCTGCAGGCACCAGGAAAGCATGGAGTTCGCTTACATTAATGCAAGCAAAGCACTCAAACTTGTAGAACAAAAAACAAATCTTAAAAGAAAAGCAAAGTTGGTGACTTTGGAAGTATAATATCAGAGGTTGTCCCCTGACTTCCAAGCATAAGTGCATCAATATATTTATACTTCTTCATACATACAAATAGGCACATGTATGCAGCATAATTTCTAGTTATGATAAAGAATGACATGCCTGCTGGGGATGTAGAGCACATATAGGGAATTATAGCCTGTGTAATTCAGCATCTATAGTCTAGCTACAATATTATTAAAACACCCATGGTTTTACACCTATATGGATTATAAAACAATAATAATTTAAAGGGAATATAGTAATATGCTTTCTTAACTGGCAGAATCAAAAAATTGGAATGGCGTGTTTCTGTATTGTGGTAAGAATGTAAGAAAGTCATCTTTAATATGATTCAGACCAAATTTTAGTTCTTGAATTACTGGCTGTCAAAAGAAAAGGAAAAGCATTACCGGTCATGTTCATCTCATTAGCTAATAAAAAAACTGACAGAAAGCAGAGTTGTTTGGGTGCCCTAGGTATGTAGAATGGCAAAACTTAGTTGACATGAA
>NC_022009.1:115643163-115643614 GCF_000317375.1 Microtus ochrogaster
TACATATATAATTTTATATTTATACATTATCTTTCAGATAACAAATTCATCTTAAAATGAATCTGGACTCGTTTACTCACTGAGAGCATTTCCTGCTCTGATCGATGCTCTGGAATAAATATGTCATGCTTGGATCCTGCTCTGAGGACCATCACTGTGCACCTCCTGCCCCAAAGACCCTGGTAAGCAGCACTCTCCTCCCTCCATACAAAACAACCAAAGTTTCTGACATAGATAAATGTATAGAACAGGGCTTATTTTTATCATACTCCTTTGTGTTATTCCCATCATCCTCTGGTTCTCCTCCTGTAACAAATAATTAGATTAAATTCAGACTTATTCCATAAATGGAAAGCTGAAATTCATATTACTTCTCAGTAGATAATGAAATCTAAATATAGGCAAAATTTGCATTCCAAGGGAATTTTTTTTTTTTTTTTTTTTTTTTTTT
>NC_022009.1:115644096-115651214 GCF_000317375.1 Microtus ochrogaster
ACACACACACAAACACACACACACAAACACACACACAAACACACACACACTCACCTCACTCCTTAAATACTTGTATAGCAATAGTTATTTGACACTGAAAATAGAAAACAAAAAAGTAAAAATAGAATTACACCCTATTTTAAATAGAGTTAATCCTAAATTCACAAAATATGAAAAAGATGTTAGGGAGAAGGGAGCCCCCAATAAGCTAGATTAAGGAGTGGTTTTAATTAGAAGTATTAATTAAATAGATTTAATTAGAGGTAAGAGCAGTATTAAAATATGTGACCTATAATATTTTTTCTTTTCCTTGCTTTTGGCAAAATGCTTGTTATCTAAACTGTAGAGTTGCAAGCAGTAATTGGTATTAGCTTTAGTTTGCTCCAATCTAGTTTAGCTTTAATTAAATTGAAAATCAATAGTTAAAATAACTATGAAAATTGGCCAATTTGGGAACAAATTTTATTCTCTTCTTGCAGAATTAATTTAAGGAACTAATTGTGTACTAATTTTGTCTCCCAAACTTTAAAATATTTTAAATATAGTTTGCATGTTACCTAGCAGCAGAAACATTTTAGTTTTGTAGACGTATTTTTTTTGAGAGTCAATGACCTCATCATGTTGTATTTATTTTTATTATATTTAGTTTTGCACATGTTTCTGTTTGTGGACATATGGAAATGAGTGCAGGCACCTGCAGAGGTCACAAGTGTCAGATCCTCTAGGGTTGAAGTTACTGGCGATTGTGAGTCACCTGACATGAATTTGGGAAATGAACTCGTGTCCACCTGTCCACCACAAGAGTGGTGTACGCTCTTAACCTTTGAGCCATTCTTCAACTCCAACTTCATAATATTGAAATTTTAAGAAAGTGAAATCAATTATTCCGTAGTAAAGACTGAGAACGTCTAGTCAAGAATATTTCTACATAAGAATGGAGTATTCGTATAGACCTTAAGTACGAGTGCATTGGAATAATACATAATGTCATTCCCTAATAGGTTAAGCTATAAACCAGAAGATCTTAAGGAGCTCAATATCATGGTTTTGTTCTTTCTTGTGTAGACCTGTGCTCATTACAAAGGTAAGGTCACCTGATATGGCCTCAAGGCATTATATCAGACTGGTTGGAGGGGCCACACCAAACTGAGGCTATGACAATTGTATTGAGAGCAATCAGACTTTTCATGCTTTTATTAGAAACAGAATATAATGGCAATTACCAGAATCAATACAGTTGTAGTTGCCAGGATGCAATGAGGTTTGTAAACTATACAGGGCTCTAGGAAGTCAAAGTTTCTCAAGTATTTCTTGAGACAGCACCAGGTTGATTCTGAGTCAAGCTGTTATACTCTTCAAATCATATTAATAGTTGTACAAATGTTCTACACTTGTTCAAACTCCATTAAAAACACACATGGCGATTCTGTGGCCCCCTACGAGCCAGGGAGGATGCCATTGTAACAGATTGTAGGTCCTGTCAATGGTGCTGCTCCACTAACCAGACTTTACTGTCTTAGTTTTAAACTGTAGCCCCCCCCCCCCCCCCCCCCCCCCGGCTAGTACTTAATAAATACCCTAAGGTACAGTATTCAGTTTTTAAGGGTAGCTATTTATATCAATCCTCATACAGATACAGGCCAGGGAGTCTCTGAGAAACGCTGTTCTGCATTTCCTGCCAGTTTCTCAGGCCTTAGTTACTTGGCCTGATTACAGAGATAATATTGCATTAATACTAGGGAAAGAAATGACTTGAGTTCAACTGTCAAAAAAAATTGGTAGGGATTATTTTTGTTCTCAGTATTTTAGATGTGTCCAGCACTCACTCTTTTGTGTAAGTTCCCAGGTTGGCTATTGGAATGTTAAATCAGCCACAAACCAAGGTCAGACAGATGGATGTGCGTGTGGACCAGTAAATATCTATTTTTTACAAGAAGAACCACACAGATGTGAGCAAGAGCTAGAGTCTGCCCATCCTGTGGTACTAATTACCCACAGAATATGCATATTTTATTCAAAATAGAATCTCTGTTTATTGCTCAATTACTATGTTATAATTAAACAAATGAGTATTATGACTATAATTATGTTTATTATAACCACAGATTTTCACATTAATTTAGTTTTTTTTTGGGGGGGGCAGATCTTGTGTGAAACTGACTTCATATTTATGAAGACTTGTTAAATAAAATTGATACTCGGGAAGGTTATTTTTTTTCCAATATCACATCTTTGGAAAACAGAAGAAAGTCTTATAGGGCTCCATGGCCAGCATCCACAGTGTTAGACTTCCTGAGGAAGCAAGTTAGAAGCAGCAGTACCAGCGGGGCTGCCATGTCGGTCCACAACCAAGTAGAGCTGGTGATTCTAGTTGACTGTGAAAATAAAGTCAGCCGTTTTGTTTGGATCTTTGATTCCCTGTAATCAAAGGGGATCGCTGGAGCTGATAAACTTTTCCTAAGTCTGAAGTCTTTGAATTTTAGAGACAGTTTTATTGTAAGTTGTGCTATTTATTAATGATGCTGTGGCAAATTAATAATTAGTTCATTTAATGAAACATAATTGGAGCCAGAAAGGATAAAATTGTGTCTTCTGGGGTTCTCAATTGGATCAATTCACAGCGGGGAAAGTTTTAGTGGCTTCTCAATAGAGGAGAGTCTTTAAAGACATCTCATTAAAATGTTCTGTAGGATGTCTGAAAGGATTTCGCGTGTACATTTGTGGCATCATACATGTGTGGGTGGAGGTGAGTGACCCACAGGAATGTGTGAAGGTCAGAGGGTAACCTCTGTAGTTAGGCCTTCGACATGATTGGAGTAGAGGTCCTACTTTTTCACCTGTGTGCATCCCAGGCTACCTGTCTGGGAGCCTTCTGAATAGTCCCCTGTCTCTGATGGGATTACAGACATGTGTCAATGCATCTAGCTTTATGTTGCCAATATTGTTCCTAACTCTGGTCCTCATTCATGTGTGGCGAGTACTTTATTTCCTTAGCTCTGAAAATGCTTCAGTGGGCTCTACAAATGATCTTAGTTCAAGTTTGTTTATATATATTAGATAAAAAACTGCACCAATAATATAGCTATATATACTTATATTTCAAACTAAAAACTATCTATCATATAGGAAATATATGTATGGATTCATAACTAGTAAATTACTTTAATTGGAAGAATAAGTAAATCTTTATGAGTAGCTATTTACTATACAAGTTTGTAGAATGAGTAGTCATGCAATACCAAAATCTTACACAAATTTTTATTTTTTGACATGATTTATATTTTTTATAATATCTCTAAAACTTTTTGTAAATAACTATCAGATATTTAACAATATAGGCTGCTATTTTCAATATTTATTGTTACACTCATCAAACTGTATGCAATTTTTATGAGATGAAACTTTATACCAGTAAAATAACATTTTGGATTGTCACATTGCAATGACTTTAGACTCTGTATTCTCTTAGAAGAAAATAACTTTCGCACAAATTTCCCTGAATGTATTTCAGGTCATTCTGATTAATACTACATCTTAGAAATATGTATATGAGGTTTCCCATTGATTCAGGCCTCACCCATGGAAACGTAAATGTTCACAACAACACCTCAACACTGGGGTACTGCTTCTCTTTTTCTGCTGTGTTGCTGCTTTATGGCTAATGCAAGGGCTGGTAGCAAACTTCTGGGCAACCCCGAAGGGGTCACTACAGGGTCACAGCCCCAGAGAGAACAGCTGAGGTCTTTTTTGGTAACAGCTATGGAAAGCCTTTCTTCGGGTTTGATATCCCTGGTTCTACTTTTAACTTGTATTTTCTGATAATTATAAAACTCGTAGAAAAAAATTAAAATAATCTCCATCCACCCATTAAGAATGATGAAGGCACAGCACTGATAAAACAGGAAGTGAGAGTCTTCAATGGGATCTATGGCCTGAGTAAGCATTACAGAGAAGCGACCAGTTTAAGATGCAGCCAGTGACTGGGTTTCCTTCCTTGCCCAAAGCAGTCTAGAATAATAACTGAAATGACAATTGCTAGCTCTGGGGTCACTTTTCTTGTTTTTATTCCAGCATCCATTGCTGCTTCTCCTTCCTCATGGATGCTACTGTCATTTTGACAAAGGTCAAGCAACCATAGCCTGTCCCTGATGTGTTTTTAACTAGTAGCAGTTAATGTGTTTAACCAGTTACTTTTCTCATCCCAGTGACAAAAGTACTTAAGGAGAGAAGAAAAGATTTATTTTGACTTATGGTATAAGAAATGATACTGGCCATGACCACAGGAACAGCATGAGGGGATTGGGAGGGGGCTGATTATGCTTGTTTGTAGCCCAGAAGCAGGGAGACGGGAGTACGGGCAGTTGGTTAACTTGCCCTCTTTTCTCTACACTCAGGGTGGGTTGTTCTCCTTACCTTAATCTCTCTGGGAATGTCCTTTCAGACACACCCAAAGATATATTGTCAAGGTGATCACAAATACAGTCAAGTTGGCAATGAAGATTATCATTATTCTTTGGAACTTCCCATAAACACTATGTATTGTAAGCATAGGAATAGTTAATTGTTTGAAATTTCCCTTGAGACATGCACTTTGCCAAGGGAAAGAAGGGTCTTGAAGGCTAAGATATGCAGGATAGCATCAAACCATTTTCTTCCATGAGCAAGCCTTGCCAACTATCTTTGACTGTATTTTGCTGTGCCTAGATTTGAATTTGGATCCACATTTTGGGAGCAAAAGCTAGAATGAAATGGAACGGTTTTCTATATTAGGAGACTGCACAACTAGAGAAGAGACAAGCGATAGAACCTAGACAGATGGAGTTTTGGGGGGAAACACAACCATAGTACAACAAGGTGGAGTTTGGGGATAAGAAATAGCTCCTGGGTGGTTTCTGTCTGGAATGTTTCCTTTGTGCAGTGGGAAGCAAGTACCCTTACCCTCTCTTTCATAGCCGGTTATCACAAAAATGCATGTTTTTCTCTAATGTGCTTTTGTGCATGAATTCTTTTGGAGAACACATGGGGAATAAAATTGGTATTTTTGAGATGATGGAGAAAATTGACTGCTTATACAAATAAAAAATTGAAAGCTAAGAGCTGACATCAAAATCCTTTTCTTAGTGTCCATGAAAGAATTCTGATTGGTTCATTTTGCTTTTAGTTTCTGTTTGGTACCAATGAACAATAGCAGGTGATGGCTGGTTGATATACATTGAGAATAAAGCTGCTCCTTTCCTCTGCTATCTCCGTGTGTGCAGGAATCCTAGCAAACCAGAGAACAAATGCTTAACTATTTTAAACAATGGTAGTTCTAACTCCTTAACTCACAACAATATTATTGTTACTACTAAAACGTTGACCAAGTATTTAAATTTAAACAAATTAAATCTCCTCGATTTTGCCCTTTGTTAACGATAGAATAAAAACAAAGAGGAAAAATGATTGGCCACAGATGTATATGAATATGAGAAATGAGTAGGTCGTTGCATACTCAAACTTGGAAATTTATTTTAAAATCATTAGTTTTTATCACATTTATAGTTTGTAAGGAATTTAGATGTTTGTGACCAATTATGTGGAAAGTTATTACTGGAAGCCTTTGAAAGGTAGTTATAGAACAAGGAATTAATTTATTTGCTTTGGGAGTAATTGCATGAATAAAATCTTTTAAATTTTAATGAAGTTGTTATTTTAAACAGTAACCATAGTATTAACATCAGGAGGCTCAGACCTGTGAGACCCACGGTCTATGAGTTGTTTGAAGGCCTGATTATGCCGTGTGCTGCTTGCTCAAATCACTTCACTGACTATTTTTGTTGAATGTGAATGCCTAATTAACAGGACTTGCTTCATGTTGCATCCAGAATAATGTTAAAACGTACTTTATAATAATGTTTTAAAAAGGTTTCTCCTAGATGCTAGTGAGAAAATAGTATTCAAAAATGAAGAATATAGCTATAGAAAATATAATGAAGGTTGAAAACAAAAAGGTGTGAAATTTGTTTCTGAGAAGAATGTTGCCTGAGTAATACTGGATATTCTGAATAAATCTACAAAAATTAAAAAAAATATTTTAGCAGAGAATTTAAGCATAGTGGAAGAAGATGTGTGGTTTTCCAATGTGTTTTATTTTAGTGGATTTTACTTTCATTCATCTTCCACTAAAATCACCCTTAAATGTAGACCTAAAAAACGCATTACCTGGCTTTAGATTGGTTACCTATATTACATTAAGGTTATAAAAAGCACTGTGGATCCATCTACCAAATTCACTGTTAGGGAAAAGGAGAACAAAACAAAGTAGGCTATTTTTAGATTAATTTACATCACTATTATATACAATGTGCAGTGGGGAAGGATATAACTCCAACTATAGATACAGAAAAAATTAGTTGGAGAAAACTTGGAAAATCATCAAAAAGCTATTAGAAGCTTATTGGAACTTCAACTCAACCCCCTTTTCCTCATTACTGGGGAAATCCATGCTCAGGTTGTTTCCAGTGGCTACTTTGTATCTCCCTGTTTCAGCTAGCAATGGACAGTCGTCTGAAAAGAAAGTGTTTATCTTAACTCCATGTTGAAAATACAGAGGCAGGAAAGATTAGTGTCTTTTGAACAGCCCTGGGATGCGAGATAACACTTTCTCTTATAAAGTGGTGAGAGGAATATCTTCCACCTATTTTTCACAAGAAGCAAAATGAAATTTCAAGCTTAACTACCAGTGGACATCATATTGAAAACTCCCAGAAGCAGGTAGGAAAGAATGGCAGCCAGTTTCAGCTCCAGTGGAAACCGCATTATGACTTCGATACCCAAGGGAAAATGTACCAACACTTAGACTCCATACTCTTATCATCTGCTTTAAAAGACATTCTGTACTGCGGATTGGATGTAGGGTCTTGAGCACATGAGGCAAGCACATTATTATGTTAGCTACATTTCCAGCCTCCTTTTCATTTTATGTTTGGAGATAGGATCTCACTATTGCATAATGGCTCTGAGCTCATTCTATGGCCCAGAAATATTCAGACCTTGTGACCTTTGTGACTCCCTATTCCAGATAGCTAAGATTGCAGGCTTGGGCTGCCAAGATGACTCAATTAGCTGCCTTTGAAAAT
>NC_022009.1:115651984-115655317 GCF_000317375.1 Microtus ochrogaster
CTTGGGTGTCATATTAAATAAGGTACTTATATTGCTTGATCTTTTGATATTACACATAATTATCAGGTATGATATAACAAATTTTGGTTTCATGCTATAGGTGTCAATCTTTGTGTTTTGCAAGTACATTTATACATACATGAATAAGCATGTGAATGAGTGAGCGTGTGTGTACTTGTATGGATATATATATATATATATATGAATATATATATATTGTTTATGGAAGTGACATAGACCTGATTAAAATAGCATATAATAAATGCATTCTGACCAGTAACCTTTGCTCTCCAGATTTAATTTAGCTCTTTCTTGTCATGATAGATGAACATTAATTGACATGTGTAGCTGCTCATCTGTTTTCTATTTTCCTATTTTAACTTATCAATTTTTGTTTTAATGTATTCTCAAAATTATGATATGTAAAACTGATTACTTGAAATACTAAAGAAAAAAATAATATTCTTCTTACCCCCTTCTTCCTCTTTTCCTTTTTCTTAGATTCTAATTCTCTTTTGTCCCATAATTTCTTGAAAAACTCTATGTTTGCCTAATACTTACTATCTACAGGTACTATTTTCACTGTTTTTTAATATATCTGTTTATTTCCTCAGTGATCTGATAATGGACATGTCACTATAATTTCTATTTTATGGAGGAGGGGACTGTATACCAGAGGCTGAGCCATTCGTGACAGGCCTTCTGGCTATCAAGGGTAGAAGGAATGAATTCAGGGAGGGAAGCAGTGGGAATCAACAGCATGGTGTTTACTGAGTTAGCCTCTTGGTACTTTTAGCTGTTAAAAAGCTCAGTCTTATGTGAAATGCCCACTATTTATTTCTCATTAAGAAAAGCTTGTCTCCTGGAGTTCACTTTTATTTTATTATTTGGATCAACATATTAAAAGAGAAAACAAGAAAAGGACAGGACAACCGTGCAATGTCTCCAGGTGGTTTCGGCCAGTGAAAGGAGAGCCACAGTTGTGTGGCTCTGCTTGTGTGCTGCAGGAATTACCAGCGGATCAGAACACAAACGATCTCCAGGACATAGCAGGGGCTTGCATTTAGATTTAAGAGAAACAAATTTAGAAAACATCCTAAGTGGACGTTTCTTCGTGGAACCAAGCTTTCTTGAAGTACAATGAGATTGTCTCTCAGTTCCTCAATTTTCCTGATAACTAATATTTCAACTTCGCCAAGGTGAATTTCTTTTCTCAAGTAATTATTTTTCATTGTCTTACACTTTCAATTTCCTATGCACTCTGTGGCCCCTGGCTGTGGCACAGCTGCCTGTCTGGCTAATTATTTCCATGTGGTCTTCCTTTCAGACCTGCCTTGTCTTCTCTCTTCCCCTCCCTGCTGAGTTTCAGCTTGCTTTGCCCACTGGATAAGCGAGGAGGCCCACCTGCCCTCACACATCCCTAACCCAAGGACTTCATTCTCTCTTGTCCGCGGGTGGTCCTCCTCAGGCATCTGCAGACAGACTTCACTGTCAAAACTCAGGAACTGACTACTTTGTTCTCAACTGCCAGCAAATGTACTGTAGAAAACTTTGAAAGAGAACTCAGATTAAAACTTTATGTTAAAAATAAATGAGAGAAACAGCTGACCCGAGCTAGTGGGAGATCACTAACTCCAGACTGACAGCTGGAGAAACTAGGCCCCCTGAATGTGGGTGACAGTTGTGTGGTTTGGGCAGTTTGTGGGGTCACTGACAGTGGAACCAGTATTTATCCCTAGAGCATGAACTTGCTTTTTGGAGCACGTTTCCTAGGGAGGGATACCTTGCTCAGCCTAGGTACAGGGAAAAGGGCCTCAAGCTATGTGACAGACTTTCTTGACTCCCTATGGGAGGCTTCACCCTTTCTGAGGAGTGGATGGGGTTGGGTTAGGGCGAAGGTGGGGGGAATGGCAGAAGGACAGGGAGAGGAAACTGGGATTGATATATAAAATAAAATAGATTGTTTTAAAAATTAAAATGAAAAATAAATGACAGATGTGGTTTTATGATGCAGGAATCTTGGGAAGCTCACTTGCCATAATTTTGTTCAATTTACTTTTTCAGGACTCATATCTTACAGATGAATTGAACCTGTAATACTGTAGTAGTTACACAAGGGAAAACTTAATCTTACTAGACCTTAGTGTCCACCCTTATTTCATACTAAAACATGATCATTAAATATTCCTAGCTCCTTTCCGCCTGCTGTATTACAAATACTTTCTTTTATATTTTCATATTCCCAAAGTCTAGATAGTTTTGATTTCCAACTTCTTAGAATCTGTTAAAATGTGTTTCTTTCTTGGTAGATTAGAAAGCAGAGAAGCAGTGAAGAGCAATCCGTTCACTGTGATTTCAAAGAGCACCCGAGTCTATGAAAAGCATCCGCAGGTGCATCTCAGACTCTAGCTTACTCTACACAGCTGTAGGAAATCCAGGAATTTGCCCAGAAGTTAAAGGTATGACGTAACCTCGGGCATGCTAGCAGCTCCAGTGACAGCCATTTCTAAGGTCATCTATTCAATGAGGATAGTCAGAGGACTGGTGGACCTTCAGAAAACATGGATGGAGAGAATGACATAGAAATACATATTCAAGCCGGGCGGTGGCAGTGCACACCTTTAATCCCAGCACTCTGGAGGCAGAGGCAGGTGGATCTCTGGGAGTTTGAGGCCAGCCTGATCTACAAGAGCTAGTTCCAGGACAGGCTCCAAAACCACAGAAAAACCCTGTCCCGAAAAACCAAAACCAAAAAAAAAAAAAAAAAAGAAAAATACATGCATATTCACTAGCACTCTGAAAGTCTGAATTTAAAGTGTGCTGTGGGACCGATAGCACATGTTGTGAGTGGAAGAACATACAAACACCAAGAAAAGCAACGGCCAAGTGGTCCCCACGGAAGTGTCCCTGGTTATCAAAAGGTTGATAAAAGGAGTTTGTCACCTGATAAAGTTACTAGACCATTAGGTCCCATTCTCTTTAAAAAATATAATTAATGCTGAAAAATACAAAGAACTTTGTAGCTCTTTGTGCTGAAAGCCATTTGCACCTGTGCCTGCATATTTTACATGACCTCGATCTAATCTTAAAAAGATTAGCCATGAAATCAACTGTTAGCTATTTAAACCTTTTAGATTTTTACTTTTTTGACTTACTTTTTTATATAATATTTTCGCACTCTCTTCTTTGACTATTTTAGGTTGAAGAATAGGTTTAGAATTTTGAAGAAAGGCTTAAGAATTCATTCATACTATTTCATAATAGTATTACAAATCTATGGACATACATATACATTCATACACATACACGCACACACATACACACACACACACA
>NC_022009.1:115655757-115695750 GCF_000317375.1 Microtus ochrogaster
TGTCTCCATTCAGAAAGTGGCAGGCCTCCCATGGACTTGAGTAAAAAAACGTTTATTAGGACTTTTCAAAAGGTATTTCACTTTTATGTCAAGAACTGAAAGTATAAAAGTACTTTATTCAAGACTTCTGTACTTTTCAAAATGCTTCAACTGTCTGATAAAATCCTGTATAATTTTCTTGCACTTATTTTTACTATTTATGTAATTGCTGTTCTTTTAAGTGATGTTTTCTGGTTTTTCTCTAGACATACATATATTCACTTTTTTATATTATTATATTGCATTATCTAAAAAATATTGTTGCTTTTTGCTAGTTTATTTTAATTTAACTTCCAAGAAATTTTAAGGCATTAGATAAGTATGTCTTTAGCTCTCCTAATAACTCCCGAGGGAGTGAATGATGGCAGTAAGGCCCTCTATCAGTAAACCTATTTTCTCTACAAAGATGACCCTGTTTATTCTGAGATTTACACTGAGTTTGGATCTTTGCGATTTCCTGTACATGAAGAATTATTGTTGCAAGTCAAAAATTATTTCACATCTGTGAAAATAATCCATCAATATGTTATCATGATTGATTTTAATATATTTAAAAATAGCAGTCCTGGAGGAACCATGGTAGGTCACAGGTTATGATGTTTCCCTCGGTAACTGACCCTGCATTCCTGGAAGAATTTGCTGTTGTAGCTTGTAAGTGCTGGCAGATGCTGCTCTTGTTTCTGCTGGCCACTGCCTTAACACTTTTTTTGAGATTAGTCTATGGTTATGAACATGTATGCATAGATTATCCTATGCATAAATAAATGTTCTTGTCTCACACATGCTGTTTAGAAGTTGATATGATTATAATCTGGGTGAGAAAATGCTTAAATGTTTAAAGAATTTTGTAAGAAGCCATTTCAATGCAGTACTTTTGAAAGTGCCCTCCAGTGCTGTTTTTTTGGCCATTTCCTAGGGAAGGTGGGTGATATAGATTGTCTACATTGCAGTCAAATATCTTTGTTTATAAAATCATGTTTTGTCTGGTTTTCAGATATATATTGTCAATGAATGAGCAAATACTTTGTCTTTTATTATTGTTTTTATTGTTTCAGTTTTGCTTCTTCTCACGTACATTACATACCAGCCTCTAAACTTGCCCACAATCATAACACTCAATTAGGCTTCTTCTGTCTTTAATTTTCTCTCTTTCTTTGGTGCTCTGTTCCTGGATGTCAACTTCAAATTCCCGTGAGAGAAGCTGTTCCTGGATGTGCACTGACACCCTGTCCTGCAGGAAAACATTAGCAATCATATTGCTACATGTTTTATTATATTTCTAGGAGCTATTGATATCCACCTGCCTTTAAGTCCTGATCTTTGCCAGTTTGCTGTATTTTCATTTTTTTGTTTATATAATTTTGTCATTGCATTTATGTATATTTTATTTCAAAAAAGCCAAAGCCCTCAAGGATTTTCTTCCTGGGATAAATCAGTTTTGTTTATTTGTCTTAAATACAATATTCTTCTCTTTGTGTTTTCAATGCCACATTCTGCTCATGTATATTTTATTACTTATTTGCTTTAGCTATTTCAAAATACACCTCTGAAAAGAATTCTGTAGTCAAAAGTGTTATTTTCTTCTGAGCTGTATTGGTTTTGGTAGCGCACACGCTTGCTCCTGCTGTTGAGAATCCAATCGAGGTCCTCAGGCATGCTAGCAAAGCCCTGTCCTATTGAGCTATGCTCCCAGTCCTCTTTGAAAGGGTTTGTTCTGGGGTCATACCATCATATGAACTAAAAGGCTACAATTTTCTGGTTATAGTACTTCATAATAAGTAGGAAACAAAGCTCAGAATTTTGGCCTCCTGTCCTCAGAGATACCATAGGCTCCTGTGGTTTCCAGCAGGGCCTCAGATTGTTGACTTGCAATGCTTCTGTCGTCCTTTTAGTCAAATAAGAAATGGCTGGGAGATACCTGCAATCAATTCACTACTTGAGAAAAGTATAGTTAGAATATCAGTACAGTGGCTGATATATTGAGTGCTAAACAAACGCTATTGTTAATACTTGTATTCATTTATTTTATTAAGCATTTATTCCCTATTTAATTACATTCTAATTCTAAACTCTTCTATTCTTTTAAATTATGTTTTCAATAAGCAGTGATCGGATGCTTTTGCTGTTATTGCTCTGTGACTATGGTTTTCTTTGCTCTCCTTTATCTGATATTCATGGATCTTGGAATCTGGTTCTACTGGCCACAGTCATGCATTCTTCTGTTCATTATTCTCTATCTCTTCCAAAGATCACGGAGCCTCCCTAAGGCTAGGATCAAGCATTCTTTTGATTAGCCAATCCCTGTTCACCATCACTTTCCGGTCTCATTGTTTTCAGTTTTAGGATTTTTCCTTCATTTTTGAATAAGACCCACAACTTACATCTGAATCTTAATTATTTGTATTAAAAATAATTAGTTCCTTTTTGGTGAGTCCTTCTAAAAGCTGTGCACTGTTGTGAAAAAAATCTTTTGGTACACTATGAAGCTGTGTCACTCTGAATGGTTTAATCAAAAGCTAAATGGAATAAATCAATAGCTAGGAAGGTTTCCCAGGCAGAAAGGATGCTGGGAAGAAGAAGAGGAACACCAGGAGACACAGAGGAAGCAACATGGGCAATACAGAGTAAAGGTAACCGAACCACATAAAAGAACATAGATTAAAAGATACGGGCTAATTTGAGATATAGGATCTAGTTAGAAACAAGCCTAAGCTATCAGCAGAGTTTACATGAGTAAGAATAAGTCTCTGTGTTGTGATTTGGGAGCTAGCTGGTGGATAGAGAAAGATGTGCAACAGTGAACAACATAGTATGTATTAGTATAGTACAATATCTTTGGTAGTTTTAGAGTACTTTGGGAAAACTCATAAAACTCAGCCTCAAACCATAACTATACACATCATTCAGGAGATGGGGAGAGTCATTTAAACAAACCTACACAGATATAAAGTTTATTACCTCTTGCAGAGTTTTCTAATAAATTTTAGACACTCAAAATTCATTTTTCACAATACCATTAAAATATGAATGTTTATTATTTAATATATTAAAATTAAATATGAATACACCGGCATGAGCAAACCTACCAGTACCTTTAAAGGCTTCATGCAACATTCAAACCACCCAGGTATTTCTCCTGTGTTCAAGTAGCACCTCTCCTCTAACCTCAACATGATACAAAGAGAAACAGCAGAGATGTACTCCATGTAATAAAAAAGGGCTTAAGTGTTCAAAAACCACTTAGATAGCTAGAGTAGAAGATAATAGCAAACACACACAAATGCCTTTGTGAATACTACCACAGAAACACAGTCTTACAAAAAGTACACACATACACACACACACACACACACACAGAGAGAGAGAGAGAGAGAGAGAGAGAGAGAGAGAGAGAGAGAGAGAGAGAGAGACTCACACACATCATAGAAAACCAGTAAACCTCATCAACAGGGAAAATGCCCCATTGCTTTAGCTAGTCTCTGTGTCTGTGGAATTTTTAGCAAACTGCAGTCCATCATTCCTCTAGCCTGTCCTGCTTATTCTTCTCCTGAAGATCATTACAAAGTGAGTTAATCTTTATTACATTAACATCACCGTGTGAACTGGGTAGGTTGCCTTATTCTATATAATTTCAGAGTAAATGTTTTGCCATGGAAATGATTGACACACAGCAGTCATTTTAAAAATAACTCACAATCGTCTTGTGATTCCCAACATGCCAGTTCTGATTATTTGGACTCTTAAAATGGCTTTCAGACAGAATATGATTTTAAAGCGTTGAAAAGAAATCTCCCACTCAGCACATTTGAGCGGCAAAAGCACCTCCAAAGAAATTTATAAATGTTTCAATCTTTTCTTTTCTAACATTGTTAAAAATGACTAAATGACAAGTGCAAATTTTCTGCCTTGTTCTCCAGAAGTACTGATCAGACATGAACTTGACTGACGTTTCTTTGAAGAAAGAACAAAGGAGACAGGCAACTCAAATCATCTAAATCCCCGAATCTCACGGTCACAGTGATTGCCTGAGCTTTAAAAAAGAAACAGGCCATTAATGGTGCAAAGTAAATAATTGTGTAGGCTCCAAGATGACTACTTAGCAGCATGGCAGAATTATCTTGTCAAAAGGAGAGTATTTTTAAATTTCTAAAACGAAGCACTGAAATCTTGATACTAAGAATGAACACTGTGCCATCCAATATACTATACCTAGAATGATAATAATAAAGGACTTTTCATTTTTGAAAAGAATTTTATAAAGGTGATGTGGAAGTTTTTCTCTTAATCTTCAGTGTGATAAACATATTGGTACCATGTAAAAACGACACATATTGTGATTCTAGATATTTCCACTCAAATAAGTCTTTTTTAAGGGCCATTTCCATTATAATGATTATTGTGATTGAGGTAGTAGATCATATGTAATCCCTTAATCTCTCCTGGATTTTTAAAACATTTTATCTTACTGCTTTTTTTATAATGACTGTGGGGAACAGTTACTATAGTAAACTGAATTTATGAAAGGCAAGATAAAATTCTGGTGAATATAAGCTACTTGGCTGAAATTCTATCATATAGAGCAAGATCTAACAATTAATACTCACCACACTCAGAAAATGCCAGTCTTCTCCCATCTTATTATATACTACTGTAAAACACAAAATTTAGGCATACAGCATTTTATTCTTTCGAAATCTATTTTGAGAGGGAGTAAGCAGGAACCAGAGACCTCTGCAGGTCTGGGGCACAAACCCGGAACCGCTGAAGAAGTAGGTCTGAACCAGGATGCCGACCAAAGCAGGCCCAAGGCAAAACCTCAGCAGAAAGAGCCCCACGCAAGCAATCTCTGTGAAAACAGGTTCAAATGACCACTGGTATTGCAGAGCAAACCCCAGGAATACCAGTGACATCCAGGAGCATAGAGTGACCAATGGGGTGACTGGAACTGTGGCCCTGACTGCACCACAAGGGGCAATCATCTGAGCCTTGGTTCTACTGGCACCTGGAAGATTGATCACCAGAGTCACAGACAGCCCCAACTACAACAATCACAGGAAAAGATGGGTAAGCCAGAATACATGCAATACCACAAAGATCAACATGACACCAATAAAAACTAGTGATCCTACAACAGCAAGACTTAAACAGCCAAATATAGATGAAGCAGAAGAAAATAATCTGAAAATAACTTTTGGAGAATGTTAAAGACCTTACTACCAACTAGTACATAAATGACTTTTAGAGTTTATTGCTTATTTGATAGGGAGATAGTTTCTGTCTGTTTGTTGTCTGTTCTTTTAAAAAAAGATACATATTAAAAAACAAAGCAAGCAAGGAAACAAAAAACCATCAACTGCAATTCATTGGCAGTTACAATGAACTCCAAACACTTTATATTATCAATATTTATTAATTATTTTAACATTAAATAAGTTTCTGATATCTATTAAAAATTCTTAAAAGTTTCTGAATTTCAGGGTAATGGGTACCAGTTTGCTTCTTGAAGAGCCTGGTGAGAAGAAAGTTGAGAACCCTAAAGGGTCTTCCTAAGAAGAATGACGGTTACCATAGAGAGGTAAAACCAAGCCTTGAATTGAAGACCTTTTCACCTTGGTTCATGTAATCCAGGAGAATCCATGGACAAGTTAACCTTTGGGCTCTGTCTTGAAGGGCAGCAGTACATTGAACAGTAGCTATAAGGAAGAATACTTTCCCAGAAGGCCTAGATCCAAAGGGAGGAGGCGAAAATCATGGCCAAGTTCCAGGGAGACTATAGAATGTTCTACTCTAGTAGAACTGAGAACTAGTGTTCTCTAAGTTAGAAAGCATAAGGCACAAGTGACTAACAATAATTAAGAGCCTTCTTGGCCATTACAAATAAATGCCAGTGAACACTATCACTAATTTACAGCAAACTCTTTGGGCTTTGAAAAAGCATTTAAAAATTATGCTTCTAGGGAGAAATTCAAGATTTGGTTATTTCTTTGAAGAAAATCATTTTAAAATATCCTGACAGTGACTATTGGTACCTTCCGTAGAGTGATTTACAACCTTCTTCTTAATATCTGCTCTGGTCTCCTGTGGCTTCATGATTTATAACTGCTAGACAATTTGCTTAGCCATTGATTTGAACTTTTTGGTCTCTGAACTTGTGGCTATGCAATTTTCTAAAAATAGCTCTTACATTCTATGAGACTTGTATTTTTGCTGGACCTCATGGTCAATAATATTTCTTGAAGTCACTTTAGACTTAAGATGATAGCCTATTGTGTACTAAAACTATTTGACCTACCTTTAGAAGAATAATGTAATAATCAACATACTTGTCATGCAGTCAACTTTTGCAATCTAAACTAATAGACAGTGTGACCTTAAACTATGTGTATCTTTTGCTGAAAGTAGCAAATTCAGAAGTTGAAAGCAAACTCCTCAAATCTCCAATAAAAGTTGAAAGTGACTGTTTATACTGGCTGATAAAAATGAAGTTTGTTATCTGGGTCAGTTTGGATGAGTTGGAGCCATTTGAATTCATCTTTTGTGAAACTCTGTTAAAATTTTCTGGGAAGCATCCCATTTCTTTTTCATGTGATGTTCCCTGGACTGCACAGTGATATAGTGTGAAGCCCTTTGATAGGGTCAGGTAAAGACAGACACCACTCAGACACAGACACACTAAAAAATAGACACACAGGAATAGACATACCCAGGGCAAATGGACTAGGGACAGCAAGAATCAGGCTAGCACATACACTAGACAGACAGGACAGAAAACAGAGTGTGTGAAGAAGAGAACTCAGATCTGGACTCACACTTGGTTTATCAACTCCAAGAAAAGGGGCTTTTATTTTTTTCAATAGTGTGACTCTGATGCATCAATGGTGACTCAGACTTAATCTCCAATCTAGTATAGATTACATTTCACAAATTTTATTCTCACATTTCAACATCCTCATTCCAATGTGCTCATCTTCTATACATTTGATATATCCAGTGAGATGGAGCTTACACATCCATTATTACCCAATTCTTGGTTCTTATTGAGAATATTCTTAATTTCTTCAGTTCTGGAATTCTCCATGCCCTGAATTTTGGTTCCTGTGCCTTGTCATTTTCTTCTGTAATTCTGTAGTTCCTAAAATTGGCTTGTTTGCAATCAAAGAAAAACATACTAACTGGTTGTTTAAAGAATATCCTCATGATTATTTTGTACAGTTGTTCATTCACTGATATTTCAAGCAAGGACTACGTGGTTTGTGCAGGCAAAGATGCAAACAGGATTGTAGGTCCTGATATTTCAAGCAAGGACTATGTGGTTTGTGCAGGCAAAGATGCAAACAGGACCTACAGTCCTGTCTCTCTAAAGTTCAGAATATGAGGGAAGATTCGAGTGCATCCATGATTTTATCTCTTGACTTTTGTTTCTAGCTGTTTAGAAAAGTCAAACACGTATTTAAACTTTTTTTTTTGAGATTTTGTGTGATACAGAAGAAATTTATTTGAGGACATTCTTAAAGCAACCATTGTTGCTGGGAAGAGGATTGAACATGTGACATTGAGTAAACCTTGAACAGAAGACAGGAGCATTTTCAGGGCCATGAAGAATGAGTGTTTTAATGGGCTTACAAATTAAAACATGTATTTCTAAACAGAAGAAATAGCATGTCCAAGCAGGAAAAAGGTCGTTGGAACATGAGATGTGGTGATGTGTTTGGCCTATGATAAGGAAGCAGCACTAGGAGAAAATGGAAGGCATAAGGAAGAATGGGGCCTGTGTGTCTCGAAGTGGACATTGAGGCTCATCTCTGAAGTTAAGAGGGTCTTCTTGCAGGCTCTAATTGGTATGATACCAGGAATAGTTTCATGTATCTCAGGTACTTGCATAGTGGAAAATGATTTTATCACAGAATTTAAAAAAATGAGCCATTAAAGAAAACAAGATCATGGAGAGAAGTGGAGATTCTTCTCTGAAGTGATGAGATAAACCCGGCTCTCATAGAAACAAAGTTTAGATTTTCTTTCACATGTGAATTCTGGGGACAAATGAAAGAAAAGTATAAGGGAGGCTATTAGATTATATGAGGTGTTTTAGGGATGAAGAGAATAAATGTTGGTAATGGGTAAAGTAATTCCATATTACTTTATACACATGTGTGGGAAAATCACAGCTAGACAGTGTTCTAATCAATCAATACACATTGTGAGCCTGAAGCACGATTAATAAAAACTCAGAGAGAGAAAAATTGGAGTTCAACCTGAAGGTCAGAAAAGCAAAACAGCCGGTAACTATTTCTTACCTCTACCTCAGTCCAAAATGGCGATTCTGCCTCCAGGAATCTCAGAATGAGTCTGAGGCCGAGAGCTGTCTCCTCCCGTTTTATAGTCCTCTCTTGTTCTGGGATTGAAGGCATACACCACTGGGATTAAAGGCATGCACTGCCTGGTTTCTATGGCAACTAGTATGGCTATTAGGATTAAAGGTGTATGTTACCACTACCTGGTCTGTAAGCAGGGCTGTTTTATTCTCTGATCTTCAAGAAAGCTTTATTTATTAAAATACAAATAAAATGCCACTACATGAGTCCATTTTAGTAGTTTCTATGATAGAAACATTAAGGGATTAAGATTGGTGACAGAAGAACATTGTTTTTCAGGTAAAATAGTCACAATTTCTCATGGATTACATCCATAAAAAGGGGAATAAGGGATAGGAAGATACTGATGAGGTTTTTCTATTTAAAACCCAGATTATCTGTTAACCAGAGTCAGGTAATGCATATAAGACATGAAGACACAATAGGGATGTAAAGTTCGGTTTTAAAATTTTTCATTCAGAGTATTCTGAAAGCCCAGAGAATATTAGTGCCAGAAAGCTTTTGGTTTGGGAGGATAAAACTGGACAGAAGATGTAAAATTGCATGCCATCGTGATAGAGAAAGAAACGAAGAAAATCACCCAGGGATCTGCTTGAAGGACAGCAGACTAAACGTGTGTTCCTGAGGGACACATGTGTCTCCAGGTTTCATTCTCTGCCATGTGCCACTCCAGAAAAAACCCTGTTTGGTTCTTCAAAACACAAAGCTGTATTGAGGAGACATTTATGCAAATAAGGAAAAGCTGAAGTCCTATAAAAGTTGTAGAGAGAAGAAAACAAGCTTCAATGCATTTCAGGTGGATATAATTCACCACTTCTGTCTGGTGTTATTCCTTAATTTCATATCATTTCCACTTTTAGGAATTCCCTGACTCAAATTCCTCATATGGGATTCCGCTATGGTCTTCCATGTCTACAACAGCCTTCCTTCCCTTCCTTCCCTTCCTTCCGCCCCCGTTCTCACTCTCCCTTTTTCCTTCATCTCATTGACTTTTCCAATGAACAAAATACTCAAAATCTAAATATGTTCATGAGTGTAACTGAAATTGATTTAATCACTTGCAAACTAGATAATTGTTTTAATTTAATATGCAAAAACTTGATCCAAATTTTGTAGTTATTACACATTCAACTTTTATTACTTACTATCCAAATGTTATATCTTTAAAATAATAATAACAACAATAATACACGTAGAAGCCATTTGAAGATATTAAATCCACAAAAAGTATAGAGTGATAATGTTCTGCTTCACAAATAGTGCTGAGCTATAGAAAATGTCTTCTGCATAGTATTTTAGATTTCCACTGATTTGAACTTTGTTGGAACCGGCAACCCTATTTCTGTATCCAGAGGCAAAGCCTCAGGCAGTTTTTTTTCTATTTTCATCATATGCCCTGGAAATATAAGTGTATTTATCTTTAAAATGCTTAAAATTCTTTGTGCCCACATTTGATCTAGTTTTGCGACATTATCATCATGAGTACGGGTGCTGCTTATTTAAATTTCACATCTTAAATGTTTTGAGAATTCCTTAACCCATCCTGGATAATTGATAATTACAGATAAAGTAACTGCTTGCATGGTGTTTTATACTTTATTTTCATGTACCCCATTCCTTTTATTGTTTCTTGTGGTGCCCAGAATACACCTCGTTGTCTTATGCATGGTAGGCGAGTGTTATATCTTTGAGAAGCACCCTCACTCCTCCTTTGTTGTATGTGGAATATAAGCATGTGTGTGGTGTATCCAGACGCATGTTGGAGACAGCGCATGTGAAGGGCAGCATAAGATAGTGGGTGTCCTGGGTGTTCTCCTCTATCACTCTCTAACCCAAGTCTTTGTCTTCGCTGAACCTGGAACTACAGTAGAAGCCAGCTCTTCTTGTCTATTCTTAAAACACTGCAAGAGAAGGAGTGTGCAGAGCTAATCTGGCTTTTTACTCAGTGATGGGCATTTGAACTCATGTCTTTTTGCTTGAGTAGCTAGCACTCTTATGTAATGAGCAGTCTCCTTGCCTATCCCATTCTATACATTATATTCAAACTGATAATTGAAATACACATACACACACACACACACACACACACACACACACACACACACACACACAAACAACAACAAAAAAAAACCTTTCCTTTTTTTTTCCCCAGTGGAAACCAAGTACTGGAACCTTTGCCTTTGGATTTATAGATGAACAAAAAGAGTTGATTTCTATGAGAAGTCTTTGAAATGCAATAAATGATTTGTGATTTTGTTTCTTATTCTTGCCTAGCAAGATACCTTTAAACTTAGGGCCTCTGAAGGCCATCGTGTTGGTAGAATTCACTTAGGACTTGAGTAGTTGGTTTTCTATTTCATGTATAGCAGTCATTTTATAGAGACAGAAACAGAGGTAGAGTAGACAGTATGGCTTTATTCATCTGTTTGATAAGGTGCAGAGAATATTTTGGTAAAAGAAAGTCTACATTATGATTCATATAACTGTGTACATTTGGCACCTTGAGTTCTTTCTCTGGGTTAGTTTAACAGAGTCAGAATTACCTAGGATATAAACCAATGGGCACACCTGTAAGGATTATCTAAAGTGGATTAATTGAGGTGTGAAAACCCACTCTAAATGCTAGCAAGACCATTTCATGAACTGAAGTCCTGTATTGAATAAAATGGGAAAGTAGAATTAATGTTCATTCATCTCTGCGTTCTGTCTGCTAAAGCAATGTGTCCAGACTCCTCAAGCTCTTGTTGCCAGGACTTCTTCACTGTGGTAGACTAAACCCTTCAACTGTGAGCCAAATCAAATTGCCCTTTCTCCCTACAGTTGCTTTTGTTGGGACATTTTACTACAGCAATAAGTCATATAAGAAATGAGGTAGGTAACAGGAGTAAACATTTCGAACAGCTAAAGAAAGCAGTAGATCAAGCTCAGATCCAGGAATTGTGCAATACCCTTTTGGCTACATTTGATTGACTAAACAAACTACACAGTTGGGCAATTGTGTAGGAAGAGGAAGTAGACCCAGTGTCTTGAGAGAACAGCAGGTCAGAAAGTAAGCATAGGAAACTGTTATTTCTGAAATAATTGTTGGAAACCAAGTCTACAACAATTTGGTTCACTTACTTTCATTGCTTATTTTTTTCTGAGTCTAGCAAAAGTTTAATCATTGTATGTAAATCATAACAAACCATATTATAACTCTCATAATGTTTCAAACCAAGTCTGAGACAAGATCCCAGATTGCAGCTATGAAGAGAAATGAAGGAGGAGGCACAACTCCCTTGCCATCCTCAGCAGCACGAAGAGACCTAGGATTTTAAGGAGTCTTGACTCAGACCCAACTGGTAATTGTGGCTTTTAACACAGAGTAGTTTCAGGGTAAGTTAGCATGAGGAAATTGGTTTTGTTTGTTTGGGTGGGTTTTCATTGTTGTTTGTTTTTTGGTTGCTTTTATTTTATGTCCTACTTGAATATATTGTAAGCATAAGCACAGGACTTAATAGAGAAAAGGATGCTCAGAAAGACACACGAGACAGCAATATTGCTATGAATGTCAAAGAGAGGCTCCTGTTACATCTCACCAAGTCTATTATTTTTTTGTAAAATGAATATGAAACAGATCTGATTTGGGGTTCCCCTCTCTATGCTATGAATATGTTTTATTGCCATTGGTGAATAAAGAAGCTGCTTGGGCCTATAACAGGACAGAATATAGTCAGGCTGGAAGAAATATAGTGAGAGAAAGCAGAGTCAGGAGAGAAGCCATGTAGCCCAACAGGAGACAGATGCCTCATGAAATCTTAACGGTAGGCTACAGCCATGTGGCGATCGATGCAAAGATTAATAGAAATTGGTTAATTCAAGATTAAGAGCTAGCCAATAAGAAGCATGAGCTAATAGGCCAAGCAGTATTGTAATAATATAATTTCTGTGTGATTATTTTGGTGCTGGGTGGCCAGTAAATAAACAAGTAGCCTCTGCCAACAGAGACCAGTATAAATTTTGTGTAGTGAAGTTTGTCTTTGGAGTCTAGCTGTTAGTTTCTGATCCCTTCTCTTAGAATAGTCATTGATTCCTAAAGTGCAGCAGGAATCCGATTATGCTTTTCTATTGTGAAATGGGCTTTTACCTACATTTGCTGTCTAGCAGAGGGAGCTTCCATATTTATTCTTGGTTTTAACAACAGAATTATCTTTCATACTTTTTCATCTTACCTCTTCATGTAAAATACTATTTCTATTTTTATATGCACCAGAATATAAAGAGGAAATACCTTCTCTTTACAGGAAATGAAATTCTATGGTACAATAAAATCTATTACTTGAGGATCCCTCAGAATCAGGGATAACTAATTTTAGTTAAGTTGCCCCTTCCATTGTTACACAGATAAGATGAATGGCACAAAACTAACATTTGTATTGTTATTAGTTGCCACTGATAGCAGCTATCATGAAGCAAAGCAGCACAGTTTTTGGGTCATGTTAAAATTTTGGGGTCAAATTGTAACATCTTTTCTGTCAACTTTACTATTCTCAATAAAGCAAAATTGTTCAAACTCTTCCCACACGTTGTCTCAAACATGCCATTTAGTCTTTCGGAATCTTATGATGCAATTTTAAAGGCAGTGTCAGTTACCCAGACAAATGAAACTGATGAATTGACTAATTTGTGCTCTCTCTAACCATTTTGATGAAACTCCATAAACAGGCTCTTCGTTCCATTCCTGTGAGCTTTGAACAGTTTACTGTTTCTGATGATAAAAATGCAACGGGGAATACTTTAACATATGCCAGATACAAACTGAGTGAAACTTGACAGAAGATTGATCTTTATAAAAATTTTGCATATAAAATATCTGCTCAACACCATCATTCTAGAAGCTGCATGAAGTGGATTAGAATGCCATCATGTGAAATGCTGCATATTAATAATAATCACAGTATATTTCCTTATCTGCATTTAAAATATTCCTCCTTATGGGATCATTTTGTAAACAGATTTTAATTAATAACATAAAATGACAATTGTAGAAATAGTTACCGCAATATCAGAAAAACTTGTGTGAAAAAGTAATGTATCGATTTGATATGTAAGGTTTGAATGTGTTTAGTCTTTTTCCATTGTTTTCACTCAGATAATGTGTGTGATGTGGGACAAGTTAAGCTTTTAATGGAGACTCATGAAACTTTGTAAACCATGCTTAGTTCCTTTATTTAATTTTAAATTTTGATTTTAAAATGAATGCTCACTAAAACTGACATTTTACATGTATGATTCTTTGATCTTAACATAGATGATATAAAATAAATTCTAGGTAAGTAGGTGATAGATAACTAATAAATAGGTAGATAAATAGATGATATGAATATTTTGGATAGATGACACATGATTTATATATAGATATATTCTAGATAGACGGTAGGTAGATAAACAGGTGGACACTAGAAACATGCTAGATGGCTAGAAAGTATACACAGAAAATACATAGAAGATAGATAGATAGATAGGTACATAGAAGATAGATAGATGATAGGTGGATAGATACATAGATGATAGATATATAGATAGATAGATGGATAGATAGATAGATAAATAGATAGATAGATAGATTTATATAGTTTCTGTCACAATAAGAATATAGAACAGTTACTGACACTTTAAAATTGCTTTTATGTGCTTTTTTGGTCAATTTTCCCACATACCGGTGATTCCTGGCACCTATTAGCCAATATTTCATTATCATTTTAAGGGAGGTGTGATTTGTTTAGTTTGCAGTTCCAGGTTACAGCCCATCACTGAAGTCAAGGAAAGTAGGAACTTGAAGTAGCTAGTCACATATGGAGTCATGAACATAAGAATGAATGCATATATGCTGGTCAGTGATCAGTTGTAGTGACGTGTGTTTTAATAAATAAAGCTTGCCTGAGATCAGAGAGTAAAACAGCCTCCCTGGTAGCCTTACAGACCAGGCAGAGATTACACACACATTTAATCCCAGTAGTCACACTAGTTTGTCTTAGAAACTGGATGGTAGTGGTGCATGCCTTTAAATGCCAGCGCTAGAGAGGAATATAAGGCAGGAGGAGACAGCGCTCAGTCAGTTTCATTCTGAGATTCCTGGAGGCAGGATCGCCATTTCGGACTGAGGTTGAGGTAAGAGCCAGTGACTGGCTGTTTTGCTTTTCTGATCTTCAGATTGAACCCCAGTATTTGTCTCTGGGTTTTTATTAATCATGCTACACTCAGTTTTCTCTTTCCATTTCTTCTGTTCTAGAGTTCAGCCCATAAAATCATATCACCCACATTCATGCCACGTCTTCATGTATGAACAACATCCCTCACTGTTATGGCCTCAGGGTGGCCTAATTTCACAATTGCTTATTGAGAATCCCTTCTGAGGTGGTTCTGAATTGTTTCAGATTTACTATTAAATGCAAACATTACAACATGTGACAAAAGATGTAGACTTTTGTTTGTTATAGTCTAATAATGCATTCTTTAAAACCTTTTCCATAGTAGTTCAAATGGTATAAACAAATATGTAACTGTCTCAGTGACAAATTGAACAAAGAATAAAATACTTCCCCAAATATAGACTTAAACACACACATAACACACACACACACACACACACACACACAATTGAGTAACATTCACAATGTCTGGACAGGACAAGAAGGATACAAGAAAAAAAGACTCAAATCTTGCCAAGACAGGGTAAGATGGTTTTGAAAAATTTCCGGTCTCTGAAAATAGTCTGGCATTTACTCTAGGCCTTGGCTAAAGTGGTTGCTCCAATGTTGCAATTAGACTTTAGGTGATTTCCCAGGTAGCCAGTTGTCTCTGTCATTTGTTGCACATTTTGGAAGTTGCTTGATTGTATTTCCTGTTTACTCAAGTAATATTATATCCTTCTGGAGTCTTTGATGGCATTGAAGAATAAATGGTTATAGTTATATATTTCCTTAGATATGATAAAAGATAAAGTAGATATAAATATAACTGTAATTCTTGCTTGATACCTGTTTTGTTGTATGTAATTTCTCTGTGTTTAAGTTAAAACATCCTTTTCACTGAAACAGAAAAGGGGAGGTGATTTGGGATTCCCCTATGTGTGCTGTGAATATCATTGTTTAAGAAAGAAACTGTTTTAGGCCTGTGATAGGATAGAGTAGAGCTAGGCAGGGAAAACTAAACTGGATGCTGGAAGAAAGGAGGTGGAGTCAGGAGAAGTCATGGAGCCACCACCAGAGACAAATGTGTTGGAACCTTGCCGGTAGGCCACAAACATAGTAGTAAAATATAAAATAATGAAAATGGGTTAAATTAAGATGTAGAAACTATCCAATAAGTTAGAGATAATAGGACAAGCAGTGATTTAATTAATACAGGTTCTATGTGATTATTTTGGGCCTGAGCTTCCTGGCACCTGGGAAACAAAACAAGCATCCTCCTACTACACTTTAACACACACATAAAACACACACACATACACACACACACACACACACAAACACACAAACACAATTGAGTAACATGAGATTTGGGGCTAAACAGCTCCATAAATCTGAACTTTAAAAAGCAAGAATTTTATTATGTACTTGATGTTACAGTCCTACAATCCAAGAATTTAAGAAGTTGAGTCAAGAAGATTATTGATTTGAGTCAAGCACCATAAGAAAATACAAAGCAAGGAAAACTGAACAAAAATCCAAACAAAAAGACACCTGTAGTAGATCATGTCTATTATTCCAGGAACTTGGAAGATTGGAGATGAAAAGTCACAAGTTTGAAAGCTTCCTGTCCCATGCTACTTGGTGCATCTAAAGCTAGACTGGGCCACTGTCTCAAAATGAAAGAGAAGGGCAGGAGGTGGGGCTGGGAACCTAAAGGTAAAAATGTCATCATCAATCTTACCCAACTGCAAGTGCCTCTAAGCTTATGACTTGCTTGGCAAGCTATGTCTACTGGTGCAACAGTGGCACAAATGTAACCAAACACTTTCTCATTGAATTTAAAGTCCATGATTATAAGATGAAACCTACACGTAGCAACTATAACAGAGTCAAGAACTTGTGGGTAGACAGGTAATAGGCCCCAGGAAAGAACCCTCTGCTATTATTCTGCTAAACAGACACAGTATTCAAAGAACTCCCAATGGTTTATCATTATATCCATAGATGAGTGCTTCTCTAATCCTTTATCAGAGAAGTGTCTTCCTGATGCAGATAACAATTACACAGATACCAACAATTCATCAGCATGTGGAGAATGAGATATTGAGAAGTATGCAGCACTACATAGGACATCTTTATCCTACTTCCTGCTGTCAAGGCTCAGAAAGCATCTCAGAAGTGACCTAAAGATCATGAGTAAAGGTAGTGGATGACTACAAGGGAAAAATGTCTTCTGGACACAGCAGTGCAGATGCACATGTGAGCCAATGGGGGTGGTAACAGTATGCCCAAAACTTGCATAAGCTCATGCCAGAGAATATCCCAGCATGGATGAAGGAGGTTGAAAAGAATTCCACTATTAACTGAAAAGCTGTCAACAATTGAATCAGTCTTCTTTAAGAATTTGGTCACTGATAAAGCAACCATAGTTCAGTGAATGGCTACATGTTCAAGACTTTATGAGAATAGTCTTTTTCCTGGATCTAGCCTGATAGGTATAGTTCTTACCTCTCATCAAGGAAACATCTCTTTGCAACAGACAGCAAACATTACAAAAACCTACAATCAATCCTAATGCAGACTTGTGTAGCCTAGTCCCAACAAATGCATTTATAATAGAAGTTCTATATCTAAGGCTTGGGGAACAGTGTGGAAGAAGAGCCAGAATGATTGTAAGATCCTGAGGAACAGAGTTGGCAAAAAAATTGTACCTCCTACGAATATTAGAAGCCATACCCTGAAGTCTCCCCCGAATGACTTCATAAACATTAGCTGAGCAAGGACAATAACAATAGATATGCTAAAGTTAACAACGGGAAGAATATGAGGACTCAACACTACACACAGGACAGACAACTAAGAGATATTGAGAGTTGGAAAAATTCTCTTTTCCAGAAAGGAAAACACTAGGTGGTTATCCTACACTAAATGGTTATCTTTGTAAACATTCATAAAAGTATATTATAAAGACCAAAGCAATTGTAACATAATTCAATATTTATCATACTATATAATGCATTATATATCACCAAATCAATGAAAAAGGATCCATGAATTTGAAAGAAAGCAAGGAGCAGTATATGGAAAAGTTTAGATGGAGGAAATAAAAGAGATAAATGATATAATTATATTGAATTCTCAGATAATAAAATAAATAACTAAAAATACAGACTTAAGAGAGAGTATGTGGGCAGTAAAAATTTAACTTGATAGGTTAAAAATAATAACAAAATGCATAAATAAAAGCATTAGAATGCTTGCTCAATCCCTGCAAGACTGTAGGTTCAATATCCACTACCAAAACACAAAACAAGCAAACAACAACAAATAACGTCAAAACTACCAAATCACAAACATTAAGCTGTGCCCATTTTTCATTGTGAAAATGTAATTAGTTCATTTCAGTTTCAAATTTAAAATTTTCATTCAATGTTGTATATTTTTCTTGATATCAGTTTAGAATGACAAAAATTATTAAATCTATATACATAATTTTAGCACTTAATTATTTATAGAGATATATATCTTTTGATATTATTTTATTGTTGACATAACACTTCTCATTATTTCGGGCTTCCATAGCTCTGCCATCCAGTGAAATCTGCTGAGCAGCTGATGGCTTGAACATTTTGAGCCATTTTCTCTCATTGATTTTGTTTCATAAGTAATTATTTCTTTTCCTAAGATCATCCCTGTTAAAATATGTTAGACCCATAGAGTAAGCAATTGGGGAGTGCTATCTATAATACTACCTCATGGAATTAAAACAAATTGTGTGATTCCAGTATTCATGATGTACTAAAATAGCTATGCTATCTATCATCTGTTTATCCTGTAGAGTTTCTCAGATGTTCTTGGAGCAAAGCATAATTGTAAGCAATGCACTTTGCTCATTTTACCATAGAGGTATGGTATCTGATACTTAGTCATACAAATCTTCTATTTGTTCTAAGTTTTGTGTAAACTAGCTATTAGATATAATAAAAAACATCAGGTTAGAATTTAATGAAATTACCAGTTAGAGACTCAAACTATTTTCATCATTTATATTAGAGATTCAAACTGCCTTTAAATTGTGTTTTCAGAAAGTGAAGTTGATGAGTGGGAGGTGTTACTGAAGTGACACTGTCTGTGACAATGACTTTTATTATTGGAACTTGAGTAGGTAAGAATGTAAATCAGAGTCATTTTAAAGTTTGTGCTTGGAAATGGGATCCAATCCAAACATAACTAAAAAGAATTACTGATGATAGACTTCATCTTTTGCTACAAAATATTTTGAAGAAAAATTACAACTTTCTTGAAAGACTAAAATACCTATATCATATATATTTTCTGAAATTATTCCTTTAATGTTTTTATAAGTCTATACTTATAGACACTATGTAATAAAGGGTTTGATTATGACTTTTGTGTATGGATATAATGTATTTCTCATATCTATTCCCCCTTAATCTCTATTATCCCTGCCTATTTTTGTTAATATATTTCCTTTTCTCAGCCAACCTCTCTTCTATGTTTATGTCTTTCTATCTCTGTTCTCTGTCTGTCTGTTCTCTGTCTATATGGGGGGGTCTCTCTTCTCTCTCTCTCTCTCTCTCTCTCTCTCTCTCTCTCTCTCTCTCTCTCTCTCTCTCTTTTTTGTGTGTGTGTTACCCAGTGATCTTCTTCAGGGACATTTACTCTAGTAGGAGTGAGGATTTGTTTACAGGAGCATGGGTATCTTACCAGTGGCTATAACACTGAAGAAAATAGTTCTCTCATTCCCTATCTCCACTATCTGTTCCTCAATGAAGGGTGGGCTGCCTATGAGACCTGGAGGTCAGCATTCCACTGGTTTCTTTTTTCTCTTCTTCCCAGCTCATATTCCTTTTCCTCTTGCAGGCATACTGTTCCCTGAGCCTTGCAAAAGGAATTATAGATGTCTCATTAATGGCTGGATACTCAAAACCCAACTTTTCCCCATACTTTGAGCAGTTATGAGTTTCCATAGTCATCACTGAGCACTGAAAAATGAAAGTTATCTGATCCAAACTTGTAGCAGAACTAATCTGTGACATAATTTATAAGTCAATTTGATAGTTATATCATGTCTATTTAGCAAAACAACAGCAGTAGCTTCCTTGTAAAATCTTTGGTCCAGGATTACATTCCAGATATGAATCCTTCTTTGGGAATATGTATCAAAACCAACCAGGGGTCATTTGTTTACCCCCACAACAGATTTACCATTATTACGCTAGTGGGCACATCTTACCTGGCTGGTCAGTATTATGAGGATGTTGGAGGCTGCTCTTCCTTTTAGTACCTTTTAGTACTTTGAGGGAGGAATTTTTCAGCCCTACTCCAGCTTGGTTCTATATGCCTTGGAACCAATATGTATGATACCATCAAGTCTTCAGGAATAGAAAGTGACCTAATGAAAGTGGCTAGTGGCTTTAATGTTTGGGGGTCATCATTGGTTGTCCTGACTGACAGATGGTGGACAATCAGCATGATTCCTGGGTTAGGATTTTCACCCAGCAATGCATGGCTCCTGGGGACACTTTTATCTACTGTCAGTGTGCCTCTGTTCAAATTCTCCATTGTTTTATTTTGAATGTACATTAAAGATATTTGTATACAACGCTAGTTTGGGTTGACCCTGGTCCTTTTCCTTAATATCCCTTCTCCCCTAAAAACTGCTCATTTTTATATTATCTTTAGCAGCAACACCTTGGCCTTCATCACAGAATTGAAATGATTTAGAATGCCATTTTATCCTTTGGGTCATATGCCTTGTTCCTCAGGGAAATTACAAAATTTACTTTTTGTACTCTTCAGTTACATCACAGGTTATACATTCATGCAAGAGCACTGGGACCTCAGATTTCCCTCTTTTTCATATAATTAGCCATTCTGATCTTTACCATTAATTCCAACATGGAGTTGCCATTTGAAAACAATTTCTCTCCTTGTTCTTGTATGCGCGCAATATCCATTTCCTATAACGACGCTAGTATACCGGCCAGCATCACAACATTTGACTCTGTGCCCTTTCACCTTATGTTAGTAGCTAATAACATTATCATTCCGGAAGGGAAAACTAATTATCACTCTGCTGCTTTGACCTTTCCTTTCTGCAGAAAAAAAGTGGAAACTCCTTGGTTTTAAGTTCTCTTTATTTTGTAATGGTGTTCTGTGTGGAGAATTTCACACACCTGTGAACTCACATGGAGGGCAGAGGACAGCATGCAGGTTCTTTTCTGGCCATCGATCATTTACCTCCCATGGTTCAAACTCAGGGTTTCAGCCTTGGTAACTTGCATTCTCACAAGCTGAGCGAGCTCACTGGCTCACATTTTTAATTCTAGAATACTTGTTAATGTTTCCTAGCCTGCCTTTGCAATATCTGTCTTCAAGATTCGAAGTACTGTGTAGTCTTCATTGGCGAAGAAATGAAATTCCATTCCCCACCCCCACAGTATTTTCTTTATCGTTGATGCCTATCTGTTCTGAGTAATTCATGTTTTTCTTCCTAGTTGTGAAGTTGCTAAAATTCTCTTGTCTGTACATAATCATTGATTATTCCCCAAGTTCCTCTCTTTTCAGCCCTCCCTTATCCTTTGCAGGGCAGAGATAGATCATAATTATCCTATGAACTTGCGATGTATTCTCTACTATATAGTCTGCATTTCAATTCACATGTGCTGAGTGATAGAACAGATAATTGCATTTCACAGATTATAAAAGGAAGCGTCAGTGGTAAAATGATAAAAGTTCTCAGATCAAGAAATCATTCAAAACAAATGTGAAGTTACAGATGTCAGAACGTATAAATTCATGTTGATCAAACTTGGAAACTATTAGTTTTCATTGATAATTATCTTTGGATAATAATAAGAAAAATGGAAAGAAAGCATCCAGTTTAAATTAGAAGACAGGGTTTTCTTTCTGTCAGCAGCAGTAATACACAGAGGTAGGGAAATGACTGCCATTAAGGAAGATACATTAATACACAGATACAATAATACACAGAGGTAGGGAAATGACTGCCATTAAGGAAGATACATTTCCTAGTTCCATTTCTCTAGAAACAGGAACAGCACTTCCTAATCAGGAGTCACACGGTGAAACACTGAATTCAACCAGAGGAGAAAGGAACAAGAGAGAGTCTGGAAAATTCTTTACTATTGGTTTCTCAGGCAGAAATAAAAATGCTGGAGGTTCCTCAGGGTTTAGATGGTTTGGATGAATAAAGCAGAGGGGTAGTTGACTGTGCAGACACAGATTGCTCAGTCTGCATATAAATCACCCCCACATTTGATTCCCGTCTCTGGGAATTATTAACCCTAGGAGAAGTAATGTCTCCAGGGTCAAAAATACTTCAAGGTATCAAAGCTTGACGATATAGAGAAGAGCTGGCTGAATCAATTAGAAAAAGAATAAATCAGAATAAAATGCCTCTCAATGTGGATGAAGTAAGAGCGACTTTGCTTTTACAGAAGAAATGGAGAAAAAATTTTTACTTGCAACCATTTTTTTTGTGGTAAACATATGAGGTATATGAGCTAATACTGCTAGGAAACAGCTCTGAAGGGAGAGGGTTTGTCTGCAAACAGTTCAAATAGGAAGATCTTAGGGCGGAAAGATTGCAAGCTTTCTATTAAGCACAGAGAGAAGAAAGCTCCAGCAGTGAGCAGCAGAGCAAACAGACTTCAGTACAGAACGACTATGGTGAATTCCTTAGTGCTATCAAGACAGAGTCCCCAAGACCTGAGAAATAGCCTGGAGGAGCTGGGGCTAGGTGAAGCTTCCTTCCAACCCTTTATGGCATCTGAATTATGTTTCCTATCAAATTATTTGTGACTTAGAGTTTACTGGAGGTAAAAACAGAGAGAATAAAACTTTGAAGCAAGACATGGTAAAACAAAAGATCTGGTCATCTCCTGACTTCCAATAGAGGGCCTGGGAGGCCAACTCAGCCACAAATCTTGACCTACAATTTGTTCTACCTGAGGTAAATGTGGCACAGAACACATGGGAGGGATCAACCCATGATAGTACTTGAGACCCACACCACCAGAGGGAGCCTGGATGATCAGGAACCAGAGGCTGGTTAGCCCAGAGACTTAGGGTGCAACCAAACATGATTTGGGGGAAATGAAGTCAAATGAAATGATTACAAATGATATTCTGCTGTACTTGTAGACAGGAGCCTGCCATAATCGTCATCAGAGGGGCTTCATCTAGCAACTGATGGGAGCAGATGCAGAGACTCACAGTCAAACATTAGGCAGAGATCCAGGAAACCTGTCAAAGACGTGGAAGAAGGATTATAGGAGCCAGAGAGGTCAAGGAAACCAGAATATACCCACAGAATCAACTAACTAAGGCTCATGGGGGCTTATAAAGACTGAAATGACAATCACAAAGTGTGTATGGGTCTAACCTAGATCCTCTGCACGCATGTTACGGTTGTACGGCTAAGTGTTCTTTTCCAGCTTCTAACAGTGGATGTAGGTGCTGCGGTTCCTGACTCTTACTTACTCTTGGGTCCCCCTTTTCTTCCTATTGGATTGCTCTGTCCAGTCTTGATTTAAAGTCTTGCCTAATCTTAACATGCTATGCCGTGTTCAGTTGATAACCATGTGGGAGTAAATACGTGGGGAAGGGGGAGGTAGTGGGGGAGGGACCGGAAGTGGAGGAACAGGGGTGAGGACTGCAGTTGGGGTGTAAGTGTAATATAATATATAAGAGAAGACTACGCAAATGAATAAATAAATAAATAAATAAATAAACAAGAACAATTAAGAACATTTTTTTTGTTTTATTTTCTTTTGTTTTTAGATTTGCTGTTAGAAACCACTGGTTAGCATAGCCTTGCATGCAGCTAACCAGTGTTTTTTTGTTTGTTTATTTTTTATTTACTTTTTTGTTGTTGATCATGGCTAAGTAGCTGCCCTCTACTTGCTTCCACTCATATCCCACTGAGGTGTTTCTGCCTGGAACAACATGGGCTCAGCTACTGCATCTCTATGTTAAAGTAGGATCAACTCAAGCCTGATTTTCAACTTTCCTAATGCGGTGAGCCTTTTCATACTGCTCTTCATGTTGTGGTGAACCCTAATCATAAAATTATTTAGGTTTCTATTCCATAACTGCAATTTTGCTACTGTTATGACTCATAATTTAAATATTTGTGCTTCCATTGGATTTAGGTGACCCAGTTGAAAGGGTCAGTGAACCCCTAGAGAGGTTAGGACCCACATCTTGAGAATTGCTGTTTAACGGCATGAATTAATGCTGTCTTCAGTTCCTGACTTGGTAAGAAATACGCTCTCATTTTACCAGAGATTTCACCGATGTTGAAAACCTACTGCTAAAAATCTCATTCACGCGGTTTTCAGAGAAAATTAAGTAGAAATTTGTGGCTGTGTTACTTTCTCAGCTGAGACAAAACGAACTCCATAAAAGCCACTATCACTGACCTTAATATAAAACAGGACACGCCGGGTGACTATGGAATCAGGAGAGGGTTTTTCACACCATTAGTTTTTCTTCTTTCTAGCTTCCTCAGAAAATGTGCCCTGCATAGCTGGAAGCTTCAGCCATGGAAAGATACAAAATTTGAGGCTCTTGCAGCCTGCTCCTTCTCGGTCATTTTGGCAGACTGGTAAAGAAAACAAGAGGTTAAAGCTACAGGTCCAGCTACAGGTACATGTCTGGGGAGCTTGAAAAACCAGTGGCCAGTTAAATAGGAAATATGCCACTAAAGAGTTTTGTTAATCAAATTAGATCCTGGGGAACTGATTGGGCAAACTCTGAATTCTCGACTGTAGTATAATTGCTCAGAGAAATATATCCCCATCAGAATGACTTCAATTTTTACCCTGGACACTGAGGCTGAAGAATAAATTGAGAAATGGAGAATCTAAACATCTGCCTCAAAACTGAGGATGGGGCTTGAGTAAGACAGGTGATAGGAACAACCTAACCAAGTGTTGGAGGTTCTTCCCTGAAACCATTGCGCCGTTTCCTGAACCTGCTCTTTACTCATTGAGGTACAGTAACAGGAGAAGATTTTAGAACAATGTTGGGGAGCTATAAAAATCGTGAAAAGCATTTTTCTCACGTTTATAATTTATGAATTCTTTAAAAATGGTGTAGCTGTAAAATGTGGTGGAGAGAACCCAGGAAACAAAACAGCAGAATGCTTGCTTATTTCGAAGAGAAGAAAAAAGCCCCTTCACAACTACTTCATACTCAACACTTGCTGAAGAGCTGGCCTGTGAAGTGCACAGGGCAGGTCCATATGTGGAGATTCAGTCAAGCTGCTGGGAACACTGTGAAGGAAAGAACCAAATACCATCATTATGCTAAATTTATAGTGACCAATAGCAGTCCAGAGAGAGCTTAATTAACATTACCTGTAGCTATCTATGAAAGTTTATTTGTTTGTTTGTTTCTGTAGTCATACAATACATTCCAACTGCAATTTCCTTTCCTTCGCTCCTCCCAGTCCCCCACCACCTCCCTTCTTCCCCAAATCCACTCCTCCTCATTTTCCCTTTAGAAAAGTACAGGCTGCCCAGGGATAGCAACTGAACATGGCATAACAAGTTATAATAAGACTAATCACAGACCCTCATATCTATGCTGGATTATATAACCCCATAAGAGGAAAGGTGTTCGAAGAGCAGGCAAAAGCATTAGAAATAGTTCCTTCCCCACTCCCATTGTTAAGAGTCCCATGAGAACACCAAGCTCCACAGCTATGACATACGGGCAGAGGATCAAATGCAGACTTATATAGGCTCTGTAAATTGCTACTTTAGTCTCTTTGAGCCCTGATGAGGAGCCCTGCTTAGCTGATTCTATGGGCTGTGTTCCTGAGATCCTCAACCCCTCTGGCTCCTATAATCCCCACCACCCTGTTTCTTCTGCTGGTTTCCCTAAGCTCTGTCTAACGTTCCACTGTGGGTCTCTGCATCTGTTTCTGTCAGTTCCTCGATGAAGCCTCTTTGATGACGATTACACTAGGCTCCTGTCTACGAGTGTAGCAGAACATCAGTTGCAATCATTTCACAGACTCCCCCTGCCCAGCTATGTTTGGTTCCATCCTAGATCTCTGTGCCATCCAGCCTCTGGTTCTTGACCATCCAGGCAGTTTTAGGACCCCTCTCATGGTGTGGTCCTCAACTTAGACCAGTCCTTGGTTGGCCACTCTCTCAAATTCTGGGCCACCGTTGTCTCTGCACATCGTGCAGGTTGGAAAAACTTGTAGGTTGAAGTTTTTGCGACTGGGTTGATGTTGCAGTCCCACCACTGGAAGCCCTGATGATGGCTGGTTCAGACTCCGTATCCCCATTACTAGGACTCCTTGTTAGAAAATTCCTAATACTTATCACCAAACAATTAGGTAACTTTACACTAATTTGTTCACATCATTGACACAGGTGTAGAGATAGTCATAAAAGATTAATTTGGAAAAAAAAGCATTCTATAATAACCAAATATCATGTATCAAGATACTATACTGGCTATGATAATATTAATGGCTCCTCTAAAGGTCAATTGCTTCCTTATAAAGTTGGCAGAAAAATATTACCTTACTAATCTTAATGTAAAATAGGCTTTTACTATTTCTGCCTATGAATCATTACACCTTAAACAAATAAATTGACATAAATAAATGAGTTAACTTTTTTTTGGTGCTGGAGTTCAAGCTTAGGACCTCGGGTGTGCCAGGCATACTTCATTACTGTGCCATAGCTTCATTCCAACTTGATTATTTTATTTATTTGTATATTTAATTTGAGATCAAGTCTCATTACACAGCTCTGGCTTTCCTGCAACTACCTGTCTCAGCCTCCTGAGTGGGGAATCTTGTGCTATCACATCCAGCTCAGACCAATTTATGAGTACTTTTGATTAACATAGGACAAGGAGAGCAGTATTGATAATTCAAGGTGTTTTTTTTCTTTGCTAACTTGATAATTTTTTAAGGAAGGTAAAACTTACTATGTCTACCAACTGTTTTTCATCAACTTTTATTCGAAAGGGAAAACAAAAAACCTCTTGTTATTTAGTCTTACCTCTGCAGTAAAACTGACTGTGTGCCTGTAAAAGCAATGGCTGTGAAGTATGATATTTTATCCTTTAAATCAGCATAGGCAAAGAATGGATTTCTTTGCTGTGTTTTATGGTTTAGGAGTTTAACTGAACTAAGTAGTCTAAGATTATAGGAAAATTATTGCTGCATCGGGCTGTTGACAATGTTTGCTTCTGCCTTCAATAATGCTGTTTTTCATTTTATACATGACAGCATTTCCTATTACTAAGATTTATCACTAAATTCTTTTGTAGCACTGAAAAGACTGGAACAATCAATACTCTACTTCTGTTCATTAAATAGAATTCATTTTATCGTGTTTTATTATTATTACTATTTTATTTATTAATTTATTTTGGAAAGAAGGTTCCATAGCATAGCAGAGACTGGTTTATGATTTACTCCATAGCCCATGCTGAGCTCAAATTTGTAATCCTCCTGTCTTATTTGGCTGACACCTAAGAATGTACGAGTGTACCACCGCACAGAACTCGTCTTTTGATTCGTTTGTGTGTATATATGTGTCCTGTGTGTTTACTCCTAACTGTGAAATAAAAAACCATCATTTTTTATTACTTTCAAAAATATAAATGAAGTGTAAAATTATGTGGGATCTTGAAAATTATTTTTTTAGATAATATTATTTTCCTAAAGGAGGAACATCCCATTTCTGCTTTCCATTTGAAATCCTGACTAACTTCCAGTATGATTTTCTGAATGAGATGAACTGAGTACTCTGGACAATTCAATGGCAGACCATTGCTATTACTCCATAAATATATGGTTCCTTTGCAAGAGCCACGTGTCTATAGCTCATAATGTCATCAATTCCAATTCATAATTTGATACCTGTTAATTTGATGGCTGTTTCAAAATGTGGGATGACAGTTTCATCTCTAAGTTGATAAAGTTAATGCGATTACTTTACATACATGGATTAGGTTATATTAATGTACCTGGAAATATTTATTCATAGGCTATCAGTCTTTATATCAAATCTTTTGCCTGGTTCCAAACTCTAAGTACATCCCTAAACTATATTGTTTTACTTATTTGTGAAGGAGAAAACCTGTGCTTAAATCATTCTTTTTCCAGTGCTTATTTGCACGATTTCACTAAGTGTAGATCTCTGGCTCAGGGCAATCTTTCTAGAACTTCATGATAGATGTAGTCTACTGCTCAGCAAGTTCTTCCTTCCTCTCCCCACCATCTATCTCAGCTGAGTTCTGCGAGCTAATGTGTTGAGAAATTCTTAACTAAAAATGCATAGGTGACTAGCTGTGGCTACTTGGTGGGCAAACAAGTATCAAAATGTGCAGGTTACATGTGGCTTTGAAGGGGAAACAGTACACATAATGATTATTCCAGGGAAATTATTTATGTGCAGAAAACGATAATTTTATAATAAAAATAAAATGATAGACTTTCTCTTTTTACCAGTTCTCAGGGTCTCCACTAGCACTCTGCAACAGAATATTATCTGTATCTTCCCTTCCACTATGGCCATTCTTCCTGTGGATCCCATAGAGTATCCCCACCTGGCCTTTCCTCCCTGCCTCGTCATTTCATTCCAGCCCCCAAATGGTGTAGACACCCTTTGCTCAACCACAGGCCATGCCTGCCAAAAAAAACAGGTAGACTGCCCAAAGACCTTGTACATGCTCCCTGTTCTCCCAGACCCAATCTCAGGTCTTCTCTGGTGCTACAACAGACTCTCTTCCCTGGCCTAAATTTCCCCCAGCCTCCAACACCAGCAAGCATTCCTCATAAACATACTAGCTGAGAAGGTCACTAAAATAGGCAACACGCAGTCATTGCATTCTCAAGAAATCCAGAGGAAAAAACAGAAACCAAGGAACCAAACAAACACCTAACAAAAACTAACCCAGGAACCTAGACCCATAATCATCCATAACCCAGACAGCTGGAAGCCAGTACTAGAACAAAATCAATAACAGTTAGGGAAATATGTTTCCACCAGGGCCCAGCTTCCCTACCTCAGCAGGACTTGAATATTCCAACATCACTGAAGCACAAGAAAGGGACCTTAAAAACACCTTGTGGAGATGATGGAGGTCCTTAAAGAGGAAATGAATCTAAATCCTTCAATGAAATCCAGGAAAACAGAAACAATTGGGGAGAATGAAAGAAAGCCAGGGGTTGGGAGGCAGTGGAAGGAAATGAGTAGAACTGTTCAAGCCCTGAAAATGGGAATAAAAGCAATAAAGAAAAGGTAAACTGAGGGAAATCTGCAGTAGGAAGCATAGGAATGCAAAGAGGAACAAAGAGGGAGGACTGACAAAGAGAATGAATGCATGAGATGGAAGAGGGAATCTCAGGCACTGGAGATATAAAACAGGAAACAGATTCACCAATTAGAGAGAATGATATATCTAAGAAAATCTTCACTCAAAGCATCCAGTAAGTCTGGGAAAAGATCAAACCTAAGAATAATAGGAATACAGGAATGGGAATAATCCCAGCTCAAAGGCCCAGAAAATATTTTCTATAAAATTATAGAAGAAAGATTTTGTAATCTAAAGAAGGTGATGTCTATAAACATACAAAAGCATACAGAACAGTAAATAGATTGAACAGAAAAGAAAGCTTCCTTGCCACATAATAATCAAAACATTAAGCATACAGAACAAAGTAAGAATATTAAAAGATGAAAAGGAAAAAGACCGAGTAATATATAAAGGCACACCCATTAGGCTAATATCTGATTACTTAGTGGAGATTCCATATTACACCTGTCAGAATGGCTAAGTACAATAACACAAGTGACAGGTCATACTGGTAAGAATGTGGAGAAAGGGGAACACTTTTCCATTGCTGGTGGGAGTAAAAATTTGTACAGCCACTATAGAAATCAGTTTGGTGTTTCATCTGCAAATTGGGAATCAATTCCTCTACTAATGATTTTATTTTGCCATTGTTCAAATAACAAGAAAATTAAAGAATATTCATTTTTCTTCATTTACTTTTTTGGTCATGAAATATAAATTGTCCTGTGCTCTTTTTCTTGTAAGTGAATCTGAGAATAAGATACAAGTCTCCTGGTTTCATACTTGACAATGTTTATTTCAACTATTTTTCTAAACTCCCTATTTTGAATAATGTTCCTCTCCTCTATAATGCATAGAAAGGAGGACAGCAAACAGCTGAAGATATCAAGAGCACTGCACGCTTTAAAAAGTTTGGAAATAAAACATTTCAAACAGATGTCAATGCTGTTTGATTCAGTGATAAAGATGACTTACTACAGCTGTCCTGATGGCACAGGCCTTTAATCCCAACATTCAGGAGAAACAGACGTGAGTTCAAGGACAGCCTAGCCTATAGACCCAGTTACAGCCAAGACTACTTGGAGAAACTCTGTCTTGAAAAACACAAACAAAAAACAAAAACAAACAAACAAAAAGCCATATCCAGGTAAACTCTGCAGACGTAGGGGTGGTGGTGGGGAGTTGCAGGTGCCAGAGGGGTCAAAGACACCACAAATACCACCCACAGAATCAACTAAGGGACTCACAGAGATTGAAGCAACAATTAGGGAGCCTGTATGGGTCTGACCTAGGTTCTCTGCTTACATGCTATGACTGCATAGTTGGTGTTTGTTTGGGATTCCTATCAGTGGGGGAGATCTCTGACTTTTGCATGCTTTGGGGACCCTTTTCCTCCTGTTGAGTTGCCTAGTTCAGCTCTGGTATGAGGGTTTGTGTCTGGTTTTATTGTACCTTGTCATGCTGTGTTTGGTCGATTTACCTGGGAGACTTGATCTTTTCTGAAGGGAAAAGGAGGAGAAGTAGATCTGGGGAAGAGAGAGGAGGTTCTGGGGAGGGGCTGGGAGGAGAGGAAGGAGGGACAACTTTGGTCAGGATGTGATGTATAAGAGAAGAATAAAAGGGAAAAAGAAGATGCCTTAGTATGATTGGGAAGGAAAGAAACTCGAAGCTCGTGTGTGGATAGAATAGTTTTTTCCTAGAGCTCTCAGTAGGAGATTGCCTGTTTGACTTTTAAGCAGGTATGGTCCAGTGATGTCATGTCTGTTGTTTGGGGGTTGTAAGTGCCACATTTTATGATGTTACTGCTATTGCTTTTTCTCCCAGTTGAGCCATGTCAGTCATTTTTGACGACGGTGTAATCATTCCATTTGATGTGGTTCTTCTGCTGCTACTCACAGTTTGTTCTCTATTTTGCTTGCTATATCAGTTTAAGAAACTGATCCATTCAAAATCAAAAGCATAGCTCTGGTGGAATGTTTTCCTTAGAGAACAGTTTGTAAGGCAAATATTTAAAGAATTTTCAGTGAATTTGTATTCCCATGTGGACTAAGTTCAGGTTTTGTGAATCTTGGGTTTTGATAAGAATAGCATAGACATAGACCTGGTCCAAATCTCTTACATGATCTCCTGTCAAAATCCAGAGATTTTTTTTCCAGGATCTTGTAGATGTTCATAGCCCTTATATAAAATGGTCATGACCACAATGAGGATACCCACGGAAACAGCTGACCTGAGCTAGTGAGAGCTCACTGACTCTGAACTGATAGCGGGGGAACTTGCATAGGACCAAACTAGGCTCACTGAGTGTGGGTGACGGTTGTATGGCTTGGGCACTCTGTGGGGCCTCTGATAGTGGGACAAGGATAAGGATTTATTTCTAGTGTTGGAACTGGCATTTTGGAGCCCATTCTTTTGGAGGGATACCTTGCTCAGCCTAGATATAAGGCGGAAGGCCTCAGTCCTGCCTCGAAGCGATGTGTCAGACTTTGTTGACTCCTCTTGGGAAGCTTTACCCACTCTGAGTAGTGGATGGAGGGTTGGGGTGAGGGGAAGGTAGGGGAGACTGAGAGAAGGGGGAGGGAGTGAGAACTGGGATAGATATATAAAATGAGAAAAGACTGTTTAAAAATAAATTTAATAAAAATAATTCATATGTTTTTATTCAGATTTTAAAAGCTAAATTTTATTCTATCACTTCTCCTTCCCTGTTATCCCTCTAACCCTTTATTCTCTCTAATGAATGGCCTCTTTTATTTTTTTATTTTTTTTTCCGAGTGATTACATTTTTATTGATCTATACTGAGGAGAAATAATACAATCACTACTGTTTCTGATTTCAGGCTCCTTATTATGACCCTTAACAGCAAAGTGTAGTTATCTACAAATTCTTTCAAGCTGTACAAGATATTACTATATGTATATATGAACAAATAAATACATATAACTAACAGTTTCTCTTTAATGTGGCTTGGATATTTTAAATTGGCCAAAGCTTTCTTCTGAAATATGAAAGTATTTTATTGAAATATTTAAAACATTGTTTCTCATACATACAGAACAATTTGTTGATCACACATAGATTCAAGTTATGTAACAGAGGAACAAGTAAGTTTTAGCTGCATAGATCAAATAGTTAAGTAAGTAAAAATCATTAAACTTGTTGTGATTTGTTAGCCCTTAAATGTGGGACTCTGAACTAATGTTAAATAAAATGACAGAATTGAATGTTTTTGAAAAAATTCAATTATTTTCCTTTACGGCCTTTGCCAGTGATATTTCTAGCTTTAGTGCTACTTTTGCTGACAATTAGCACATTTAAATGAGTACATCAGCAAAATTTTAAGTAGCAATAATCCGTGGATGACTGAAGCCCTTTGGAATGGCTGGAGTCAGAGATATTGAATTCAAGAATGGCAAGGTTCTTAGATAATATTCATTATACTGCTACCAATGTAAAAAGCATTCTGTTCGTATGATAAAGGAAAATACAAGTAAACTCTTTTTACTATTAGTTCATTAAAATGTGAAAATAGGATGTGGGATGCCCTTCTATATATGTTTCGCTTTTACTGGTTAATGAATAAAGTTGCTTTATGGTCTATGGCATGACAGAGTATCACCATATATTGAAAGGGATATACATAGAGAGTAGGTAGAGTCATGGAGACATCATGTAGTTGCCAAAGGAGAAGGACACCCAAAACCTTTACCAGTAAGTCACAGCCTTGTGGCAATACACAGACTAATAGTAATGAGTTAATTTAATTTAAGATGCAAGAGCTAACTAGAAACTCACCTAAATTATTGACCAAACAGCATTGTAATTGTAAAGTTTCTGTGTGATTATTCGGGTATGGGCAGCCAGGAAATGAACAAGCTTTCACTCTTTATGGAAATAAATAGGGCTTTTTTGTTGTAACTACTGAGCAACCATTTTTGACCAAATAAATTTTTTTTATCATAAATCACTTGTAAACATGTTTTATTTTGAGTAGATTCAGTCATAACTGATTCTCAGGAATTACACCAGAATAGAATAAAAAATTTTTTTTAGATGCACCCAAACTAGACGTATCTTGACTCATTTTCATGTGTTTCTGTGTCATTGACCCCTTTTTAAGAACAAATGCTTAAACTAGAACTACAGCTATTTGTATACCTTATAGCTTATTCCAGTACTAAATAAACATTCATATTTCTCAGTCTTTTAAGCACGTATCAACATGTACATGTAATTATGAAATTTTACTTTTGTTAACATAAATATGGTTTTAAAAAAATATACCTTTAAAACCTCCTGAACTCATAGACCTGAAGCACTGACAGAGTTCTCTGAGCCTTGCTCAGAGTCTGGCACACAAATACAAGTCTTCTGAAGTCAGGGCTAAAATCATTTCTCTGAGCATCAAATGCCAGTGTTCCATAAATAAAGCAAGCCTGCCAGAGTGGATGCAGCACTGGGTACTAAGGAAAACCTCACAAGTGAGGGCTTCCTTACTCTAACGTTCCCTGCCCCCGATGGGCATCTATGTCTTTGCAGCATTTTATTTCCCAATTCCCAGTTGGGCGTCTTCATCACTGAGACTCATTTCCACAGCTGTTTCATAAAATGCGTTTCTGAATTGCATGTTTGCTTCTTCCTGGGAATTTTATTGCAGACAATCTCTGGTTTTAATTAGATGTTGTTTCCACTCTTATTTATAATTTTCCTTTCAAAGGAAGGAATTGTAATTATTGTGTCTACGTGAAAGGACTTCTTCCTCAACTGCAACTTTTAGATGGTGAAAAATTGACATGTTTCCCAGGAAAGAAATGCTTCTTGTGCTATACTTTACTCATTCTTATAGGAGGAAAATATAATTAAGCCGATATTGCTATCTTCAAAATAATGTAGATTATAATTTCCTGTTCCCCTTTCATCTCACAGGAGACCAGGATGCACTGAGTTACATAGATTTAAATTTCATATACATAGAATAAAAAGGTATTCATAAACAAGAACATTGTTTAGGACCTAAGTTAAAGAAAATAGATCTTAGCATTTTCCCTGGACTTAACTGCTAAGGTTTTTGGTGGGTGTATTAGTTAATTACAAGGGAGGAAGCAACTTAGGGAGGGATGTAGCCATTCTTTTGCACAGTGTTTTGACGGTAAGGTCTCAGACTTTGCTGCAGTGGTTTATGGCTGATCTCTGGAGAGCAGTAGTGAGCAATCAGAAACTGGAGAGAAAGAATTGGACTGTAAACTCAAGGTGAACACCCACCAGCAACTGACTTCCTTCATCATGGCTCCATCTTCTAAAGCTTCCTCCCCTGCTGAGGTGTAATTGTTCAAATACAGGAGTCTGTTGGGAACATTTTTTCATACAAATCATGGGCATAGGTTGCAAATACTGACATTTTTGTGTGTACTCCATCCAACTGAAATGTTTTTGCTAAATTGTCAGGGAAATAAGGCAAATCCATAAGCATAACTGAATATTAAAACAAAACATTTTAAATATAACTTTATCTCTAGAGATTTTTCTATTCTTGTATTTTTTTCAAGATATAATATTACTAACACCATTTGTGATTAGAAAGGACTTGATACATAAAATTGCACTTTAGTTTCATCAGTTGGACTTTGTGGTGCATTCTCATATATTTTGATTTATTCTATACAACATCTTCCATGTTTTTTAGAGCAACTTTATTCTTTACTGGTTTTACTCTCTCGCTTGAATTACTTTACCTCACTGTTTGACTTCTGAGTTTGTCCTTGAAAGTACAGTTTTATATCATTTGCTATATCTTTGCTAACAGATTTTTCTGCCTGCATTTTTCAAACTTTAATACCTGTCATTCAGTTCCATTATTCAAATTTTCAGTATAGCACAATGAGTAGCAAAAGGCAGATATGTCTCTTATCAATATATGCAACATAAGGATATGCTAAGGAAATCCAAAATGCTGTGCTGATGTACAGATGTCATGGAACCGAGACATGAAAGCTAAATCTAATAATTACTGTTAACATGTAAAACCCCAGCCAAATTATTCCATGCTGGAAAGCATTACTCAGAATTGTCTAACTCAATTCCATGATCTGCCATGGAACATCATTCATCTAGCCCAGTGTGGTTCTCAATCTTCCTAATGGTGAGACCCTTTAATAAAGTTCCTAATGTTGTGGTGACACCCAACCGTGACATTATTTTTGTCGCTACTTCATAACTGTAATTTTGCTACTGTTATAAACCATAATGTAAATATTTTTAGAGATAAAGGTTTGCTAAAGACCCTGCTACCCACAGGTTGAGAACTGCTGATCTATTCATTGTTATTGTTAATTACTGCTATGACTGCCTTCTAAAAATCGTCTCTATTATGAAAGCAAAAGAGGTTTATGTAAACGCTTGCTGCCCCAGCTGAAAATTAAATCACCCCATTGTCTTCAAGTTAAGTAGGATCAAGTGGTCATATGATATGTGAGATGTAATGAAATTTTGTTGGGCAAATTTTGGAAGGGCCACTTAAAAAGATGTTTAAATTGCATCATCCCTATTTCATGAAATCAGAAAATAAGGGTACTGACTGAATGAAAACAGCTAGCTGGTACCACGAATGTGGAACTGTTAAGATTAATGTAACAAAGCAAAAAAAAAGTTGTGTTTCTAGTCATTAGGGAAATTACTAAATCAGGAAAAGACTGATCTTGTTACAGAAGGAATAAGTGAAGTGCTTTATTGGGAAGTCATTGCTTACTTTTAGTTTCTGTGACTTACAGTTAACCTTAAAAGATGCCATTTTTTTTTCCAGCAGAAAAAAATGGGACTTTGATGTTATTTTTCTTTAAGATATGCTGCAAAGTTGGTTCTTGAACTTTTGGGTTGCTTTTCTGCATTTATGTTGGGATATGGGTCAATACAGCGGGAAATCTGTATGCTACCTAGTGTTGAGAGACATTCTCTAGTTTTTATAAACAGAATGCTGAAGTCAGATTTTTTCTTTATTTCTTAGGCTTTTCTCTTACTCCTTACCCAACTCTATTCTTTTTCTCTCTTCCTTGCCTGTCTCCAGAGCATTAAAGTAATCCTTGATGCTTCTTGGTTCTTTCAGAACATCCTTCAAACAATTAGCACACGTTATCAATGTAACCTTCCAAGTATCTGGAATTACTCCCCATGCTCCACACTATTTTAATATTACTCTATCTCAGGCCTTTATATACCTCACAGCAGCACTGGTTTAACATGGTACTGTGATCTGTCCCAATTCTGTGTGTTCAGAACTCTTCCTTGTTATCCAGAAATAGCACATACAAAGTAGAAACAATAACTTACTATTTTACATCTAGTTTTCACCAGGCTTAGCAGGTGTGACACTGTTTTCCCATGAGCCATGTGGTCTAGAGTAGCTTCTATGTCCCTCGATATAGATGCTGAAACATGAGACTCAACTCTGGCCACCCTGTCATCCTCTACCACACACGATAGAACAGGAACAGCTCACTGAAACTAGTTCTCCTGTTTTTAATTTATTTTTTTTAAATTTCATTTTATATTCCAACCACAGTTCTCCCTCCTGCCACCCCACTCCCCAAGCCCACACCCCATCCACTCCTCCCAATAGGTAAGAGCTCCCATTGGGAGTCAACAAAGTCTGATGCACTAAGTTGGGACAGGTTCAAGCCCCTCCCTCTTACATTAAGGCTGAGCATGGCATTCCACCATAGGGAGTGGGCTTCAGTAAGGTAGCTCATGGGCCAGGGATTCTGGTTCTACTGCCAGGTGCTTCACAGACAGTCCAAGCTTCACCACTGTCTCCCATACGGAGGGCCTAGAAACTAGTTCTTAAAACAAGCATGACCTTGTGTCTTCTTGATCTCTTTTCCTCTGCTTCAGTTTAACTCCCTTTGGTTTAGCTCATTGTGTTTTTCTAAGACAAAAACCACAGTCTGTTACAATCCTAAAGCCACTTTTAAAATTTGATTGTATTATTTGGAATTTTAAAAAAACTGACTTTATGGGGTAGGAGAGATGACTCAGTGATTAAGAGCACTTGCTGTTCACATGTTCACAGTGACAGAGGTAAGGTTGAAGAATGTCTAGGGCCCATAATCCTACGTACCTAAAAAGGACTGCTGTTGGAAGAAGGAACTAAAATTACTAACAAATGAGAATAAACAGAAGTAGGTACATGACCACAATCTTGTAACAGTGTAATAACATGGAATTCAAAGTAGAATAGGAGGAGAAGAGGTTTTGTGGTCCAGAACACACCAAGAACAAAGGAAAACCATCTACTGGGCACAAATGTCCAGCAGTCTGAGAGATCATCATGAAAGAGCGTTGCCAAGGAGACAGGACTATCAGGGAGTCCCTGGCTTTGGTTAAAACCAAGTGATTTAGATAATGTTTGCTGGGGGAGCTGAGAATAAAGATAATTTGTGGATAGCTTAAACTTCAGAAGTCCCAGGAATAAGTATCTAGTTATTTTGTGGAAATGTGTCACTAGATTTGAGAAAAGATCAATGCAGGCTTAGAGTCCAGAGGCTGAGAAATGACAAGGTACTGCTAAGTTCGTCATTGTGACTAATGTGACCAAGGCTAAAAGCTTAGTACTAATTGGAGCATATGCTTGAGTCACTTTGAAAGGGAAAGAGGAGATTAAGACCCCCGCCAACGAACATGCAAATGAGCTGAGAATCCATGCTCCATGCCAACAACAGCAAAGAAGGGTCTCCTTGATAGACTTTAACTAATTTTCTATCTTCTGCTGCAGGAGACTGCCATATCGCCTTTGTATAAGACTGAGCTAGCTGAAGGCAGGGACCACTGCTCTCATTGTTGGAGGCTTGACTTAGAGCCATAGGTCCCTATAAAGGACAACACCTGGTGCAATCCACTGCACTTTTTTACACGTTCAATTCCAAATGACCCTCACGGCTCTTCCAGTGGCATTCTTCAGGCTCAGTTTTCATCTCTCACTCATCCCTGTCCTCTCCCTGGAAAATTTCCTATTGTTTTCTTGAGACGACGCTACAAGAGATGGACACATAGCACAATTGGAAGAGTATACTGTTTTGAATGGATGCGGTCCTGGTTTCAGTCTCCAGGATCACATGAAGGCAGCATGATGGTGTACATCTGTAATCACAGTCCTTGGGAGGCAGAGGCACAAAGATTAAAAGCTCAGTGTTAACCCTTGCTGCATAGTCTGTTCGAAGCCAGCCTGGGCTCCTTGAGTCCCTGTCTCAAAAATGAACAAACACATGAACAAACCAACAAGCAAACAGAACTGTGTATACATTTACTTCATTTCACTTCTTAACGAGTGTCTTAAAGTGAGAAGAATTCTCACTCTAGCTTCTCTTTGCCTCTTCCATTTTAATTATCAAGAACCTATTTTGGAGGGGGTGTGAAATTTGCCTTAATATCTTTTTTTTTCTGTGCTACTAAAGCGAGGTCCTTTCTACCTTCTTTGTGGATGCCTCTTATTGAGGAGGAAAACACCTTCTTCATGTAATGGAGAAAAAGAGTAACATAAAATGCCAACATGTCGAGATAACGCCTTGGTATATCTTTGAGCACAGAATAAGGAATATCTGAAAGTCAACTACATGAAGATGATAAATTTCATTAAGTAAAAAGTAAATTTTTCTGAACTGCAAAATACATAAAAAATTAGACACATAGTATAAAAGAATTAGACACAGTCTATGTTATTTGTAAAAGGGACTGATATTTGTGGAGATGTTTCTATACATTAGTTAGATAAACAGCGAACCACTTTAAAGAAAATAAGAGAGAAAAGGGAAAAAATAAAGAGCCAAGTTAAGAGAACAAGGAAGAATCAGAGTGTATATTTTATAAGTAGACCTAAGGACGCGTTATTCTCGCTAAATTGTGCAACTATAATTAGTGTAAGTTAGCATAACCATGAAATAATGCTCTCATTTCTTTAGGGTGCCAAAGGCATCAGGGGCGCAAAGTAAATTAAATAAAAAGGAACATTGTAGAGGACTAGGGAAGGTAGTCTTATATATTATTGGTAAATGTATTTTATTTATACTATTTATTTTTGGTGAAATATATTTGGCTTCACAAAAAGGGAAGCGAATTTAAATATAATATTTTACTAACATCCATTCTGTAGTTATTTTCAGTTTTGCATTTGTACACGTTTGGGTTTTTGCAGCATAGTCTGTTTGCACCTATCTGAATTCTGCCCTATCAAAAGGCCAAGGCAGTTTCTTTATTCAACCAGTGAAAGCAATACAAATACAGTAGGACCTCCTACACCAAGTACAAACCAGTAAAGGAAAAAGAATTGAATACAAAGTGGTCAACCCTTAAATCATATACACACAAGCAGCAAAAAGGATTCCGTAGGTCGTATTTATATATGTAGGTATGATATATATTTAGCAATAATAATAAAAAAAGCAGCCATAAATGTAAAAGGGGGTGGGTGGATGAGAGGGGTTGGAGGTAAAGAGCATGGAAGATTTTGGAGTGAGGAAAGGATAAGTGACATAATTATGTTTTAATAAAAATATTAAAATAAGAAGAGATGAAAAAATCTACAATATCGATTTAAATAAGTGATTCCTTTTAAGAAGTAAAAATGGTTGAATTGGCAGACCTTTCCTGAGAAGGGTTGACTCTGGGGTTTGGGGTAGGCAGTGGGGACTCATAGGCTACACTCCCTGAAGAGATGCTACTGTGTGCTGTGACAAAGATTCTAAGCACAGAGCAAACGGTTTTACTTTCTTCAAAGGATCTTTTCTCTATCCAGACATTTCTACAAAGGGCTGGGGAGGTTGATATGCATTTACTGCTGCTATTATCACAGAGAGTTTAATGAAGTGAGGGATTAAAAACTTTATTCAAAGGCCATGTCTATACAAAGTTAACCCAGGTGGTAGATTAAATCAAGCTGGAGAAAGCAGTACTTTAATGAAGGACAGGTGTCAAGAGATCATCTGTTCTCTCATTTATTCCTCTAAATTCATTATCGTTTAAGAGCAGTGATACTATGCCC
>NC_022009.1:115696033-115708008 GCF_000317375.1 Microtus ochrogaster
AGGAGAAGGAGAAGAAGGAGGAAAAGATGAGTGTGTGGGGGGGAAGTTGGATATGGGTGATCCTGCATATGTTTGGGTTTTGTATAGCCTCTGATTGGCCTCGAGTTCACTGTTGATCATCTTGTCTCCAATTCCAAAGTGCTGAGATTAGAGATCCTTGACTCCATACAGAACCAGTGTTTGCTGAGATTGAGTGATGTTGAGAAATTATATCACTTTCCCATATGTTTTCTCCTTTCTAACTCTCCCATATATATTCCTCAATACATAAATACATAAATGCTTAGTCTGTTTAATGTTAGTTGTTTATTTTTCAGGGTGAATCATTTGATATTAGACAACCAGTTGGTGAGCTTTTCCCAGAGAAGACTAAATTTTCTGTTCTCAGCAATTCTTATAGTTGCCTGTAGATTTTTCTCTAGTTTTTAAATAAGGTGCTTTCTTTTCTCTTCTCTTCTTTCCTTTCATTTTCTTTCCTTTTCTTCCCTTTATTCCTTCCTTCCTTTCTTCCTTATTTCCTTCTCTTTCTTTTCTTTCTTCTTTCTTTCATATTTTTTTCTTAGGTGGCATCCTTTCAAATTTCCTAGGCTTAACTTGAATTGCCTAAGAACTCAGGTTTGCTGCTAATTCTTTGTGATCCTTCTACCTCACTGCCGAGATTATAAGCATGAGCCACCACACCTGATTCTCCAAACTTTATTTTCAAAGGATTTTTTTAAATCTTTTTATGTTTTCTTCAGTGCTTGCGATTAAATACATGAACCTACACATGCTGGGCAAAAATTCTACCAGTTAGTGGCAGCATTTATAGATTTTGGAACTGTGTTTTTCTAATTAATTTGACTGTAAATGTATACTTATCAATGGCTAAAAGGAGGATAGTAACCATTTGTAATGACTCTATTTTTCATGTTCTTTACATGTCGATGCTCATTTCATTCTTACAAGATGTCCAAGATAAGATCCACAGGACCAAAGTACTAGTGCCTCTCGTGGGACTCTTGGAAAGTGGTAGGAGCTTACGGATGGGAGGCCAGGGGAAGAATGCTTAAACATCTCTTCAAACATGGCTACTTCAGAGGGAGTGGATAAAACTTGCTTCATCCCCAGGAGTTTCAGTCTAGCTAGAGTGAGGCAACAGATAAAAGAATATTACAAACATCCACCAAAATTTTAAGGGCAAGTCCTGAGCAGGATATTCTTGAATAGGATTGTGGGAGATAGGTCCTTTTTGCTTTTACTTTCTGGGTATTAGGTTAATGGTTTTATGTGTCAAATATTCTCCCACTGATATTTGGGCTTGACTTATTCTGGATATCCACAATAGTTATAGTATTTGGTGAATTTATGAGCATATAAATTTACACTCTTTGCCTAAGAATTTAAAATAATGATTTAAATATTACCATTAAAAGACATTCATAAAATTACAAAACTACTGTCTAAAATAACATTTGTAAAGTATTGTTCTATTAAACATGTGTAAGTGTTTTTGTTTTATTCCATTTATTATTAATGTAAGTTGAGCAATTTTTATACTGTTTCCCTTCCTAAACTATATATGATGAAGAAAGACATGACATGTGTTGCAGAAACTCATCTGAGTACAAGAAACAGATCTTTGGATCTGGGAATACGTGTGTGTGCTTTGAAACACAGAGAAATGTCTGCCTTCTGGTAATATCTTTATTCTAATGCCATGGAAATTTTTATATTAATATACATTTGGGAGGCAATGAAGGATAACCTTTCAATTATTTGAAGGAAATATTTCATAGACTGGTCAATGTTTAACTTTTATTCATACTAAGCAAGTAAAAAAGTCCTAATTAAAAAAAAACTAATGCATTGTTTAAATAGTGCTGTTCATGGAAATGTATAAATTTCTGGCTTAGTTAGGATTGATATTGCAGTGATGAAACATCAGGACCAAAAACAAGCGGGGGAGAAAAGGGTCTATTTGGCTTAGGTTTAAACATCATAGTCCATCACTGAAGAAAGTCTGAGCAAGAACGGAAACAGGACAGGAACCTAGAGACAAGACTCATACCCAAGCCACGAAGGGGTACTGCTCACTCACTGGCTTGCTCATCCTGTATTTTTATGGCACCCGAGATCGCCACCCCAGGAGTGGACCTACCCACGTTGGACTAGGACCTTCCACATCAATAGATAATTAAAGAAACAGCTTACAGCCAGATCTTATGGAAGCCTCTTTTTTCTCAAATGAGGTTCCTGGTTTTTAGACAACTCCAGGCTCTATCAAGCTGCAGTAAAACTGGGCAGAGCAATATCTACCCAGGAAGTGTAGTGTGCTTTATAACATAAGTAAGTCTCAAACGTGCAGATTCTTGTCCATCTCATACTGAAGACAGGAAGTGTAGTGTGCTTTATAACATCAGTAAGTCTCAAACATGCAGATTCTTGTCCATCTCATACTGAAGACACTTCTGACCGTCCCATTAGCTACTCTGTTGATTTCAGCGTTGTGTCTGTAGCTGCTTTACTACATGACCATTATCTCAAAAAAACAGGGTTTTTTTTTTCTAATTTCATTGCTTCTCATTGAAACGGATGAAACCAAAGTCTCTCTCTCTCTCTTTCTATCTTTCGTAAACTAAAGTTCACTTAGCTTTGAATTAGGTGAGGAATGTTTCACATAAGTAAGCAGACCGGCTCAACCTGTCTCTGACGAGAAGAAGTAAGACACATAGAACATAAGACAACCTTTATACCACCATTTCTTATCCCTATATTTTAAATAGGCATATCTTTAAAATATTCATTTAAAACAGCAGCATTCAAGAGATTTCCCTTGTGAGTAACAAGAACAAGCTTGGGTTGAAAGCCTAGAAGTGAATAAAGGTCAGGGAACAGCCAAATTAAGAAGCAATCAGCTTGTGCCCGGCACCATGGAGGCCAAGTGAGTCATAGGCCCTAGGGGAGAGTGTGCTGCTATTATTTTAAATGGACAGAGTGTTAAATCAGTTCCTAATGAAGTGCCATCATCCCCACTGATTAGTGCGTCTCTCATACCGCATCAGAGAAGCTTCTTCTCTTTTGCAAAAGACACGAGAGAGATGCTGAGAACTGCTCAACCCTCCTCTCAAGGCTCAGGTATTATCGCGGTAGAGGGATCAGAAAAGCTATCAGTTAGGAACAGTGGATGCCTACAGCCAATCCCGGGTTCCTAGATGTCCATGGTAGTTACACACAATTTGCCTACGATTGTATGTAGAAGTCCTGTGCAAGATGAAGCCAGGCAGAATCCCACGAAGGAGCAAGGAAGAGGTAGGAAGTTCACCCACCAGCTGAGAAGCGTTTTGCAGCTGATAGCGACTGGGAGAAAGAGAAGCAGTTTTCTTCAGGGATGTGACCACTGAGATGTTACCCATGGTCCTGGAGCTGGCCATATACTCATGAACACACAGGCAGCACTAGGTGATCAAAGGTGATTAAATAAAATAGAGAGACCGCAGGGAAATAATGGTGGTGTCCATAAGAGAGAAATTACAGGGAGAATTATGGGTGAACCTCATAAAACATATTATAAATATGTTTGAAATTTTGTCTATAAAAATACAGATAAAAAGTAAATGACCTCTAGCCAAAGAAAAAAGTAAATTATTGACATTACTATGTTTTTAAAATTCCATAAACATTTAAGATTTCCAGAATATTTTGCCACTCCTTTTAAGTTAATATCTAACTTAATTATTATTGGAATATGCAGGGAGCCGACAAGATCGCCATTACAAGTTGGCGCCTACATCCTGTCTTGTCGGTAATAAACAACTCCATATTTGGCTTATGCCTTTGAGAGCTGCGTGTCCCCCGTTTCCCGAATGCGCGGTGGATAATGGTCCCTAGGCCTATCCCGAAGCAGTCTGGTGTCAGCTGATGGTGGCAGCCAATCACAGGGCAACCCATGTGCCAATTCCCTATATAAGCAGCTGCCTTAGCGCTTCATGTTCTCTCTCAACCAAGTGCACTCCAGTAAAGTGTGATCTGAGAAGAATCCTCGTGTGGTGGTCATTCTTTCTCGCTGGTCAAGGAGTTCGCCGCAGGAATATAATTTGAATACTGTGAATTTTTCTTCTCTAGATAACAAAGTATCTTTAGAACATTTAACTTGCATTTAAATACGAGGAATAGGCCTTCTGAATTTGCTTATTTCTTTCAAGCATATATAAGTTAAAAAGCAGACTCTTCAATTTATGTGACTAGTAAGCCATTTAATTAAAAAACCTACCTATCTACTTGAAAAACTTATAAAGTCTTTTGTTATGAAAATGTCTCTATGATTAATATGAAGAACTGAGACATAAAATTCTTTTAAGGAAACAATATTGCTGGAATTATAAGGGAAAGTTGAATCTCTAAAAGAGCAATGCTAGTAGTCCTTCAAACTCAAAGCTATAATCTAAATACAAAACTTAATAATAAAATCATGCATGATCCTATTATAGGAAAGAATTCAAGGAGTAGTGTAAATGCCAGAATGGTATTAAGAAGATCAATTTTTAAAACAATCAGCCAGCTGCACTTGGACCAAAGAGTCTGAGCTTTAGCAACATCACTTTAGTTACAAATGAATCACTGAGAAAGTCCAATCAATAATACTGTTAGCAAAAAATCCCCATGTGTTGACCTCAACGAGTTGTTGGATAAATGCACAAGGTGACACATGCTAAACTTTCTCACCAGACCTTCTATCTGCTTAAGTTTTAGCTACTAGCAGATCTTCAGATTTAAAACAAGCAAACAACTCTCCCCACCCCCAAAATAAACCTCAAAATAGAAAGAAAAAGAACCGTCCCCTGGAAAACTCATCTCAGTCAAATGCGGTGATTATTTTGTGTCTCGTACCGAGGTTCTTAGGCAGCCTCTATTTGACAGGTCTCCGTCCTAAGGAAAAAAAAAAACTTCAACTAAGGATGACAAAGGAGCGAGAGGAAAGAGTTCATAGGATTAATAGAGCTGGTATTTCACCCAACTGTGCAGAGGCACTAGCAAAATATTAGTTAGCAATCAGCCAGCTTGGAGGAAGAAAATGCTTGAAGTTTATTCATTTAATATTGATTAGACACTAGAAAGGGTACTGAGCCTTTCTCATTACAATCACTTCAAGTGTGGGCTGCCGGGATTGCTTAGCTCGCAAAGGTATTTGCCTTGCAAACCTGAGCTTGATCCCCAGCACCCAAATAAAAATGGGAGGAGAGAAGGGACAGCAACGCTGTAAGTTGAAATGGCACATGCCTCACACAACATAACAATAATCATATAACAACAACATTTCAAAGGAGCTCAGAGTTTGGAAATGTCATTTTAAAAACAGTTGCTTAAAGAAAATTCTAGACAAATTAAAATTGGCATACATCACATTGTTTATGACGATAGGGTTTTAAAGTAGGTTACATTTCACAATATAACTATGGTAATGCGCATGATATCTCTAAGTGCTATTCAGAAGACTGTTACATTGTAAAAAGAAGTAACTTGGGGGGGGGCTCTGCACGAGCTCATTGAGAAAGCTTTCATGCAATAATTTTCTTTACACTGTTTGCTGAATGTAGTAAAACTGCTAAATGAAACCTGGCTGGTTCAGTTCTTTCAAATGACAGCGTAATTTACACTTCCAGGTTACATGGTTTATATTTCTCCTATAATTTTTGTTTCTTGTCCATCATATAATCGGATATATATTCTATTCTACATACTACCATTCTCTAATATAAATTTTCATTACAAATGAAATATCTTTTTTTAAAACATAGGTTTTTCAAGACGGAGTATCTCTGTATATTTCTGGCTATCCTGGAAATCATTCTGGCCTGAGCCTGGAACCAGGCTGGCCTCAAACTCAGAGATTCACCTGCTTGTTGGGATTTAAGGCACCTACCAGCACTGCCTGGCTACAAATAAAATACCTATATAGTAAACAAAACTGTCTATACAAGTGGCATATTTTATGTTTAAATGATATTTATCTAATAATTATTTCTAATAATTATTTTTAAAGGTTTTCCCTTATATTTCAAATATATTGTATTTTCTAGAGCCTAATGTAGTAAAATCTGGGATTTAGGGGAGCTAAATTGTCCTATTATTGATTATGTTTTTATACTGGGCGTTTTAGGCAGTTGGATGTGGAATATTTGTAATTCTAGTTATTGATTAGTATTGTGATAGATCAACTAAAAGGTGAGAAAAATAGTAAATAAGAAATCTATGTTCAATGACATGAAGTAGTAGGATTGCATTCAAGGTACATGATTAGGTTTTAGTATAAGAACAGATGGCATTCTCTCAGTGAGACCGAATACTTGTATAACAGCATGGAACATAGAAAGACTATTGAAGACTATGTCATAGTAGCACTGCTAAGAGCGAAGAAATGTGTATCATACACACATTTAACAAAGGTTTAGGAGAGATAATCGCTATCGCTTAACAACTAATTAGGGATAATTTCCTGTGGGATTTTTTCCCCCCTAATGCTTACAGGGAGATTTTTATGCCACTGAATCCTTTCTTGTTTTATCTGCTTTTCTTCTTTTTTCAAATGCAAATGATGTTATTATTTTAATTAATATATTGAAACCAAAGAATAATCTCAACCTGTCAGTTCAGTCACAAACATATGTTCTTATGTTGTCAACGCAAGTGTGTCCTGGCACTTACTTTTTCCAATTATAGACTCTTCTAGTCAGTTACTTTATTTAAAAAAATAAAAGGAACCAAACTGCTTGGATACTTTTCCTTTTATTTTATTTTTCTTGTTTCTGGAAGAGATCAAGCTTTGACACCAGGATCTAACTTGGAAGCTCATACTGGAATCTTGGCATATATTTGGAAAGCTCTTTCTCTCCAAAACACAGCAACAAAGTGAAGCTACATGTAGATAATTTAGTTTTATTCTAGCAAAGAAAGAAAAGGCCAGATACCAAAATGATAAAATACAATTTCCCTCACTAAATTTTCCTTTAAGAGGGTTTTCAGTGTAGAACTAGGTTCAGTTATAAATGCAGTGTGGATGAATGGCGCCTTATAACCAAGCAGTCTCGCAGATATCATCAGATAGAAATTTTCTAAAAGAAAATACCAAGGGTAGGGAATGATATTTGCTCAACTGACAGAATATTATTTGTTAAAGGCAGGCCACGGTGAGCATATATTACCTAACATGCAATGGGAGATGAAGAATTTGATCAGATATGTAAGGTGATCAAATGGCCAAGTTAAGGCTTGACTAGACTGATCTAACAGGAGTTTTGCTAATACCAAAAGATATGGGGCTAAATATGACAGTATAAGGCTATTGGATTGAGAAAAACACTCATAAAACTTATGTTTTTTTGGATGAGATCATCATGTCAATTCACAGTGGCTCATATGACTTATTAGAAAGACAGAATTCTCTAACATTTTTTTTTCATAAAATTTGTTCTTTCCTTAGGAATTTTATAGCATTTAAATTCAAGTCAATATTCATTGTTCAGTGAGTTTAGCATCAATAGCCCTTAAAATTGATTCTGAGTATTTCTACAAATCATGAGCTAGAAAGAATCAATTACTGTTTCTCAACATGAAAAACGGATGGTATATCAGAATAACATCTTCACTTTTAGATTTTTATGTGGCCATATTTAATTTGTTCCAAAGAATGGCATATTAATTGAGGGCCATCTTGGCAGTGGATGAGACGCTGACTGTTTAGAGCTATGCAATCTGTCATAGGCATCCTGCATTCAACTCAGGATCCATGGCCCTCATGCTGAGCAGGGGTCATGGACTGACAAGTCAAGGAGCAATGAAGGGAGAAGTGAGAGGCTGATTAATTAAGTTAGCTCAGGAAACATCACCTGAGAATTACCCCATAGCAGCTGCCCAGGGTTCTTGGATGATTCCCGGAAGGAAGATTACACTCCAAAGGCAACAGCAAGCAGAGGGAACATTTTATTAGTTTATCTAAACTTTAATTACAGGTGTCCTCCTGACCCTGCCTTGTTTTTGCTTTGGTTTGAAGTCTGAGGGGTTTCTTCTTTTTCTACCTTACTCGGGTTCATTATCGACTTTGGGGAGTTGAATATTAGACAGGAATTTATGGATTCATCCTAGACAACAAACATTGCATTATTTTAATGCCGAGAGTCCAAGGTCTGAAACGCTTTATGAAAACAAAAGTTCTGAAAAGAATACCATCTTTCATAGGAGGTTCTGCAATGGTAAGTGACTGATTAGTATGTCAGCGATGTCGAAAGGCAGAAATGTCACAAATGTGTAGCTAGATTATCTTGGATCAACTTCAGTCTTTTTACTGGGTATTATTGCCGCACTCAGTTTCTGACCTAACATCTTTGAGAGCATTTTGAATATAGCCCTAGTTCTAACCTTCCAAAGGTCTAAGGATACAATCAGAAAGCACCTGAGGCCTATTGAAGAGGGTTTTTTTTTTCTTTTTGCTTAGATGTAATCTTCCTACTGAATGTTTCCATCTCTTTAATTTAAAGGTGACTTTATTTACGATTTTGTTTGTTCTGTCCTTGTATAAATTCATCAAACTGCTAGTACATTGTTACATGGAATTTGGAGTAGCCTAAATTCATGTTCCTGGGCCAAGGTCACTCATATATGCTGTGATATATAATAAACGATATCCTTTTGGTCAAAGCTGTTTTCTGTCTATACTTGTTACCTGTAGGAAAAAAAAAAAGAAATACAAAAGAATATTATTGGGAGAACCTGAATCAGATTAAAATAATAAAATTTGTTTTATGAAATGTATATATGTAAAGAATAATACAACACAAGAGCATTAAAATAAGTTATTAAAGCAGAGTTAAGAAGACATAAATACATAGAAAATTGACTTTTGCTTTCTTTGTATTTTGTTTTTTTTACCAAGGAAAGGTGTGAGAATCCAATTAATTAAAAACAAAATGGAAATTCACTATATGAAAGTTCAACATGGTTATTATAAAAAGCAAGAAAAGTCTAAAGCAATAAAAACACATTTTACCTTTCTTTATGGGATTTTTGAATCTCACTCAGCTGTCAATCATCCTCATTATTTTGGGCACATTTTCAAACAACCTAAATTGTTCCCACAGTGGCAGCCAAACTCAATAAGCATAAACCATTGAAGACTGTATGATTTCAGTAGAGACCTTAAGTGGCAGAGTGGCTTCCTGTTAAGGGAAAGGAGGTAAGAAATCTCAACAGGCTTCTTCAACACAGAAGGAAAATATTCTCTGTAGTTTACCCACAACATATCCCATCCAAACCTTTACAAATCCCAAATGACCAAAATTCGTAATGAAAGCCTTCTTGATTTCAAAAGCTAAGAATTACTTTAGCATGCAAAAATTTGTTCATTGAAATGTGTAGTAAGTAGTTCATTCATCTATATTTGAAAGACATGGCAATTCCCTGGACCAAGGGCAAATTGGCACAGACTTATTTCATATCATTTAAAATTTATGCACTGTATATCTTAACTTGGATTGTTTCCTAAGATTCTGCTTTTGGACATGAAAAATTCAAGTAAATACTTTTCCAATAATGATAGTTACATGAATACATTTGCATTATAAAATTTAGAGTCTAAAAATGTTTAAAAGTCAGGTATTCTTTTTTTTTTTTAATTTTTGAGACAGGGTTTCTCCATAGCTTTTGGTTCCTGTCCTGGAACTAGCTCTTCTAGACCAGGCTGGCCTCGAACTCACAGAGATCTGCCTGCCTCTGCCTCCCGAGTGCTGGGATTAAAGGCATGCGCCACCACTGCCCTGCGAAGTCAGGTATTCTTTTTGTATCTCTAATCATATACATTAACATTTTTCTTGTTTGTACCCTGAAACAAATTAAAATAAGTTAAAGTGAATGTAAATTTGGAGGGCAGCTTTCACTCCTCTAGCTAGAGGCAGGGGAACCTGGGAGAATCTGTCAGATGAGGCAGACTCAAGTCTCGTGAAAAAGCCAACTCTATTCAGAGCCCCAGATGATTTTCCCTGAGGGGTCAGAAAGACTACGTGAGTAAAGTCCTCAGAAGTTCAGGTTGTTTACAATCACCAGGACAAGCAGCACAGAGCAAAATCATGTTTTCCCATGGAGGCATATAAAGGATAGTTGAAACATTTAATTGGATAACAACAACAAGCAATAATGGGAAATCTGAAGTAAATTCACTCCTATTTGCTGCACTTGGGAGAATCATGAAAATGCTTTCCAAGAACAGTTCTGTGTTTTAAGGAAACCAGATTGCTAGACTGTATTCTCGGAGTGTTCTTTTTTTCACAAGCACTCATAATTCTCACAGGGATCCTGGACCATGTTGTGACTGTTGACCATTTCTAATAAAGTAAAATGGAAATATACACATATTTTGAAAAAAAATATTGTCAATAAAATCTAATCCAAATAGCAAAACTGTAGACTCTATTGCAAGCTCTTCACTTATGGTGGGAAAAATAGAAATGAAATTCCCATTTAGTTTGTAGGTGACATGATTTAAAATCTAATGTACACGCAAGTTCATGCCTTCATGTATACCATATACAATCATCTTCCAATATTCTTCTTTTTATTTTATTTTTCTTTTTTATTGAATTTTGAGATTGCATCCAGATTCTCTAGCTCTTCCCATATCTTCTTTATATTTTTTCTCATACCTTATCAAAGTGATTATCTTTGTATTGTTTTATTAGTGTTGGTGAAGCTGTTCAATTATGTGTCTGTCACATATTTCAACAAATATCTCATGAAATATATCAAGCTAGGTAAGTCATAAATAACAAATCATGAATACGTCAGACTTTCAAGCTGACAGCTACAAAAGAAATTAATTTCACGACCAAGTTAAAATGGCAGCAGTGTTAGCATCCTAGCCATAGGTTGAAATACTGTTAAAGGCAAATATAAAATGAGGATTGTCTGTTATGTTTTAATTTAATTAATTTACTGTCCATATGAATAAACAAAAGAAATAGTTGTACAATCTCACATATCTTAACAAATAAAAACAGTGTTAGGTTAATATTATGTTTGTTTTTCAGAATAAAGCAATAAACCATCACTTTCTTTGTAGTTAGTGCTTCCCATCTGTTTTCCTACCTCAAATATTCTATTCCATTTATAAACATTGTATTTATATAGTACTTGCTTTTCAAATCTGAGTACAAGAAAGATTAATTAGAACTGTTAAAGTAACTATACCATTTTTCTAATACATTAAAAAACACAAGCTTTTGTGGACAGAATAGTAATACTGGTGATTAAATTTAACAGATTGTATTTTCAATCCATAGTTCAGAGTCTTAGTAGGTTGCTTTTTTTCTTATTTCTTAAATAATTACTTTTATATTAAAAAAACAAAGCATATGTTTATGTGGCCAGCATCATCAAGACTAGACTTCCTGTAGATGAGATGGTTCGTGGGCCCCAATGAGAATTCAGCACAAAACTACTCAAGATAGTGGTTGCTCTCAGAGTGTCAGAGGCAGAATCGCAAAGGAATGAAGTCTAGAGAAGCTGTGACACAAGTTGCCATCATGTGAAATGCAGTCACAAAGAACACAGGACAAGAGTAATTTCCCTGCGTTACAGCCTCGGACAGCATCTGTGAAACACGCTTGGTGAAGTCATGCGCTTGTTCTTATGCGTATTCCCCGGCTAGGACACAGCCCAAATCTAAAAACAGGTCTTTAGAAAAAAACAACATATTTTACTCATTATGCAAACTGAACCAACCTTATTTTTAAGCTTGTGAGATTTTTTTTGGACAACAAACCAGAGCCAAATTTCTAAATAATCTTTTAAAGTAATAGCAGTTAGGCCTTTTTGTATTACTTCATATTTCAGGGTTGGTGATTCTTATTCTTAAGATGTCCTTCAATGGAAGAATGGATGAAGAAAGTGTGGAATATATACACATTAGAGTACTACTCAGAGGTAAAAAACAATGACTTCTCAAATTT
>NC_022009.1:115709046-115721591 GCF_000317375.1 Microtus ochrogaster
GAACGAATGTCTTTCATAGTCCACTAGTGTTATGTTCAATGGATTCATTGGCAGGGATTTTATATATGCTCTGTGGTTTGATTACTAGATTTTCTATTCAAATTCTTTTTAATAGTCCAAATGCAGTTAGTATTTAAATTATTTTCTTAACATAAATTCCCAGTGGGCTTTGGGATGGATGTAACTCTGAGTTAGTGTCCTTCTCCATCAAGTGTGAAGTGGTTTGGCTATGAATAGAGAATATTAAATATCAGTAAAAAGATTACATACTTTTTTCTTTGAATTACTTATTTATTAAACTTTCTTTTTATTTATACTTTGTGTCTTTCACATCATGCATGCATTTAATCCCATTTTTTCTGGTCCCTTAGTATCCACCCTTTGTCCTTGAAACCTCCCTCACAAAATAAAACAAAGTGAAATTCAAGAGAAAAAGACAAAGAAAAAAAAAATCTCATCATAGAGTCACAAAGTAAACCGTTTTATCCCTACATCTTTTCTTGCAAGTGTTCACTGTAGAGTGTTTGCTCTGATTCGAGGCTTCTGGTTTCTGCTACACTATCAGTGGCTGGGCCCTCACTGGAACTCCTGTTGCATATGGTGTTGTTGCCCTATTTTGTGGAGATCTTGAAGTTTTAGATCCGTAGGATGAGCTCATCTGTTCCTGCCCCTCAGTGTCTGCAGTACTTAGGAGATCAGGCCCTGCACCACGCCTGCGCAGCACAATCGAGCAGTCCCTGTTGGTGGAGGTGTGTGTGAGCCAGCCCCAAAGTTGTGAACACGGAGGAGCTATCAGAGAGATGCCCCTCACCTTACCTATCCCCTCTCACTGCCTGAGATATAAGAGGAAGCTGATCCTCCCCCTTACCAGCTGCAGCACTTAGGAAGGTGGGCCTGCTCCTTTCCTGGGCAGCACAGGAGAGCGGACCTTGTTGGCCGAAGTTTGGGTGAGCTGCCCCTGAGGATGTGAGCGTGGGTTAGCTGGTCACACCCCTCTTGTCTGCCTTGCGGTAGTGAGGGCGAAGGAAAGATGCCTTTCCCCTTTGTCCCTGCCATCTATGGTGGCGAGGGACCTGGCCCACTTACCAGCGGCAGCACTCAGGAATGTGGAAAATTGCCTGGACAGCACAGCAGTGCTGAGACAGGGATGTAGGTGGACCGGCCCTGAGAGCGTGAGCGTGGGAGATCGGGCTCCACCTGACATCTGCCATACAGCTGTGCGGATGGGTGAGAGATGCTCTTTTCCCCTCCCCCTTGCAGTCTGTGGCAGGTGGGAGAGCTGGCCCTTGATCATATTAGCAGAAGAGATGTCCCCGCCCCTCACCAGCTGCATCACAGAGTTTTGTTAATTTCTGTGGCCTTGTTTGTTATTGCTCTGGTTGGTGGTTAGTTATTAGTCCCCATTATTATTTGCATCTTTCTGGTTTTCTGTGTTGAACAAGACACATTGCCTTGTTCACCACTTCTCTCATATTTATTATTTCCTATAGACTTGTGGAAGGGTGGTCTTTCTTCTTCTGTGTATAGTATTCTTTTAAATATTTATGCAGTAGTGGGATGGCTGTCACCAGTTGCCTTAGGTTGTGATTTGTTATGGTGGCTTTATTTATCTATCAATTTTAAAAGACAGCTTTGCTAGATACAGCAATCTTGGTTGACAGCTGCTTAGTTTCGGAACTTGAAATATGTCATCACATATTTTGCAGGCTTTGGCATTGCTGAAGAGAAAGATAACTGATATTATTGTGATATTTTTGCTTTTGTATGGGAGTTATCATTTTTATATTACCACTTTAAATGTATTTTATTTGCTTTGTAATTTTTACATCTAGTTTATAATATATCATGGAAAGAATTTTCTTTCATCATGAGCATTTGTTGTTTTAAATTCATGTTCATTTGATGTTTTAAATGGCTCTTGTTTTTCAATATCAATCTCTTTCCCTGGATTTGATAAGTTTTCTGTTGTAATTTTATTGATGAAGTCTATACTGTTAGAGTTTAGTCTCAGTTCTCTCTACTCTACGAACGCTTTCATTTTTTTCTCTTTTTAAAAAAATCATAGTATATATTCTGGTTATAATTCCCCTCTCTTTAGTTCTCCAAATTCCTCCTCACTTCCCTCCCTCCTACGAAGATTCTTCAGTTATGTGCATCCATAAACAAATATTCCGTTTCCGTTTTGTAGGGAGACCTAGCCCTAACCTCTGTGGTTTTATGAACTGAGTTAATCATTGATTTAACATCTAATGCCCATATATAAGTGAATATACTGTATTTGTCTTTATGGGTCTGTTATACTTTCACATAGGATCATTTTTTTTGGTGTAGTCCCATCCGTTTACTTGTGAATTTTATGATTTCTTCATTTTTTGTGGTTGAGAAATGACCTATTGTGTAAATATACCACATTTTGGTTGTCCACCCATCTGTTGAAGAATATCTAGATTTTCCAATTTCTGCATATTCTGAATATAGCAGAATGAACACAGTTGAACAAATATCCGTGTGGAAGGATGAAGAATCCTTTGGGCATATGCTCGAGTGGAATCTTGAAGTAGATAATTTCTATCTTTCTGGGGAACCAACACAGTGATTGCATAAGTTTGCACTCCCAACAGAAATGCATGAGTATTCTCCTTACTCCCCACCCTCGTCAATGTGTGTTGTCATTTGTGTGTTTATCCTGGACACTCCGACTAGTGTGATATGAAGTATTAAAATAGTTGTGATTTTTATTTCCCCAATAAATGAGGAAATAAAAGAAATAACATTTCTTTCAAGGGGTTTTCAGACATTTATTTGGGTTTCTTCTTTTGAGAATTCTCTATTTAGATTTGTACCACATCTTAAAATTGTTTTATTTCATTGTTATCTAGTTCTTGAGTTCTGTATAAAATTTGGATGAGTAGAGGGCGAGGAGAGAGAGGAGAGTAGAGAAAAATATATAGCTCAACAATAACAATAAAAATATAGTAAAATAAAAAAATTAAAGAAAAACAAAATCATATTTGGATATTAGCCCTTTATTGGATGTGTGGTTGATGAAAATCATTTCCCATTTTGTAGCCTCCCACTTTCTCAGAAATTTTGTGGACTTTGCCTTGCAAGAAGTTTTTGGTTCCCCAAGGTTTATTTATTAATTATTGAGCTTTGGAGACTGATCTTGTTAAAATGGTCACTTGTTCTATAATAATCTTTCTGATCCATAAACCTGTAAAATCTTTACAGCTTCAGAAACTTTCAATTCATTTCTTCCATGTAGAAGTCTTAGACTTGCTTATTTAGTATTGTTATTACTCAAGTATTTATTTTTGAAGCTATAGTTAATAGTATTGTTTCCTCAATTCCTTCTCAATCCATCTGCCCTTTGTATATTGGGGGCTACTGGTTTTTTTTGTGTGTGTGTTTTTTTTTCAGTCTTTTTGTGAGTTAATTTTGAATCCTGTTACTTTTCTTAAACTCTTTATCAACTGTGGGAGTTCCCTGGTCACTTATATATACTATCATATCATCTACAAATAAAGATACTTTGACTTTATCCTTTCCAAATTCTATACTTTTTATCGCCATCATTTTTCTGATTGCCCTATCTAAGACGTCAAGCACTATATTGAATAGTATGGAGGGAGCAGATTTGTTCCAGATTTCAGAGGAATTTGAATTTCTTGCCATTTAGGTTGATGTTGGCTATTAGCTTGCTGTAAACTGACTTTATTATATTGAGTTATGTTCCTTGTATCCCTATTCACTTTAGAACTTTTATCATGCAGGGCTGTTTGATTGTGTCAAAGGTTTTCTTTTCTGTATCTAATGAGATAATCATGTTTTTTGTTTTTGTATTTTATTTTAATCAGGTTGTTCATGTGGTAGATTGCATTTATCGATATTTATGTATATTGAACTATCCTGTATCTTTGGAATGAAACCTACTCGATTATGGTGGAATATCTTTAAGATGTGATTTTGGTCAATTTTCAAGTATTTTATTGAGAATTTTTGGATATGGTTTAGATATTATGTTAAGTATAGCCTCATAAAATATATCGAGAAACATTCCTTCTATATGTTGTAGTTAATTTGAGGAATATTGGTGCTGATTCTCCTTTGAAAGTCTCGTAGAATTCAACCCTAAATCCATTTGGCCATGTTTATTTTTGGTTGTGAGATTTTTAATTATGGCCTCTATTTCACTAGGATTTATAGTTCTGTTTTAATTGTTTATTTGATCTTGAATATACTTTTGTAAGGGGTACGAATCAAAAAACATTTCCATTTCTTTTTAGATTTTCCAATTGTGTACAATGGGTTTTAAAACCATGTTCTTAGTGTGTGGGTCTGCTGAGAACTCAAGAACAATGGCAATGGGTTTTTGATCCTACTGCACATACTGGCTTTGGGGGAGCCTAGGCAGTTTGGATGCCCACCTTACTAGACCTGGATGGAGGTGGGCAGTCCTTGGACTTCCCACAGGTCAGGGAACCCTGATTGCTCTTCGAGCTGATGAGGAAGGGGGACCTGATCGGGGGAGGGGGAGGGAAATGGGAGGCGGTGGCGGGGAGGAGGCAGAAATCCCTAATAAATAAATAAATTAAAAAAAAATCATGTTCTTGATTTTTCTACATTTCCACCATGTCATTTATGCCCCCATTTGTCATAACTAATTTTGTTAAATTGGATCTTTCTTTCTGCCTTTTAGTTCAGTTAGATAAGTGTTTTGTCAAGTGTGCTGATTTTTTCAATGAACCATTTTTTTGTTGTTTTATTGATTTCTCTTTATTCTTTCAATTTTATTGTCTTTGGCTCCATGTTTGATTATTTCTGGCCATGCATTCCTTTTGAGTGAGAATTCCGCTTTTTTGTTCTAAAGCATTTAGGTATGCTGTTGTTACCATCAAAATAATTATCCATTTTTTTTTTTAAGTTTGCTGTGAACTTGCCTCTTAAAACTGCATTCATCCTGTCTGATAAGCTTGGGTCTGTTGAGTTTTTAATTTTAATTCAATCCTAGCAAGTCCTTAATCTCTTCTTTATCTCTTTTCTGACCTATTTTTTCATTCAGTGGTGAGTTCTTTTTTCGTGAGTTTGTAAACTTTCTGGTTTTTTTTTTGTTGTTGTTGTTGTAGAATCCAGTTTTAATTTGTAGTGGTTAGATAGGCTTGTAGAGTGTTGTTTCTATTTCCATTTATTTGTTTAGTATTGCTTTGTGTCAAAGTATGTAATCAGTTTTGTTGAAAGTTTTAAGAAGTGCTGGGAAGAAGGTATATTCTTTTGTGTTTGGGTAAAATGTTCTGTAAATATTTGTTAGGTTCATTTGGTTAATAAAATCTGATAGTTCCAGCATGTCTCTGTTTAGTTTTTGTCTGTATGGCCTGTCCATTGTGAAGAATGTAGTAGTGAAGTCAGACATTGCAGGTACATGAGGGCCAATGCACAGTTTAAGCTGTAGTAGTGTCTTTGTGAACTTGGATGCCCTTGTGTTTGTGCAGAGATCTTAAGAAGAGCAATACCATCTTGGTGAATTTTTCCTTTGTTGATTATGTAGTGTCATCCTATTATCTTCTGCAGTTTTGATCTGAAGTCTATTTTTTTTCAGATTTTAAAATTGGCTACACCAGCTTAGGTTCATTTCCTGGGAATATCTTTATTCTTCATTTTACCCTAAGGTGATCTCTATCCTTGGTGTTCAGGTGTGCACCTTCAATGCAATAGAAGAATGGATGCTGTTCTTATATTCATTTTACTAATCTGTATCTTCTTATTGGGGGAACTGAGACCACTGTTGTTGAGAATTCTCAATGAGCAGTGTTTGTTGCTTTCTGTTATTATTGTCCGTATGATATGCATGCACCTGTGGGATATGTGTGCGTGTGCGTGCGTGCGTGTGTGTGTGCGTGTGTGTGTGTGTGTGTGTGTGTGTTTGTGTGTGTGTATGAGTTTGTAATTTATCCTCTTTGGATTTTACTCATTTGGAAATATTTATTCCTTGTTTTATATTTGGTGTGGTGAGCCTCTACAAGTTGAAGTTTTCCTTCATCTGCCTTCTGTATAAATGAACTTGTAAATAGTTACTGCTTAAATTGTGTTTCAATAGGGAATGCCTTATTTTCTCCATCGATAGTGACTGAATGTCTTTCAGGGCCTAGTATTCTGCGTTGTCACCTGTGATATCTCAGAATTTATAGCACATCTTCCCAGGACCACCTGGATTTAGGGTCTTTTGAGATGTCAGCTATTATTCTAATATGTCTGCCTTTGTATCTTGGTCTTTTACCCTTGTAGCTGAATATTATCTCTTTGTTTTGTACATTAGTGCTTGATTATTATGGGTCACAGGGATTTCTTTACGAGCACAGTCTAGTTGGTGTTTGCATGCTTCTTGTATTTTATAAGAACCTACCTTTTTAGGTTAAGAACATTTTCGTCTATGAGATTGTTGAAGATATTTTATATGTTTTGTGTGTTGGTTTCCTTTTCTTTCCCTAGTCATATTATTTTTAGGAATAGTCTTTTGATAGTGTAACAAATTACATAGATGTTTTGGGTCCTAAGTTTTTTAGATTTAACATTTTCTTTGATCAAGGCTCCAATTTCTATTTTGTCTTTAATGCCTGAGATTTTTTTTTCTTTCATCTCGTTCACTGGCAAGACTTGTCCTGGAGGTCCCTGTTTTGATCTCTTAATGTTTCATTTCCCTCATCTTGGATTAAAAAAAAATGTTTCAATTTCCACTTTCGCGTCTTAAACTGTTTTATTTATTTTATTCCATTGCTAGTTTGTGTTTTCGTTGATTTCTCTAAAAGACGTTTTCACATTAAATTGTCTAACATATTCATAAAGGCTATTTTAAGGTCTGTCTTGTTTTTCAACTGTGTTGCAGTTCTAGTGTCTATATTAATAGTGTTTTCATTATCTCTGTGAAGACATATATGGCCCTGGCTGTTATGGACTATGTTTTTATTTTGGTGTTTAGGCAGGCATCTAGGTTTGAGTCTACTGTAACTAGGGGGGCTGATACCTTCTCTCATCTTTGCTGGTTGAATGTTTCATTCCTTATTTTCCTTTGCCCTCTCAGGTTCTTAGGAGTGTGTCTGTGTGGTGTCTGTTTATTGCCTGGTAGGGAATTATTTTTTGATATTGCCAGATATGGCCTCTCAGAGTTCTAGTTAGATTGTATTTCAAGGTTTAGGGAAATGGACACTTAGAAATGGGGATGGGCTATAAATAGGGTGCTGAGGGGCTCTACAGAAGGGAGAAAAGGGGGGTGTTCCACCAGGATCTGCTTAGTTCCCTTGGAATGGGGAAGGAGAGTGATGAGAGTCTACAACAGACACCTGCTACAAAGATGGGGATGATTTTGGGGTACTGGAATTGGAGGAGAAGAGGGAGAGTAAAGATTTGAACCACTTCTGCCAGCTTGCTGGTATACTTTCTTCTCTGGCAGCCTTGGCTGGCTGATTCCTAAGGAGTGTTTGCTGACGTTGGGGCATAGGATAATGGGATGAGTTGGGAGGAAGATTGGAGGAGAACTGTGAGACTAATTGGAGATGGGGCAAAGAGAGAAGGAAGGCTGTAGCAGGTGATTTGCTTCAGAGCTGGAAGTGATATTGGGGGATTGCAATTAAGGAGCAGAGGGAGTGCTGAAGAATTGCGGTGAGCCTACCTGTTCTCCTGGTTTGTGGGTTTACTGGCAGTTCCTGTTGCCGTTGGGGATTGGATAAAGGGATGAGTTCAAGGAAGGAGGTTTGAAAGAGAAGATCTGCATGAACCTATTGCTAGAGCTTGGCTGCAGAGAAAATGGGAGGCCACAGCAGTTCTGTTACAGAGCTGGCAATAAGACTGTACCCCATGGATTCTTAAATTCTATCTTTTAAACATATCTTGCAGTTCTTACCACATTTTTTCTTCTTTATATATGTCTGAATATATTGTCTCCACTTTGTCTTTCCTATCTGTTGATGATGTGTTTTCTACTGGGATTTCTATTTGATTAACTCTCATTTTCAACATTTGCTTCATTCTTTGCAGTCTCAAATTCCTTGCTGAATTCTGCCCTGCATATTTTCGAAATTTGCTCCTAAGCTGTTTAATAGCCTTTGCCAACATTCTTGTTTATTTATTGAAAATACTTCTTTCATACAATATATTCTGCTCAGTATTCCCCTCCCCCCCCCATCTTCTTTTGTAAGTGCCAGCACTTACTGAACCAGGGTCTCCTCATTGTGGTTGATGGAGTGTCATCTATCAGGCATGGTAGGAGGAGTAACAGCAAGACTAAGGCTGGGACAAGTTATTGCAAGCAACCAGACATTTTATACCCTTACCAGAAACAGAATTCAATGGTAGATGCCAGGATACAATGGCATTTGCAAGCTTTATAGGACATAGAAGACTAATGTCTAAGACTAGCTGTTCTGTGAAGCTTCTATATGCTTCTCTGACTTCTAACAAAGGCAGTGATACAGAGATAGCCTGAATGCTTCACTGCCCCGGGGAAAGTCTTCTTTTTTCTCTTTTCCTCTCAAGGCAGCTTAGACCAGGCCAACTCCGTGATTCCCCTCACTCATCCTCCCCCCTCTCTCTCCATCCATTCTGGGTCCTGATTTGCTTTCCTTACTTCATCTTTTTACATTTGTCCCAAATATGGGCATCAGCAACTTGCAATATTGAGACACTGAACCCTTTGCTTCCAGACTTGAACTTTAACTATTTTATTAATTTGGTTTTTTGTATTGAATATTGTGAATATTCAGATAGCTCAGAAAGCTTAGAAATTAACCTGTTTTCACATCATTTTGTGGTTTTCATTATGTCTTATTTATCTGTTGGCATATATGTGTTTTGAGTTTTTTCTTCCCTTTATTTTCTTACTTTTTATTATTAAATTTTGAGTTTTCCTAGTCAGTTTTCTTTGTGTTTTTTTTTTATGCTTCTAAACTCTGTTTAGGATAGAAGTTAATTTCAGTAACAGATAGAATGATCTCATTACAGTAGGATAAGGTTTAGAGACAGTAGCTCTAGAGTACTGACTAGAAAAAAATACATCTTATAGATTTTTACAGGAAAGGGCTCTCATAATGAAGTAACAAGAATGAGAGGGGATGAGGATATGGAAAACAAAGAATGAAGTGGGAATGAGAGGCAAATCATAGGGATGAGAATACAGAGGAAGCATTAAGGAACAAGTTCACAAGGAATGACTGTCAAGTCATCTAAGATATAAAGTGAAGTGATACAACTAGAAAAATATTGTTAAAATGTAGTAAAAATAAAATAAACAGAAAAAGTAATAACATCTACTTGTATTTCTCTCTAGGAGAGATAAATAAGGTTTCTCCTATCTACCAGATTGCATTTGCAGTCTGCTTTGTAGGCTAGTTTCAACAATGTAACCAAATCAGCTATCTTTTTCCTACCTGTTGATCACAGTTTCAACTTCTGTAGGAGTTTTCAAGTTAGATTCTGCCCTTCCCCCAAATGTGGAATTCCCCTCTGTATGCCTTGAATGCCATTGGTTAATAAAGAAGCTGCTTTGGGCCTATTACAGCACAGAATAGGACAAGATGGGCATTCCAAGTAGATAGAGGAGGAGAGAGTAGGCGGAGTCAAGAGACACCATGTAACCTCTGCAGGAGACACACACCAGACACAAACTTACTGGTAGGCTACGACCATATGGTGATGCACAGATTAATAGAGATGGGTTAATTTGAGATGTAAGAGCTCGCTAGGAATACACTGGAGTCATTGGTCAAGTAGTGTTTTAATTGATAGAGTTTCTGTGTGGTTATTTCAGGAACAAACAAGTGGCCTCTGCTAACAGCCTCATGCCCCATCTCCCTGCACCCTGCCACGTTACCACTGGATTCAGCAGTCCTTAAGGTGTGCCAGAAATCATGCTTCTGTAAAAGCCTCTGGTAGGAGTGCAGAAGACCACTTGTGCTCATGGTATCCTCTTCCTATCCTGATCCTGATTTTTTTTTTTTTTTAATTTTGCTTATGTACCAGAATAACTGGCTGAGAACTCTGGAGACCATAAGAAGCTTTGCCCATGTTTCATGTCTCATGAAACATGGTTGAAGCAGGGTTGAAGCAGGGATAGTGTCTTCTGAGACTAGCAACCCTGGACTGTTTCTAGAAAATTTCAGCTTTAGGTTTCCAAGTATTTCTGTTGCAGTCTCCATAGCCCATGATGCTCCTGCTCATTTTGCTGTTCTGTGACCCAGTACTGTCTCCACAGCTGGGTCTGTCACCCTATGTTCACAGTGCCCATGCACAGGAGAGGACAGTGCACAGCTAGATAATCATGAGCAGCACTGTATGTCTGTGCACTGGTTCAGGGCCCTGTCTCTGCATAGGATTCTGTCATTTTTACCTTGGATTCCTTTTTTAAATCCTAGTTATTTCCTTTGCAAGAATAGTAGCTATTCTTATCCTGGCTCTTTTTCACTTGGTCACATTGAGGCAGCTTCTCATCCTCCATCATACCTGGAAATCCCTCATTATCATACACACACACACACACACACACACACACACACACACACGCACCTCCAGTTATGTATTTGAAGATAAATGGAAAAATTAATAAGTTGAATATTAGATATGTTGCCTCCAAATTATGTCAACTTCTTCTCTATCGTTAGGCTTTTGATACTGTTTAAAAGCAGCCAAAATTCAGTATCATTGTATATTTTCATTTTGAGCAAAATAGTTAAGGATGTCTACCTTTGCTTCAGAGGGTTTACCAAACAAGATGAAATGTTGAGTGGTAGCCACAAAAAGCACAAATTTGCCCTTTATTCAAAACTTATTAAAAAATAATTGAAAATATTCTCACTATTTAGCTAGGAGAGAATAGGAAGCCAGTGACAGATACAATAAAGAAGGCTATACAATGACTGATTTTAATGGAAATCAATGGAGTCTAATTTATTTTGTATCATACCACGAAGATAGGGAACACTCAGTGGCAAAAAGACAATGAATCAGGAGTAGATAGCAATATTTTTAGTGCATAGAGAGTCTAAGAGAGCCAAACGGTGACTGGAAAGAAAAGGGGATTAATACTCAAGTCTTGTTAAATATTTAACACGAGAATCCTTGGAACACTGTTTAAAGCCTTTCTTTTTAGTTAATTGTTTGCTTATGATCAGATAGGAGCTATTATAATGGGTGTTTGCCTGGCATTTGAAAGGCCACTCTGTGTGGATAGTCTAAATGAAGACTTCTATATTCAGAGGAAATTATTCTAAATTAATTGAACAAAGAATTCAGAGGGTATGCATTTTGACAGTATTCTAGTGCACCTGCTTAGAAGAGTTTTTTATTGTATAAAGGTGTCTGCTATTTGCTTACTTTGTGGTAAGTAATTCCATGAATCTATAATGCAACTGTCAGATTCTTTTCTTTTCTTGTAGCATTATAATGCTAATAGAGCAGAGAAAACAGAATTAAAAATTCCTTTTTTGGAGCTTAGCATCACTGCATTTGACATCTATATTCTCTGATAAATATAGCAGCAGATTTTCTGAGGAAATGCTTTCAGATCTTAGCTTCTGAACTTAATGCTAAGCTGCCTTTACACACAAGTGTTATATGGAAGTTAGATATTTTATACTATAGAAGGCACTTTAATTTCATTTGAATGGATAGGAGAAGACTGTTAATAAATAATAAAATTAACATTGAAAAATTGATAAGTATGATTTTGGTAATTATTTCCTTGATTTCTTTCATCTCGAAGTCTTCAATTAAAATATTGTCCTGTAAGTATTTTAAGTAATACTGTATTATGACAATATTTATATTAAATAGACTATGCTATTTGCTCATTAAACTATTTTAAAACTCTGATCTACCAAAAGAATTTTCAAGTTTTTTTGAAAATATGTATCTGTGAGTGTTTTGACTTTTCATCATTTTATGAAAACATTAGTGACAGTGAACAGAAGTTTGATTTTTAGAAATATAAATCTGTTCACATTTAGGCAACAAAAATAATTCTTACTCCATACAGAATAAATGTTAAAAAATAAACAAAAACACAAAGCAACAAAGAATAAACTTTATTATAGCTACTGTTTAATCATATTACCTAAAAGATACCTTTAGACTGAAGTTTAGAGGCAACTAGCATACACTATTTGAGCAAATTATGGATCATCTAATCAAATTTTATTTTCTCTATTTTTCTTTTTTTCATTGCAAGTTATCTAAAAATAATTTGTAATTTGTTTCCAATATATAAGAATCATATTGGCACAAAGAGGCAGTCAGGTCATTAATACATTCTATAAAATTCCAGGAAAAGTAAGAAGCTATAATATTTGCCGTTTAATTTTTATTATTTAAGATTTTCATTTCTGCATGACACATATTTTGATCATATGCATTCTCAGTCCTATCTCCATATTCTCTCATATACTCTGATTCTCTCTCTCTCTCTCTCTCTCTCTCTCTCTCTCTCTCTCTCAGCTTCATTACATCTTTTAAAAATCGTCATTGCTGCTCATTAATGTCACCGTGATGTGATTTTTTTTTTT
>NC_022009.1:115721698-115737541 GCF_000317375.1 Microtus ochrogaster
TGCGCCACCACCGCCCGGCTACCGTGATGTGATTTGTATTAGCATTGGTTGATTATGTTTAGCGATGGGTCTCATTACAGCATTTTCATATATGCATATACTATGCTGCTATCATGACCATCCGAATTACTGTCTCCTCTCTCTTGTGTTCTTCTGCTTCTAGTGATCTCCTTTTGATCCTAATCCAGTCTCCCTTTTACCTTCAAATCTTTATAACTTAAGACCTTTAAAATTTAATTTTGGTGTTGTCATTGTTCAAGTCTTGCTGAGTCAGCTAAATTCTTGAGGTCCCATGGGTGTAGCTTCACTGTCATTTCTAGGAGATGGTAGCTAATGACTGCTGAGAGAGGGAGAAGCCTCTCGGAGGGATCAGCCTTTTGAGTGATTTATCATCCAATAAAATGTGATGAGCCCTAGGCTCACATACAGAAAAGCAACACTAATGGCCTCAGCAGTTTGTATGTTTATGTGTAGCTGTATGTGTAACAATATATGTAACAAAGATATAAAAAAGAGGCCATCAGTTTGAGTGGAGTGAGGTGGAAGGGAAAGAAAAGGGGTTGTAGAAGGAGAACATGGAAGTAGTTGGGGTGAAGGGAATCTTTGTCTTGAGTTTACAGATTTCTGCAAGAAACCCTAAAATAAATAAATGTTTGCCTCTTTCCTCACATAGTCTGTGCTCTTTCTGTTCTTGTCATCTAGGCCTAGAAAATAAAGAGAGAAAGAAAGACACACACACACACACACACACACACACACACACACACACACACACAGGCAGGCAGACAGATAGGATTAGCAGATAGACAAAGAGACACAGAGACAATGCAGAGAGATCAGTTCCCAGAGTGATTTATTTATACATATTGAATTTTAGAATAAATTTAAATAATTGCAATTTTCTTATTAACGTCAGGATGCAACAGATACAAAAGAAAGTTCTTTGGATTTGTCGAGATTTAGGTCCATTTGTTGGTTAGTAGAGACATAAATATTTGAGCCTGATAAAGAGAGAGCTAAGTGAAACTGGTTCTCATTGTGAGATTAGTACTGCACCAGGACTTTAATATCATCCTCCATATCTTACATACTTGTATGTTCATTTTATCAACATTTGTTAACTGATATAAGTAGAGTGGTAGTTCTAACAAAGTCTGTATTATTGTCATTTTCCAACTGGTATCCCTAGAGCGTCTTAGGAAACATCATCCCTGTTCAAGTTGTGGATGCTCAAAAGAACTGGTAACTGAATTCTTGTTTTGTTGCTTGCTTAGACCAGTCACATTGGTAGAAAAGATGTTGTAGACCATTGGTTTATTAACAATAGTGATTACTCCATACAGATTTGCAGATAGTCCAAGGTCAGCAAGACCCCAGATTCAGCAGCCAAGTAAGGCTTTCTTTCTCATACATGATTTTACATATTTTAGAGTCTCTCCTATGTGGGCAAATCCCCCTTTTGAAGCTCCACTTTCATAGTCTATTTTTATAGGTCTACCTCCTTACAGTATAACATTAGCATTGAAATTTTAGCATGCAAAATTTGAAAATAGTATATGTAGGAATTTAATTTAAGGAATTTATTCACAAATCCATGTCTTTCTCCTACAAAATTAGATTTAATCCTCTCAGTAGCTCCCAAGTCTTCTCTTATTCAAGAATCAATTTTAAAATCCAAAGTCTTCTTAGTCTTGCTTGTTTGTCTGTTTGGTTTCAAGATATACTTTAAATACAACATTTCTCCCCTTTCTTTAGTCTAAAATATGAACGTCATATGCTTGATTCTATAGGTCTTAAAGAAGACCTTTGCTAAGCCCCCACAGCCCCAGAATGATGCTGCCTACAGAGCTAGGATTAAGCACAGTCATCTAATACCAAGTAAAATGCCATACTGATTCTCCAGTATTTGTGGACCTGGAGAATGTGGCCTGTTATAATTAGGGAATCTTACAAAGATGTTGTATTTGAGATTATGGCGAGAGTCAATTGTAGGTGGATTTTCTTTCCTGTCTGCCAGTTCACAAATAACCAACATGGAGACTCAATATTAACTGTAAATGCTTGGCTGATAGCTCAGGTTTGTTAGTAGCTAATGCTTACATTTCAAATTAGCTCATATTTCTTATTTACCCTCTGTCAAGTGACTCATGTCTTGTTTCCTTATTTTCTACATGACCTGCATCTTCTGAGCCTGTTGGCATCTCCTCTGACTTCACTTTACTTCATCCATCCTCCTTAGTTTGGTTGTTCTACCTATATTTCCTACCTCTCTACCTTCCAGTCTGCTTTTTGTTAAACCAATTGAGTGACCATGTCTTTACAGGGTACAAAAGGATTATTCCACAGGTGTCAGTACAATGATTTGAGAAAAATTAAGAGGAAAATTTCCCCATGATAATATGTTTGGTGAGCAGTAATACATACCAACAAGTGGCTGCTCTAAGGTTAATGTTGTGTAGAGAACTGAATAATATATATGCATGCACACACATAAACATACTGTATAGCAATACTGTTTGTTTGAGAATTATATTGTATATATGTCTACACACAAATATCCCTCATGTCTAACTATTGGATGGCAACAGCAGCTCTATAGTAAGATATGTAAGTAATGTATTCCTAAATTTATAATAAAGGTACTAAGTCCGATAATTTTATTTCCATATTGGGAATTAAAACTATTGTGAAGTCAGTAAGTGGGAAACTTCAGCACCAAAAGCTCTTTCTTTTATTAGTCGTGCTTTTTCATTCATTTGACCACAAACTTCATAATATTTCACTTTCTTTCTGAACCAACACACTGTTAGAAGATAGTATTCACTAACAAGACATCAAAAAAATATCTATACTTGTATAGTCTGATGATCTCCTCTGATTAATTAAAAAAGAAGTGATTTTAATTACTTGAATTCAGTTATTCTTGGGAACTAAAATATGGACTGGTATACCTTAATCAGTCTAGATTTTGAAAATTTTCAAAACTCAAAAGTCACTTTCTAAGCACTAACATGTTTTCTCCATGTACCCTGTCTAATCTTCTTGTTCTTCCTTCAGTGATAAAAGTGACTGGTCCTTTATGCGCCCTCATAGTCTTTATTCTAACTCCACACAGATCAACACGCCATTAAGAGGCATATTCCCTAGTAAAATGATCTTTGTTCTTTGAGTTAGACTGTCTCTCCTGTTCAGGCTACACTCAAGATCTCAGTGTCTAGGAATGCACAGCATTCCTTTCCAAAGTCTTACTGGATAGCATATGCTAATATGATGACTATAGTTTTCCCATACTAGTTCTATATACTTAGGTAAGTTGGATGCTATGGGATCTCTAGGTGTTCTGTAAGACCCCATTTCCATTAAGTATTTTATAACTCATGAGGGCTGGACAGAAGAGTAATAGATTATTCTTAGTTCATTATATCATTGCAGATCACACATCACACTACCATTACTTGAAGTCCCTGCATCAGGACATTTAGGAATTCAACCAAATATAGCAGCTAGCACACTGTAGACTTACAGATTGCTGAAAGACTCCCAGCATCCTGCCCTAGGGCCTTTGTGTAGGAAATCCTAAATTACTTCTGTGCCTGTGGATCACTATATCCTATTTCAAGTTCATTTTGACATTTCAGACATTTTCTTAGTTCTTGCTGACATTTCAAAAACAATTGGCCATTGATTTTCTTCATTAGTTATGTGCCCCAAGTCCAAGTGACACCCAGTGCTTGATCCGGTCACATTCCTACATTAAAACAAATAGTTGACAAGCTGCAAGGGCAGGTCTAGACTCACAGACACTCTTTCCTTCACTGCCATGATGATAAAAACATCCGGCCACCAAGAGGACATGCTTCTAATATCATAACTCCTACTGAGAATGTTTGAATTCTCAGTAATGAGATGACAGTTTGAAGCTGTCATCATGGCGAATGGTAGCCATGTTTGCTTGTGACTAGGAACTGTTCACTAATGATAACTTAACAGAGGGTAATGTCAGGTCTTCATGTGGTGTAATGAATATCTATTATGTGCTGCTTGGAAATAAAGTCACTTGTTATTATCATTGATATGTAGAATCATCTCTAGAAAATAAATCAAAGCAACAAAGTAGCAGCTTGTAGATAACACAGCCACAAACTCGGTGTGATAAACCTACTATTAAGAGAGTGGTATAATCATTGCTATGAAGAACTCTAGGGGAAAAATATTACCTTGAGTCATTGGTACAGTTCAGAAATTTTCCAAATTTAAGTGCAATTTATAATTAAAGCATAATGCTCAACAAGTCTTTATAAGGTATCCTTGTTTCTTGTGACACTGGGGTTTGAGACAGTGGCCTTGCTCAATCAAGGTTACCACTTTACAGCTAAACAATGTCTCTACCCATCTACCTCTGTTTAAAAGAAATTTTTACTTTTGAAGCAGCATATTTAAGGGGCCCAGATGATTTTGAACTCACTCCGAATTCAGGGTAAAAGGACTGAACTTCTAATCCCCTGTCTCACCTTGTGGAGGACCTAAAGTTAGAAGTCTACCAAAAAAGCTCAAGGACTGCCATGATATTTCTACAGTAAACATCCCATTAAGAAAAACAAGAGTGATTAAAAAGATGGAAATAAAATAAATACTTCCTCTAAAATTTATCCTTATAGTGTTTATGAAATATTTCAAACTGGACTACTTTGTCATTGAGGCATAAGTTCTCATCAAATAATGGCAATTTCTCTTGCCCAGCAGGCTCGGCTTAAGGTGACTGAGTTTTCTATGTTAGCCAACTCAACTTTTATGCCTTAGAAGATGCAGAGAAATAGATTTCAAAATTACCCCATTAGAGGTTTTAGGCAAAGTGCAAGGAGAAACTCAGTGGCTAAGATGTGTTACATACCATATGAATAGGGAGGACCACACACTGTCTCTTTTCACACAAGTTGCCTATGAGGACTCATTGTTCCTAAATTCTATCAGTCACAAAATGAAAAATAGTGCTCATCTCATAGATTTGTCAAGATTACATAGAATATTATACAAGCAATCACTAGAAGACATTTCAAACTAATAACACCCAATATATTCATAGTCATTGTGGTTGTTTGCATATTATATTAGTCATTTTTTATTTTTTTCAGTGCTAGGGAGCAAAGGTGGGGCATTTCATACTTGGCAAGTGTCGTGCCACTAAGACTGGCTCTAGGTTTTGTGTTTCTTTAAGTGAGTGTTACCAAGTAGACCAGGAAGGCTTAAAACTCATAATCTTGTTGTCTGTGAATGTAAGTGCCAGCATTAAAGGCAAGATGCAACCCAACTCTATATTTGTGACTTTAAGTATTTTCATTGAACTTCTATTATTTTCAAGTGACTGTTTCCTATTATTTGTGTTTCTTTAAAATTTTGAGCAAGCAAAAACGAGAGCCATGCATACATACATGATATATCTATATTATATAGATATATATAGACTATGCTATAAATGTATGAATATAGATACTTGGTGGAATTATTCACAAACTATTCTAAGGTGGTCACTTTTTATTGTCATTATTTTTATATTGTTTTGAGACAATATATTACTCTGTAGTTCATGCTATTTTGGAGTTCAAAGTAAACCTCATGCCTAAACCTCCTGAATGCTGGGATTACAGGTGTGAACCACAATGCTCAACTAGGAAAGGTACTTTATGTAACTGGCTGAAAGCCTGATATGTTTTATATATTGTATTTTTTGTTTTGTTCTCTGAGAGTTTTCAGTAAACATAACAAAGAAATTTTTAACTTTTTAATATGACAAGGCCAAAGATCTACTGTAGGTCTTAGAATGGATGTGATCTAGTTCTGTTAATGTAATCAATAAATATCTCCAATTTGGCATAATTCAGAAAGTATGTTATAATTAAAGTCATAGTATGGATGCAATCTTCTCTTTCACAGCATTTGTAGGTATCACTGGAAAAAGCATGCTGCATTTTATTTGACAAGCTAACAACTTGACACACTAAGACAGCACCTCTATGGAATGCAGAAGCCATATGCTTCGGTTTTATACAACTGAATTTATGAGCAATTGAAACCAGCAGGGATGACTTGAGCGACATTTCAAAATTGTTTCTTTCCTCTGAGTGGTTTTCATTTAATCACGGTAATACTCTGGGTTCTGTCTTAGGCCCCGAAGTCTTTTGAGGGAGCAAGGCTAACAAGACATGTGTCTTTTTATACCATTTTCATTTGTTAATGTCGTAGGGTTGTCTTCACAGTGACCACATGAGGTTATTCAAAGAAATTAAATACAACTAGAGAGAAAACAATTTGGCCAAAATGGATAGGTTGGTAATATGAATAAAATAAATTAAATATTACCCAAGAGGCTTTTGGCAAAATAGACACCACTTTTGTCAAACTTTGTTAAAGTAGCTATTTGGAGGGACTGTCTGTAGACAATGTTCATGGTTAAGGCCAGTTATGAAGTAGGTGGCCTATGGGATCACAACATGGTTGACTTCTAGCTCTCTTCCCAGACATTTTCTCAGGCTCTCACCAATGGGATAAACTTTGCTTTTGTAGAGTGCACTAATTCAGTCTGTGCTGTTTTATGCATGTAAACGCCAATCTATTTTTTCCTTGGAGCTTAGCTTGCAAACCCACTACAGAATGGAGAGACGTCTGCAGTCCCAGCAACTGTTAACACCCTTTCCTGAGTCTCCAGCCACCCTTCCTGCAGCCTCTCTGTGGTTACAGTGTTAAAGGACAGGAGAACTCAGTGTTTTCACTCTTTGATTTCAATTCCGCAAGACTCAGGGAACGATTTTAGAATTTGTAGCAGTGACAAAGATATGAGATAGGAATCAAAGTTTATTATTTTTTTAATTTTGAAGTCTCAAGTTTTTCTTATAAAATCTGCATTTATTTTTATTAATCCTCTGTTAACTGACTTGTTTGTTCTTTCTTCTTTCTGTGGCCTTTGTTTATTAGAGGGTAGAATCTTTTGATAGTTTTCTTATTCTTCTCATTACTAAATGACTCTTCTTTTGCTCTTGGAAAAGCAAAAGGAAGATATTTTATTATATAATCTATAAAAAGTGAAGCACTGTTAATTTTAGTAAAACCATATTGACAATTCTAATAAAAATATAATAATAAATGCTTTGAAATACATTTGAACCATATCATCAAATTAATATGCTCTCACTTTTTATATAAAATGCTACCTTTATGTTGTAAAATTGAGTGGATTTTGATCCCCATCAGTGTACTAAGTTATATGATAATCTGTGCACACCTGTGAAGTAATAACATCACATTCTTTCAAGGAATGTTTTTAACTTATCAACAAAAATGATGGGGAAAAAGGACATACAACACACCTGCACACCCTTTCTCATTTGGGGGAGCAATATTAAGTAAGCCAGTGTTTCTTAGGATAAGAATTCAATGTATGGTAATTTACCTCGAGATCAAGATGCGTTATGATGCTTTTTCTCTCAGTCTACATATTTAAGTGTTAAAGAATTTTAGAGACACTGAAACTGACTTTATATTATCATTTTGTAGTATAATGGATTAGGGGTTTCTTTGTTTGTTTCATGGAAAATATGTACACAACACATTTTTACCTCTTCTTTTTATCTCACCAGATCCATTATGAGCCTTTGAAGTGATGGACACAGGAGTAGTGTTGTGTGTGTGTGTGTGTGTGTGTGTGTGTGTGTGTGTGTGTGTTGAGTTCCTCTGCCTAGAAACACTGCAAGTCATTTTGAGCTGATGGTCAGTGTTCATTCTCTGCTATCTTGGTGATGGTGAGTAGTGTATAAACCTTTATATTGTCTCTTAGTTTCTACTTCTCTCTCAGGTTTCAGAATTTTAAATGTGTTCTCATGCTTGACTTTTGCCTTAGAATTTAGCATCTCAACGTTATGGCTGTAATAAAAGAATGACATGCAAATTGATTATTACTATTTGATAATTAATGTTTTTCAAATGACTAATTCTGTTTAAGGCAGAATTAGAATCTGTTCTGGCCTATCAAGGGACCTCCTTGAACAAAACACATTGTACCATGCTTGATTCTTTATAAAGTGGGTATTAGAGCTATGCACAGGAGAACACACAAGGACTTTCTAATAAGAAAAATACTGATGACATGAACTATTTACTGTGGAAAGCACACTAGGATTTCATGAAAATCAATTGAGCTGGTAGCTGCAGGACAGAAGAGATAACTGATACCTTGTATTTATAATCGGGCGGGGGCAGGGGGAAGAAGAGGTGACAACATCCAGGGAACTTGGGGAAAATTTGGAAATCTTTCCTGTCATTTATTGTCTGTTTGAATCTATGTGCAACAGGGGAGAAAGGTACTTTCAGTGATACTGCAGAGTATAGAAATAAGAGTTGACTGGGAGGCTATTTTTTTCTTTGTTTAGTTTTTAATGTTTACTTTCAGGTGTTACTGAAATTGAATTGGTTGATAACTTAGATCTATTTGATTGAAATATAATGGAATTAGACCTACATTTGCTGCTGGCTGTATTACAGAAAGCCTAGATGTATCTTCTTTCTTACCTGTTAAAGTGTCTCTTCTGACTTAAAGTTTGAATTTCCACTTGTCTAGAATTTACTAAATATTGATGTACTTTGGTTAATATTTTCACTTACTGTGTTAAAATATATATGACATAATTATTAATATTTACCATTTTAAGCATGCAATTTAGTGGGTTGAATACCATAATGTAACAATATCTAGCCATCCATTTGTAAGTGTTTCCACATTCCAAACAAAATTCTTTACTAACTGAATAATAATCTCTTTTTGCGCCCTTTCCTTAGTTTTGTAACATTTATCATAATTTCTCTTTGGCTAATTAAAGTATTATAAATATACTAATTGACAGAAAATGTATTTTTCTAAAATGGCACTACATTTTAACACTTAGAAACTTAATATTATCTGTACCATTTTGCTTTAATGTGCACAAAAACATATTAATATAGCTCTAGGAAAGTGGTCATAGAGGAGGGTTAACATACTTTTAGCAATGGATTTAGTTCTAAGGATTTATAATTATATTACAAAGACTATGTTGATATCTATATATTTTTATGTTTATAGATCTAGAAATTCAAATTTTTGATATATGTTGTATTAACTTTTGATCTAGGAACAACAGTTCAACATGAAAAAGGTGTTGAGAAACTCTCTTTAGAATCTAAACAATTGTAACCAGGGCTAGAAAAATAAGATTGCTGTAGTGCCAGAATGACTGCTTCATGGAAATTGATCTATAAAAGTGTAATTCTTCAGTGATATGACTTCTGCCTTTGTCAAGACAGTGAATAAATATGTATCCAAAGAGGATAACTTTGGTGGTTTATAGCTCAAGCATCAAACATATCCAGCTAGATCCTAAAGCTTGTGCTTTGTACTAAGAAAATAAAAACATCTTTGACATTGCTTGACCTTGATAATCTTAACTACATTTATAAATTACTTTTAAGACACAGTCATATAAGCTTAAAGTCTATTAGCTACAGATATAATTATTTTCTGACTTGGCTTTGAAAAGAAATTTAATCTGAAAAAAATTTACAAAAATATTTCATAAAGATAACATGAAAATATATCTACCTTTTCACCTAGTATGTTGGTTATATATGACTGACCTCCACCATTCTACTATCTTTTGTCCCTGAATATTTTTAAATTATTATTACAGATTGAGATTCTATAGTATACAGTCTAAATTCAGAATAGATGTAGATAGTTTCATTCTCTGGGTTCTCATTTCCATGCCACATGGTCTCTCAATTTCCTCTGTCAAGGAACAGACCTCTGTTTATTTATTATTTATTTATTCCTTTAATCAAGGAATTCTACAAATAAAATTCTGTAGAACCTGAACAAGCAGTGGCAAACAGGATGTCACAGTACAAAGAAAGATAATAGAGAACTGATAAAACCCGTCGTAAACATTTGGCAGCATATTGAACACCACAGTAAACAGGTGAAGGACTGAAGTGGCTGCCAGATAACTTCTTTGTAGCAGGAACACAAAGCTAATGTTTCAGTGTCTAAAAGAGAACCTTCCGCGTGTAAATCATAAACAAGAATTCCAGGCACCATAATGAGCAGGTGCACAAGCTTGAGGAGGTGCAAAGGAGTTAACTGTGTGAAAGAGTGAAGGGTTCATGAGGGAAGTCTTTGCACCAAAGCTTCAGAGGTATGAATGATGAAAAACGTCATCAGTTATTGGCATTGAAAACTCTTCTTTATTGGTCACAGCTTGCTTATCTGGTTGAATCTCTGTTGTGTTCTACTTGTTTGCTTCTCAGGTTTTCTCTGAACAAACTTGTGCCATTTCCATATCTGTTACTTGGTTGTAGAATTCCAACCACTGAGATGTAGTTGACATTTATTTTATATATTCAATGGTACTCCAATGTTCATGTCTTTAAGAAAAAAAACAAATAATTATTGTTATTTTATCATGGGATACTATGAAAATATTTTCTAAAGCATACAGCATTTTACTTTATTTGTAAGATAATAATATGGCAATGTTTTTCACTCTTATGTTGGATATAGTGTGAGTGTGTGTTGAAGGAAGGCCATTTGTTGGTTCCCAGCTATTCAGCCCCAAAATAATCACATAGAAACCATATTATTTAAATCATGCTTGGCCCGTTAGCTCTATCTTCTTATTTGCTAACTGTTACTTCTTAATTTAACCCATATCCATTAATCTGTGCATCACTACAAGGTCATGGACTACCAGCAAAGTGTCAGCACATCTGTTTCTAGCTGCAGTCTCATGACTTCTCCTGACTCCCAGCATTTAGTTTAGTTTTGCTTGCCTATCTCTATTTCCTGCACAGACCCAAGACAGTCTCTTAACCAATGGTATTCACAGTATACAGAGGGGAGCCCCACATCGTTTGTGTGTGTGTGTGTGTGTGTGTGTGTGTGTGTGTGTGTGTGTGTGTGTATGAGTGTGTGTTGAAAATGGTCTCCTTAACCCAGTCTGGCTTTGAACTTCTTGATTATTTTGTACGTATCTTCTTCATACTTAGATTGCAGGTATGCACCACCACTGCAGGATCACAGTGAGGGGTTTTTGTTTTTGTTTTCATTTTTTTGACTTAATAGTGTTTTTTAAGAATTACCTTCTCCCTAATAAAAGTGAAATGTGTGCTGTTGATAAAGTTCTTATACAATTATAGCACAAAGGAAAATAGAAGGAAAGAAATTATTACATTTTTTGTACCACCTACCCATTATCACTGTCAGTAATTTGTGTATATATGTATATGTAATCATTTCTCTATGATTATATTTCTTAATCAATCTACATATGCTTATTAATCTATCTACACATAAATATAGGTTACTGTTTTATCTTAAAATATGCCAAATTTTAAGATAAAAAATATGTCACACATGTTATGTGTGACATAATCTATCTTAATTTTCATGGTAGAATTAAACATTTACTTATTTTATGATCATGTACTCACTAGAAAACTTTTAAAATTATTATTTGATTCTGAACTAGCCTTTTTAGTAGAAAATTTCAGAAATAAGCTGGCCAATAAAATGTCATTCAAAAGTTTAAGAATTTTGGTGTATCTGAATTGGTTTTTCTAAATTAAACAACCATTTCCTAATCTTTTAGAGTTATCTAGTATGTATAATTGGTAATTTCATGTCCTTTACAATTTGCTAGCAAGTGAAAATGCCTCTCAGCTTAAATCCTTCCTTTAATTAGCCAGAGTGGCCTTTCCAACAGAGATCTTGATATTTTCATGCAAATGGATGGAACTAGAAAAAAAAAAACATTCTGAGTGAGGTAACCGAGACCCAGAAAGATCAACATGGCATGTACTTACTCATAAGTGGATACCATGAGCAAAGGAAAATGAGCCTACAGTCATGACCCTAGAGAAGTTAAGTAACAAAGTGAGTCCTAAACACACCCATACCCACACACAGATCCATCTGGAAAGGAGAAATAGACAAGATCGCTTGACAAAATTGAGGCTATTCTAAGCCATAACTGATCTTAGAGCACATGTAGGCTTCATCTCATACTGAAACCTTCATGCTTAATTCAGTAGGAAGATAAACATCATACCACAGATGGGCTTAAGGCTGATAGACTTATAGGGAATGGCCATGTCTTGTTTTCAAGTTGGGCAACATTATCCTAATAAGAAGTTAAATAAATCACCCCACTTACAAGTAATGTGAAATTGTTTCTTAAGTCCTGAGAATGAAATTGCTGTGCTGAAATGACTCACCACTGACAACATGTCTGTAGATAAAATTTCATCTTATGGTCCCCAGTAAATACTACCTAACAGTAGTTGTTTATTATCAAATTTAATATAAAATTGAGGTGAATGAAAACAATCTCACTTGTTCCCATTTAGCACTGATCTATAACTGTTATCCATATCTTTCTAAGGTTTCATCTTGAAGTTTAAAGAGTGTCATGTCGATTCAGTCATATAAATGTCCTTAAATGGTATTCAAGTAAGAACTAATAGTAACGTTAGAGTCATATTGCAAAATCTATTTATCAGTGCTCATTTAATAGAAAATATTACATTGCCAATGTTGGTTTCTATTTTCAGAATTTATATAAATAAATTGCATCAGCAGAATCAAACCAGAAATTAATTATTAAGAAAAAGAAATACTTTGATTTCTTCTCCCTGCTGAGAAAAACATTTTAATTCATAATGATGCCACTTCTGCTCCAGGGGCCAGACAAATATGAAATAATATATTAAAGCAATCATAGTGATATCCTCATTTGCAAGTCATTCAGAATGTCTAAGAGATTACCTGCTGCCTCTCTATCCCTCTATTTCTTTTTTTTAACCATAAGACCATTTATTAGAACCAAAAAGAGATTCACCAAAGGAAATATTGCTTTTTTACCTCCCACATCTCACTTTTATCATTTAGAATTAGAACTGACAATTGCAGAAAGAAGGAATAAATTTAACTTGAAATGTTGTCTGTGTCCTGACATTATATATTTCAAGTGAACTACTAAAAGTTATGGCTCTAAAAACCTGTAAATATTACTTGAATGTCAAGATATAAAGCCATGAGAAAACTAATTAGTAATGGGGTTTGAAATTTTTAATTCTATCCTATAGCAGTCTAAATGTGGAACATTAAATAAAAATTCATCATTGGATCCAATGTGTGTTTGGTGTACATTGTGTTGGGTGTGGACTGGTACTTTGCCAAATAAACCCTTGCACATTTCTGTATGTTTACAGGACTTGTAGCTATGCTGAGAACAAATATCCTCATTATTTCTCTCAATGCTAACCTTCCAAATGTGTCTCAACATCCTGTCTTTCCTGGATAGCTTAAGCATAGTCATTGTCAAAACACTAATGTTGTTCCCGAGTTAAGACATCTGTCATTCAATGTCTTATATCTATGGTGAATATTATTGAAGTAAATATTTGACAATGAATTTGAAAGAGTGATAAATGTTTCACAAAGTATCTACTATATATTGTAAATATTATATCACAAAATTATCTTATATTAAAAATGCATCAAGAGAACATTTTCAGGAGACCGAAAGATTCCAAAAATTTTAAATGATTTTTGGTTTGGTTCCCAGTGCAAAAAAAAACCATAATTTCCTTTTACAAAAACAGCTTCTTATGACTTCCAAATTTCTGTTAGAAATGTCAGTAATATTTATGTCATTCTTATTTATAACCATGAAATTGCACTTTAATTATTTTTTCCACATTCTCATCAATCCCATCACAAGATCATGTCTAACTTTAGTACTGTTTTGTCATGAACCCGTTTATCCATTCCCATTGAAAGAACACAAACCACATCTGCCCTTTTCATTTGGGCAACATGCAATTTATACCAGGTGCCTGGTACTTTTCCCCAAACAAAATTTGATCATAACGCTCCCTTCCCCAAACCAACAGACTATTTTGCTTTCAAATTTATATGCAAAGTTCTCTTAATGACAATTAACAAAATCATGAAATTCTAAGCTATTAATAATTTAACCATGACTTCTACATTTTGCCAAGATATTGTTTTCAGTTTTTGTCCCTGTAACCCCAGTGTCTTCTCAGGCATCTATAATTCAGATGCAGAGAATCTACATTTACATCTATAGATTCTTATTGGCCACCTGAAACACAAAGCTCTAATTCCGTGTTTTTCCATGGCGTCTGTAAACAATGACCTCCCCCCACCTTTTGTTTAGTTCACTCTCAGAGGATTTTGAAATCACGTAGTTGATACATACCCAACTCTTTGTGTACCTTCTTGATATTAGGTACTACGAAACGAACTCTACACAATGACAGGCAGCATGTTTCCTTATGGAAGCTACAGCTCAAGAAGAAAAACCTCCAGCAATATACTGAAATTAGAATGTTGCATTTGATTTGATGACTAGTCTAAAACTCAGGTGTCCTCCAAACATGTCCACCTCTTTGTCATTGTCCCTCCAGATATGTCCGCTTTGCTCCACTGATTCTTTTCTTCCTTTTTATTTTATGGTGGATACTTCATTCACTTCTCATTCCGACCAAACTTCTCTCATTAGTCACTTTCCAGTCACCTCTAAGGGAAATCAATTATCCCTACTCCTGTTACCTTTCTTGTTTTTCAAGAGTAATTAAGTCGATCACAAAAGATCTTAAAAATATGCCAATAGATTGATATGCTAGTAAATATGGTAAATGTTTTAAAAATAGCTTTATTAAAGAGAGAGAGAGAGAGTGGGGAGGAAGAATGTATCTCTTCTTTTTTTTTTTAAAGCAGGGTGGGTTTAAAACTATCGGTAGCAGGGAAAATATTGAAAATCCAATGTGTTGGCAAGTTAGAGAAGTCATGCTTAAAATTTAAATATCATAAAGTTTCATGACTTTTTTATTGTCAGTAATACTCAAATTGAATAATTCTCAACTCAATTTGAGTTGAAAAAATTTGTATTACAAGCTTATTATAATACTTCATGCAAGCTCATAAACCCATGTTGACTCAAACTGTGGGAATGGGTCCAGCACGCCTGTGTAAGGAAGTTTCCGAGTGATTCTCATGTGCACAATAGTTTAAGACTCATTGATCATATGTAACATGCAACTTGTAGCAGACACGTAGTGTTTATCTTTTGAATTTATTTGAATTAATTCATGTGAGGCTTGATTTATGAAAATCTTTTTTTTTTGCATAATACCCATTTTGTCTTATTTGGATTTTTGGGCAATAATTTAAAAAATACTTGATTGAAACTAAAAGAATTTTTAACTTTTTAAAAATAAATTTGTGTGGGATGGAAAGTCAGATAAGTATCCTATTCCAGAGAATAAATTAGTTAAGGAAATATACGACATGTACTGTATGAGCAAATTTCTGCTGGGGAGGAGCTGTCCTATAGGAGGTTAAATACGTAAAGCCAAGGTAAAGTAATCATTGCTAAATAAAATCCTTTTAATTTAGAACCGCATGAAGTGATTTAAGAAGCAAAACTCAATAATATGTCTAGATTTCAGCTGTTCACAACTGTGATACTAAGTTTGAAGTACACTGGAATTTCTACACTGGTTATTCAATCATCTTTAATATTTTGTTTGATAATTTATTTAGAGAATTACAGTCAAATATTGAGACAAGAAAGATATATCCATTCTACTTTTGCTAAGAATGAATATTATTTTGTTTCATCTTACTAATTTTCTTCTATTTTTTTTTTAGTTTCTTTTGATTTGGGGGTGTTTTTTTGTTTCCTTTTTCCTTTTGTAGACACAGACATAGGGGGAAAGAAGGTGAGAAAGAATGAG
>NC_022009.1:115738205-115744779 GCF_000317375.1 Microtus ochrogaster
TTTTTTTCCTTTTCTCAATAAAATAAAATAAAAAAATTCCCTTTAGATGAAATTTGTTTTCTGTATATAAGTATTTTGCCTCTATGTATGTATATGCACTATGTGCATGTCTGGTGCCTAAGGAGGCAGACATGGGTGTTGGACCCCTGGAATTGTAGTTACAGGTGAGCCCCTGTGCTGCCTCATCAATGAAATGAAAACACTATTCTCACATGATCAGATATCTAGAGAGGGAATGATGTCCCTATGAGAATCTCGTTAAAAACGTCCTTACAACCCAAGAGTTAGTATCACTGTGAGGGCATCATATATTCCTCCAAAATTTGTTAGACATTGAGTTAATATATGGATTAATATTTGTTAGTTTGGTGCTATTGAGAGCCTAACATATTTGAGGACAGAGATTCTGTCTGTAGCTTCCAGCTGTGCCCACTGTGACTGATATTCAATTGCAACTCAATAACGTATTGAAAACACATGTAAAACTTAGTCCTCCATGTATTTCAGGTGGCAATATCACTTGCAATAATTTTTAAGATTTAAGATTTTTTATTTTTGCTTTGCTCTGTACTTCCAGACATCATCAGGAAGTGTTATATTTGATGTGGTAACTTGTTTTACATGCTCGGTTTTGATTGCTATTTTAGGCGTCCACCAAAAATGTCTCTGTTGATTCTCCCTATAAAAACATTGTCATCAAAGGCCCCTATAAAAGTGTGCTCCTGCAAATGAGAGGGAAGTGAATATTCTAGGTTCATCGTTGTCTCAAAGGCCTCCTCAGTCATGCAAACACCATTGCTCTACAACTGCTTTCTTTGCTTCCTGGTAAATTTCCTTCAGCTTTTCCTCCACTCTCCATCTTTTCTAGGCTAATGTTCACAGCTTTTTGTTTCCTAGCTGGGTGGTTGTTACTTTATGCATGTTACTTTATGTGTAGGCAGTTGTTTTCCAAAAATAAAGGTTTGGATCAAAACAACTTAGTCAGTGATTATGTGTAGAATGCCTAGATTTTTCTCTCTGACCTGCTGTCTGTCTTTCATAGATTGAACAGTTCATTATAATTTTTAGCTTATAAACGCTGCAAGAAAGCCAATTTTCAGGCTTGCAGGGTAGCTTTATTTCCTTATAAACACCTATTTTCTTGAGTGGTCAGAATTTCTAGGACTGAAATACAACACAGTGATTTTTATTGTTTCTTTTCTTTCAAATCTTTGTCATAGGAGTATAATAAAACCAAATCCAGAAAACACTCTTTCTTTGGGAAGGAGTTGTGTAATGCCCATAAAATTGCTAATTTTAGTTTTACTGTAAATGAGTAGGTAAATATTCAAAGCTGAATGAGCTTCATGGATATCTGTATAAAATGTATTTCTTAATTTGTTTCAGCAAGTAGGCTGTAAGACTTTATATTGATTATCAGGATACATTGTAGCTGCAGTGTGGTTTCCAAAAAGTATCCTTTATTAATATTCAAAGCTTACATATTTCAAAGACACTGTATCTAATACCTTCCTGAAATTATCTCTTTCTCTATTCCATTCTTCACTGGGTTCCTTCTTTGCTGGATATATATCCGCATAGCTGCAGCAGTGTGCGGTAAAGAAAATCAGTTTTCCTACTTATAAAACAATAGTCTACGACTATCAGGAACCTCTCAAACACGAACTGTTGTTCCAACCATACCTAGAGACACATCATCTTGAAAACTTTGATGTTCCTATAATTACACAATTCTTAAAACTAAATACAGAACAACTTGTAAGCTTCCACTTATCTATTGGGGAATGGAGACATTTAAATCACTTAATGATTTTGTTGCTATACCCAATTTAGCCTAACTAAATTTGCATCACTTTTATTTTTTATAGGATACAATTTCATATATCTCTTATTGTAGTATTACTACCATTTTATAATATTTTAATATTTATGAAATCTTCTATATTCATACATGTTTGAATATCTCTAAAAGGGTAAGTTGTTTCCAAGAAACAAGGATGTGGATCACAAAAGTTCTGAATGGGGACATACTAAGATCTGGGAGGAATGGGAAAAGGGTAAATCATAATAGTAATATGTGAAGGCGGATCGAATTAATACAGGCCAATTGGTATAAAGTAAAAGCAACTTTAATATAAACAGCACACTCACGCAACCGAAGTTCCCGCGATGCCCAGAAATAGGAGACAGGAAGAAGGGGTCACCAGCGTTTGTGCACCCCAATTTATAGACAGGAAGAAGGCCGTCCCGCCCCCAAAGGGCGGGCTCTCTCTACAAATATGTTGTACGAAAAGTTATGTTTTCTACAAAAGATAAACATGGAACAAAAGAAAAGAAAATATATGTTGAAGAATAATAAACAAACAAAAATCAATAGAAAACAAAATTAGGCATCACCATGAAGTAACTTGTATAATTGATCAGGTTAAAGGATGTCAATTAGGTCACAAATACATATTTCACTTGTTTTAAGTTTTTTGGCATCTGTAAAGATTTAGTCTTCACAATGTTCTGTATTTAGATTTAACTGTTTTATGGCAATCAGAGATTTTCTTGGGGAATCAACAAGTAATCTTATTTCTGTAATATACTTTGAGCTTTTACAATCTCATGAGAGAGGGCAAAAGGGAGCCACAGTGTGGGGATGGACTGGAAATGGTTCCAGCTAAACCACGTTGGTGCCTTAACTCTGTGCAGTATATATTAATCTTAAAGGAGGAGTCTGGGGATCATTCTCTGTGCTTTTCTGCCTTATTCTGTTCAGACAGGGTCTTTCAATGACCCTAGAAATCATTGTTCTTGCTAGACCAGCTAGCTACAGTGATCTCCACTATGCCTCTGCCCTGCTAAAAGATCGCCTTGCCCAGATATTTAGGTATGTGCTAGACATCTAAATTCATGTCCTAGTGCTTGTACAAAAATTATTCTTACCCCTGAATCATGTCTCCATGCTCTCTCTCTCTCTCTTAGTGACTTTTCACTTTCTATCACAAATTGTCCAGGTAACGTAGACCTTGATTTTGTAGGACGGAGAGTCATAATCATGTTACACTAAGCTTAGAGGTTTCTGTTTACCAATACTTTTATCTTGAGCATAGATAATGAATTTCAAGTTCTGGGCATGGGTCTTCTAAGGTCAAATAGTCTCTGGAGCTGAGATGGCAATTCTGAGATGACCATGAGCGTGCAAACAGCTGAATCAGCGCAGAGTTTTGCTCAACACAAACAACAAAGGTCAGCAGAGAAAAGCAGAACTAACAGACTGGGCAGTCTCAGAGGGAAAAAGAGAGCAGTGTGGTCAGGGCATGGCTAGCTGTCTTTAGATCTCTTCTATCTCAGGCCCAGTTTCACTTCCTGATCTTAAGCTTTGTAGGAAGTGTTAGGGCTTGCTATAAATTTCCTTCTAGATGGATTGGATTGCTGCAAAATTATCTACTTAAGAAAAATGCATTATTATTATTTGAAAATGAGTAGATCTTGCTGGGAAGTTTTTATTTAAACATTATAAGCAAATGGTAATGATACAAAAATCAAATGCAAATTTCTGTATTTATTATTTTTAAAGATGTTTGTTAATTATTTTAGTTGTGCTATAACTATTGTAGCTTCATTTAATATATATATATATAATGTATATATGTAGATAGTGTATTAAAGGTCTCATTTTGTTGAATTATGAATCATATACTGATGAACTTGTGAAATCATAATTGGAGACTGTTTGTGAAGTAGCTTGGTAGTTCTCCAAAACTGTCCTGCCATCCTCTTTGGCTATTGAGAATCCATAAAAATTTGGCAGTCTACACAGTTTAAAACAATAGTAATTCGTTTCCCACAGTTTTATAGGTCAGAAATTTACAAATCTCCCTTTGAAGGCAATTGGGAAGACTGTTGTATGCCTTTCTATCAGCATCTGATATTGACGACAATCTTAAACCTTCTTCATTTTGAAAATAGATTGTTTTATATCTGACTGTGTGGTCCTATGATACCTGGCTCAGTCTTTGTGTAGTTTATCTTAGAAGGACAACTGTCAGATTTGGGTTTGGACCTACCTTCAAAATGAGTTCATCCTAAATAAATTACATCTGCAGAGACATATTTTCTAAATAAGATCACATTCATGAGTAGAGAACATAAGAATTTTAGTTATCTTTTTACTTGATACAATTTAACCTTCAATGCCTTTAAATAAGGCATACAAACCTGAGCAAACAAATGCCATCTACAGAGACCTTAGGGTTTTTTTTTTTATCTGTTCAATGATATTGTCATCAAAATCATTTTGAGATCATAATCAAAACTATACAACATTGATAGATTTCAAATTATCTTGATACTAAATATAGTAAGGAAACAGGTTGTTGGATTTTTCTTAGATGTCTGGATAGTTTTTGTCAGTTTGACATAAACCTAGGTATACCTTGGAGTAAGGAATCTTAATGGAGAAAATGTTTCCAGTAGCTAGGCCTATAGGAAAGTTTGTACAGTATTTTCTTGATTAATGATTCATGAGCCTTTTGTGGGTAGTGTAAACACAGGGCAGATGGTTTTGAGTTGATTAGCAAAGCCAGATGAGCAAACTCAAAGGTTCAAATCTGTAAGTAGGGTTATTCCATGCTTTCTGCCTCAAGGTCTTGCTTTGCTTTTGGATGATGTTAGACTATAACCAATATTCTAAATAAACCATTTCCTCTTTGAGTTACTTTTGTTCAGGATGATTTATCATAGCAATAGAAACCAACTAGGTAACAACTGAAAAACAGAAGGACAATTTTTTTTTAAAAAAAAAAAAACAGGGTTTCTCTGTAGCTTTTGAGCCTCTCCTAGAACTAGCTCTTGTAGACCAGGCTGGCCTCGAACTCACAGAGATCCGCCTGCCTCTGCCTCCCGAGTGCTGCGATTAAAGATGTGTACTACCACTGCCTGACTGAAGGACTGTTTTAAAAAACAAGAACACTTTAACCTCACAAGATGATTTATAAAAAGTATCAATTCTTCTGTTGATAATTTTTCATCCATATAAAGAGAGAAAAACAGCGTACACACAAAGTTGAAATAAATCTTTAAAATAAATACAGTGGGGAACTGCCTAGCCAATATTAAGTGCATAGCTCTAGTGTAGTTGAGAGGAAGGTTGTATGTCAATGCTCTAAAATTTACTGGCATTATTACAAGAAACTTTATTGGTGAACTTCTAAAATTTACATCCTCACACCCATGCTTAGGAGCAATGTTGTTAAATTATATGTTTTGTGGTGTAATTAGGGGTCAGTGTTGTGATGGAACTATAGTAAAATAGTTCATGCTAAATCTCTGTTTCCTGGAAGAAGTATTAATGGTGTATTCTGCATCCTAACTGAGGTAATTCTTTGTAATATTTTCCCCAACAAATTCAATAAAACTTGGGATGCACATATTTTTAAAAACTAATATCATTTTCATGATTGGCTTACTAAAGAGCCATGTGAGTGTGCCTCTCAACTATTGAGCAAGGACTTGAAGTATACAGTTTGTATTCAACAATGGGTGATAAGATTTGTCTACTATATAGTTACAATTTCTTTCATTAATATTTTATTATGATTTTAGTATGAGATAAGTTTGAGTATGTTTTTAAGGTTATTCTGGGAAATTCCTATTCATCATTTTTGTAATTCTAATATGTATGTAATTACCTATAATTTTGTTGTAAATTTTGAAGAGAGTCTTAGGATGTATTTTGGATGTCAGTCTAATAACTTCTAGATGGTTAGAAAATTCTGTTTAAAATGTGTTATCTATATTTAACTTTTTCATTAAGTAGAATTACTATTTTATGAAGTCACATATTTATTTCGTGGCACAGTCATAGCTGGTGGGAACAGCAAAAGCCATAAAGCCAGGATGGCTATCTGCTTGACGAAGATCCAGCAAAACTGAGCCCCTGTATGATGGCCCCCGTGCCATGTTTGGTTTTGACCTCCAGGTGTTGCATGTTTGGGGGAGCTTTTAATATTGACACAACTTGGGGACAATGGATTGGTGGAGAATTTCTTATGAATAATTTTTGCATCCTCCAAGGAGTACTGCCTCTGGGCTTCCCCAGGAAAGTCCTGAGCATGCTACCCTTCCCGATTTTAGGGAGATATCTTTATCTACTTGAAAGTCTTCCTTATGTCTTGGAGATTGTGACGCACATAAAGAAGCCAAAGATCTCTTTATGAGATTCTGAGACATTCTTGAAACATCTGGCCCTGTATGCACTAGGACCAAGATAATCAAAACAAAGTAAACTGAAAAGGTCAACGAGATTCAGTGGGCTAAATGAGGTGGGTGCAGATCAGATTACAAACCTCTTTCTCCTATATGCTCAGTTGATCACGGGGTATGTACAGCAACAAAGTTAGATTAGCTGAAGTTATCTCTGCTATACACTGGGACTTATATCGATGGGCAAAGGATGCTGTGGAAGGATGATAAAAGAATGATCTGTCAAAGCCTCCCTTTCTTAGAAAACTTAACTTGTTCCGGACCACTGTGGTATCATATGACAAAAAAAAGCAGAATGCCAGGACTAAATGGCTAACAAATT
>NC_022009.1:115745359-115753048 GCF_000317375.1 Microtus ochrogaster
TCAACACCACCATAGACTGGTTCAATCCTTTCTCAACACCACCATAGACTGGTTCAATCCTTTCTCAACACCACCATAGACTGGTTCAATCCTTTTTTTGTCTCCTCTCTGGAGCCTATCACCTGCTGGGGCTGGCCACTGGCAATTTCAACTAGACTTTTGCTTTAGGGATAAGTTCTAATAATCTACCCATTGGAACAAATGAGCTCTCTTAGATATTTTTCACGTAAAAGGTTCATAGTTTGTAATCTGAATGCAATTGTTCAATATTCTGTATATATAAATAAAACAGTATTTATTTACTTAAATTGTAAAACACACATAAGAAGAATTATAATCATTCTTTTGTGATGCCCTCTGATAGTAATAATTTTTTTCTTATCATCACCTCATCTCTGGATTATGATTAATTTACCAGAACATAAATACATTCAGAGACACTGAGAATTATGGGTAATCTTGTGTCTACTTCTTTCTCTCCCTTCTCTCCTCCTGCTCCTCTTGCTCCTGCCCCAACTCCTCCTTCTCTCCATATTCCTCCTTCATTTCCTCTTTCTTCTTTCTCTGTCTTTCCCTTTCTTTTGGACCACATCTGACAGATTTAGAGAAAATTGTCATATGATGGTGTTTCATATTTAAATTATTTATGAAAATATTTTTATTTGGTATATGCTACAACAAAATATATATCTAAAACCAAGATATATAAAAGGCAGGAAAATAATTGTAAAGTTCAATATTTTAAACTATTTAAAAGAAATAGAGAAAAGGATATGCTGATTTGGTGGAACAAAAATTACTTTTAGCTGATTCATATGAAAATAAGTTAAAAAATAAAAAAATTGACTGATGTGTTTACATATAGGTGTATGGTCAAGATTTTTTGTGATTCTACTAGACCATACAAATAAGAACGATACACAAATAGGTTAAAAGGGTTTTCCAAAGGGCAAGGCAAAGTTTTTAATTCAGAAATTACAAAAGTTCTGTAAAGAAAAAAAGAGAGGAAGGAGGGAAAGAAGAGATGAGAAAGGATAGGATATAAGGAGTGATAGTGGGGGAGCAAATCTCCAAAGTGTTCTTCCCGAGACTGTATAAAGAGTGTGGTGACAGGAGGTAACACTGACACATGATCTTGCTTCCTCTGTCCCTCTTGGGTCAGGACACTGTAAACTTCACCTGGAGGTTAATGAGTACTTAAAGAAAACCTAAGGCTGCCAGGTTCTGGAGGGCAGCTCTAGCCCCCTGTCAGGGAGAAGTAAGAGAGAGAAAATTTGAAATCCTGGAGAAAATGTTTAAATTGTGTTAATAAAGCTTGAACTATTCCAAAATATATTTTTACAGTGGCAACTTGAAATATGAGAAGAAGAAAAAGAATATTTAAAAACATAACTTATAAAAGGTCTGATAACTGGTCTGTGAGATGAGGTGCCAGGAAAGGGAGAGAATTAAATTGGTTACTGGGACGTTTACAAGTTTACAATGCCAGAGAGGATACAATTAGTATTTGTCATTGTCTTCTTCCTAATGGTTCAGATAAAACTGATACCCGCTTAAGGACCTCTGATTTTATTAGCTTCTCTGAGAGATCAGGGGCTTTGAGAAGTCTCATTGCTGAAAAAGGGTTCACAGAGTAGGGGAGAAACAAACATGTGCCAGTAGCTTCCTGTGGGATGGGAAGAAGGAGCAAATCAGTGTAGCTTATCCAAACCTTCTTAGTGTTTCCTATATAAAAATAGGGTGGATTATAGAATTGGTAGCCAGGTAGCATTTATAAAACCAATGATTACAGTTCAAAGATTAGAATGGATTGCAAGTAACAGTCCAGAATGCTGGAGAGACTGTCATAGAGATATTCACAAAGGAGTGATGCAACATAGCTACATCTTCACATACCTTTCATTTATTCCTGGTGCTCTACCTTTTGCTAAACTAGATTGGGTAGGTTGGGGAATTTGTAAATAAGTTTATTTACACATTTTTAGAGTCAGAGAAGCCACACATCACGTTTCTAGAATCTTCCTTCAACACTATACCATGCCAGAGGGTTGATGTGAAGAAAGGAGATATAGGAAGAACAGGAGTGTGTGTATTGGAGAAAACTTGCATGTATAATCAAGTCCATCCCATGAACAATCTTTTGGGAGTAAAATGAATCTATCAGTAATGTAGAGAACCTCAAAGATCTAATTATTTGTCAAATTCCTGCATGTAAATACATTTCAATAGTCCTGATTAGGATGCTCATTGCATAGCACATACTTCTTTTGCTGTTAAATTTTAAACTATAGACACATGGATTTGACAAAATTTTGTTTAGTATTTTGTTCCTTGTACTTGCTGTAAGAATGTATATCATGAAATTTCATATTCTAATTGTATATTTATATGTTTATATAATATAACAATGAAATAAATTGAAATTTTTTTATACAATATATACAATGACTATTTTGTGGATATTTATCTTGGAGTTTATCTCCCTGTAAAAATGTTCCCTGAAGGATGGATGGAATATTCTAATCTCAGAGGAAACTGCTACATGATACTAAAAAAGGAAGATTTCTGGCTATTTTTATAAGTAAAACAATGATTTCATTTTTAACTCACTCCAGAATACTGGAGAAAACTTACCTGGTTCTGATGTTCTACAAATTGTTCATGATTAATAGGGAATGTCTTTGTCTTAGTGTTACTATTGCTATGATGAATCACCATGACCAAAAGCAAGTTGAGGAAGAATATATTTATTTGGCTCATACTCCCTATCATAGTCTATCACTGAAGGAAGTCAGGACAGGAACTCAAGCAGGGCTGGAAACTGGAGGCAGGAACTGATGTAGAGGCCATGGTAGAATGCTGTTTACTGACTTGCTCTTCATGGTTTGCCCATCCTCCTTTCTTATAGAAATCAGGACACTAGCCCAGGGGTAGTACCACTCATAATGTGCTGGAACCTCTTCTATCAATCATTAACTAAGGGAATGCCCTATAGTTGGATCTTAGCGAGGCATTTTCTAAATTGAGGTTCCCTCCCTTCAAATAATTGTAGCTTGTTCCAACTTGACCTAAACTAATCATCACCACCATGAGCTACCTATTGTTGCTTGGTCAAGACTACTAACACTGGCAGATGGTGTTTAATTTTGGTTTGGTTGGTTATTTATTTTTTTAGGCTGTTTTTTCTGAGATGTGATTTCTGTTTGTCTGGGGCTCAAAATCCCTTCACAAGCCCCTCTGAGTCTTGCCAATGCTGGGATTTCAGAAGTCTGCCAGTCAGGTTGAAGCTGCTTTTCTTCTTTTTCCAAGAGCTTTCATTATTTTCTGCTTCATATACTGTAGCCCTGAAATTGTTTTAAAGAACCATTTCTATATTTTGCAACAGAGACTCATCTTCCCATTATCATAATGACCTTCAATCATTATTAATTCTAACCTTGCTTTCCTAAATTTACTTAAATAGACTTTTCAAAGAAACTTAATGATTTAGAAGAAAGTTGAAAAAAAAAAACCCTATGTATCTCCTCTACCAGTTTCCCCTATGTTAATATCTTGCATTAGCATAGAACATTTATTAAAACCAACCAAGCAGTGCTGGCATATTATATTATTAAATGAAGACCTTGGTTTCTTGAGGCTTCGTTAGTTTTAGGTGACATTGCCTCCTATTTAAGGTACCTATTCAGGGTGGCACATCCATTTATTTGTCATGGCTCCTCAAGCTCTGTCTTTATACTGCAGTTTCTGAGACTCCCTGATTTGATACCTTTGATAATTTGGGAAAGTACTGACAAATGATTTGGCAGGATGCTTTTTCACTGTAATTTCTTTTGTATTCTTCATGATTAGATCAGTGCTGTAGATGCAAGAGCAGTAAGGTAAAGAGGAAGGTTGCTATCTCAAGTATATATGTTCTTTTGAACTATTTTTGATATTATAATATTATTGCAATATTTCTCCTTTCCTCCTTGGAAACACTTCCAGTTACTCCCTTCTACTGTTCTTCAAATTCACAACCCTTTTTCAGCAATTATTAGTGCATGCATAAACACACACACACATAGTCTGTATAATGTAAATTGTTTGTATGTTTTCAGAGCTGACCATTTGGGACTGGACAACCAATTTGTGTGCTGTTCTCTAGCAAAGACCACCTCTGAACATCTGGGAATCATGTGTCATCCTTGGCTTTGACAGAATAAGATAGCAATTACAAAGTTTCCCTGCTGCAAGTTTTCCTTTCTACTCTAACTTTTATAATATATTATTTGAAGAGATGCAACCACAACATATTGATTTTGAATTATTATGCAAGTCAAATTTGTTTCTGTTTCCTTGTTTCCTTATTTGACAAACTGTCATGCCAATGTTGTATCTCCAGATATTTGGATTATACTTAGAGTTGTATTCTCATAATTTTTTTTATTTGATTGTTTTGGCTGAAATTAATTCTAAGCTTTGGAGATTGGGAATTTACTGAATTGTTTGGTTATTTTTCTCAACTTTAAATATGAGTCTTCTTTTTAAAACTTTGCCTACTCATTAAAAGAATGCAATACAAGGGATATTTTGTTATAATTGAAACATATTCATATTATAATATTTATTTGGATTTTATTAAATGGTGAAAATAAATACATACATTTTGCACAAATATCCCACAACAAGAGACTTCTAAGACATGGATTATCTATCTTTGAGTGTTTGGATGTTTCCAGAAGAGTTTAAAGAAGGAAGGAAGATCCACATTTAGAGTGTGTGGGACACTATCCCATGGACTAGTATCCTGTACTTGATAAATAGGAAAATGAAAATGCAGCTTAGTACCAGCATTTATCTGTTTCCCAGCACAGACGTATCATGTTCAACTGCTATCCATGCTTTTCCACTCCTGTTAACATGCTTCTCCCATAGGACAGTAGTCATTCAAACTTTGAGTCAGAACAAAATCTTTTTCATTATGTTGATTTCTGTTAGAAATCCTATTATATTAATGATAAACAGAACTAATACACTACATTAGACAGTTAAAATATTATCCAGGATGACAGTTAAAATATTATCCAGGATTATTAAGAAAAAAGAATGCAATTCTCTTCGCTTTGCCTTAGTTCATTTCAAATTTTGAGTTTTCTGACAAAAACAATAACTTATGTGATGCTTATGAAATTCTAGAGAGAGTCAAAGTGATGCTTCAGTTATGAAGAGAAGCATTTAGCATTTTAAGGGGAAATAGAGCAGGAATGAAAACAATCGAGCAAGTGTTTTCTTAGTAGAATATTGTCTTAGTCAGGGTTCTTATTGTTAGGATGAAACACCAGGACCAAAAGAAGCTTGAGGAGGAAAGGCTTTATTTGTCAAAAAAAAGGTGGAGGTTGCAGTGAGTCAAGATCACGCCATTGCACTCCAGCCTGGGAAACAAGAGTGAAACTCCATCTCAAAAAAAAAAAAAAAACAAAACAGTTATTTAAAAGAAATTTGATAATTTTCCTTAAACCCCATAATGACTCCCTCAATCAAGATATCTCTTTCCTTGCTCTCATCTCTGTCCTTCCTCCATCTTGACTATCATATTCCCTCAAGTTCTCCTTGCCCCTCCCCTTCTTCCTTCCTCTTCCCCTTTCTCTTCCGTTCTTTCCTCACCCTGATGTTTCCATTTTTTTTCAGGTGATCTTGCCTATTTCAACTTTCCAGGTGGATCTATATATGTTTTTCTTAGGGTTTACCTTTTACTTAGATTCTCTAGGATCATGAACTATAGGCTCAATATTCTTTTTTATACCTAGTTTCCACTTATGAGTATCTGGGTTGCCTCACTCAGGATGGTATTTTCTAGTTCCATCCATTTGCATGCAAAATCAAGATATCATTATTTTTTACTGCTGTGTAGTACTCTAATGTGCAAATGTCCACATTTTCTTTATCCATTCTTCAGTTGAGGTGCATCTAGGTTGTTTCCAGGTTCTGGCTATTACAAGTAATGCTGCTTTGAACATAGTTAAACAAATGATTTGTAATATGATTGAGCATCTGGCTCTAGAGAAATTCCCAGAAATCCCCAAGGATGACCCCAGATAAGACCCTAAGCAATAGAGGAGATGGTGCCCATACTGGCCTTTTCCTGTAGTCAGACTGATGAATATCTTAAATATCACCACGTAATGCTTCATCCAGCAAATGAAGGAAACAAAAGTAGACACTCATATTGGAGCACTGGGCTGAGCTCCCAAAGTCAAGTTGAACAGTGGGAGGAGTGAGAATGTGAGCAAAGGGGTCAAGACCATCATGGGTACACTCACTGAAACAGCATGCCTGAGCTAATGGAGCTCACCAACACCAGCCATACTGGGAAAGAACAAACATAGAACCAAACTTGTTCCTCTGAATGTGGTTGACAGTTGCATGGCTGGGGCAGAGTGAGGGGCCATTGGCAGTGGCACCAGGATTTATCCCAACTGCTTGCATTGCTTTTTGGGAACCTATTCTCTTGGGTGGATACCTTACTCATCCTAGATATAGTAGGGGGCCTTGGACCTTCCCCAAAGTAATGTGCCTTACTCTCTCTGAGGAGTGGAGGGGGATGGAGTGGGGGTTGGAGGGAATGGGAGGAGGAGAGGGAGTGGGAACTGGGATTGGTATGTATAATGAAAAAAGTTTGTTTTCTTTTAAAAAAATGAAAAAGGCATTTTGATTGGTGCATCCTGTCCATTTAGATAAACACTAGAATAGCAGCAGTTTTACCACTGGGGTCTGTGACACCTCCCCCACCACAGGATTTGATTGGGGTTGGAGGACCAGAAATGACTTGTGGAACAGACTTCAAATCTGTTCAGAGAATGGTTGGTTAACACTAATGCAGACTTGACGCTATCATAACAACAGTGGCTACTTGCCTGGTTCATTGGCATTGTAATACCTGAAGTCCACAGCTGACTAAGATTTTTGATGACAGTTCTCTCCTCTGGTCTACGGAGAACTCTGCACTCTGAAATTTTTGTTATTAATGATAGTTACATTATAAAGTGACAGTTAACAATGAGTCACAGATAATGAACCATTTTTCTTAGCGGAAATACGTGCTAAGTTTCTTCATGTCACTTAGAGCACCTGCAGCAATCTAGTAACACACAATTTTGTTTTTCTTTGCTTCTGTTAAGGATATTTTAATTAATTAACAAGTGTATATGTGTGTGTGTGTGCGAAATGAAACTGATAAATTTAGAGGCCAGAGGACAACTTTGAGGGTTAAGTTTTCTTTCTCCTATAAAGGTTTATAGATATAATGGCTTGAACTTAAGTTGTCAGGCTTGGAGGCACTTGCTGATGTCCACTGATCCTTCTTGTTGACATTAAAGATAATATATTAATATATATTATTGACTAATTTAGATGGAATCTAATACCAACTGCACTTTGCAGGGTTAGAAAAAGTGTGTGGGTATATGTAGTTACTGGTTTTATTATATTGGCTCTTTTGAGGTTCTACTGCCCAGATCCCAAGTAAATAACATGAAGGCTTATTCTTACTTATGAATACCTGGCTTATTTCTAGCCTCTCTTCTCTTCTCTTCTCTTCTCTTCTCTTCTCTTCTCTTCTCTTCTCTTCTCTTCTCTTCTCTTCTCTTCTCTTCTCTTCTCTTCTCCCCTGCTCTGTCCTCTCTTCTCCTCTCATCTCCTCTCCCGTTCCTT
>NC_022009.1:115753148-115774727 GCF_000317375.1 Microtus ochrogaster
TTCCTTCCTTCCTTTTTTCTGGCAGTCTCCTAGATGGTCAGTCCACTAAACAGCGTGACTTCAATGCCTCTAAAACCCCTGAAATTATTCTTTCTTTTTAATTATATTTTCCCTTCCTTAGAAGATCCTTCCCTCCACCACCCACTTTGTAGGTACCTTGCTTCTGTGGTTGTGTAGTTTGCAGGACACATATCTAAAGTTTAACACTAACATCTATATATTAGAGGAATTACACAACTGTCTTGGATGATTGTTTTACCTCACTCAGGATGATATTTTTCTAGTTTCATCAGCTCACCTGATAACATCACTATTTCCTTTGTAACAGCTGAAATATATTGTATTGTGTAAATATACCGTTTCATTATCCAGTCATCAGTTGACAGACACTGATTTTTCTTCAGACTTCACATTTACTCTCCTCTGATTCATCCCACTCTTTTCAGTGATAATTAGGGATAAAAACAAGAGTTTAGAAATTTGACTCTAATTTTACACCAGTACACATAAACTATCACTGCATTTCTCGATACACTTTTCTCTCTGAACATTGATTACTTTTAGGTAGGATGTAACACTCATGCTGGATATATCACTGTGTCTAAATTATCCATATATATCTTGACCACTTGAGTGAAAGAAATAATAAATTGTGCTTCACTTGGAAGTGTTTTAGTGTGAAAAAAAATGAGCCTATTTACATCTAATTTTCATAAATAACTCTAACACCTCATGCTTTCAATATTTTTGTTTTAAAATGTGTCGCAGATCTTTGTCTCCTCCCCAAGACTACATTTCTAAATAGTATTTATTGACTTTGCTTATGGATTTCCCATTATAGTGTTATTAGGTAGTGAGACTTCTGTCACCATGACAACCAAAGGGTACTGTCATGGTATCGGAAATCTAAATAGTAATCATAGTCACTTCCCACTGAATAGTATATTCAGGCTTATCTTGTTATAATGAATAATCCCTCTAGTGCTGTGTGTTGTTATTTTGTTAAATTTCAAAAATTAGATGTTAGTAATTGCTAATATATTCTTAAATTTCGTGTAATTTTTTTCCTGATGACCGGAAGCCATTATTTCCACAATATGTATTTTTCTGTTTTTATAATGTATCTTAGACAGTGTGATCTTTACTAAGTTTGAGTTAACAAGTTGCTGTAAAATTTTCAAAATTATTGTAAGTTATTTTTACACAGTTGCATAGAAACAGCTGATGCCATTGGTAAATCAGAAAATAGAGCTTGCGTAGATATGACATTAATGTTCAGGCTGATGCGACCTGCTTCTGTGACAGGTGTTATGTGAATAGGAAGGGCAGATGAATAGGGCAGCAAAAAAGTTTAGCACATTTTATGATGTTTACAAGGAAGAAAAGCCACAGAATGGAGAGCAATCTATGAGGCAGCTGAATAGTAATTTTTCTTTGCCAATGTTAAGAGAGACCTATTTTCATTTGATTAATTTTTTTCAGTTTCTTCTCAATCATCATTACCTCCAAAATTTATCAGAATTCAAAGATGGAAATGAACAATAAGAAGATATTTTAATTTTTACAGTTTAACAGTGAGCAAATTACCTTCATGTATGTATAACATCTCTTTAAATTTGTATGGAAAGAGAATAGGTTTTGTGACCAGGATTCTGAGTTTGAATTCCAGTTTACAGCCAAGGTTACAGATATGAAAATGCCTACTAAATACAAGAAGAAAAGCAAACTCCATGTTATTTTTTTGGCTCTTAATTCTATTAATAGAATTAAGTACAGTATTAGTTTGAAGTCAGATTCAGGAACTATTAAATATTTGAAAGTTTACACTTTACATTATGATGTATGATAATCTTTCAAGAGACCAGCGTGCATAGCTGGATAAGCCCAGCATCTGTGAAATCATGGTGCAATCACCTTCAGGAGCATAGGTCTGAATGGGATAAGAAACTCATAATACTCTCTTCTCTATATCTTAAGTCCCAAGTGACTCTGAAGCTCAAATATTAGGAATATATAATATACATAAAGACATATAAATGTATTTGTGACAAGAATTAATGAATAGAGGCTATGCATTTCAAAGAGAACAAGATGGGGTATATGGGATGGTTGTGAGAAAGTAGGAGGAAGGAGAAAAATGCTGTAATTATATTTTAACCTCCAAAAAGTAATTAAGGAACAAACGTATCAACTCGAATACAGCTGGGGATAAGACTGATGTGCTATGGGACAATGGTCTGTACCCTGTCATTTGTATTTTAAATAAACACTGATTGCCCAATAGCCAGGCAGGAAGTATAGGTGGGGCAACCAGGCAGGAAGTGGAGGCAGGGTAACGAGAGTTCTGGGAAGAGGGAAAACTCAGTCTGCTGTCATCACCCAGACAGAGAGGAAGCCAGACGCAGAGCAAGCAAGATACGACTGCCCCACTGAAAAATGTACCAAGCCACATGGCTAACACAGTCAGAAAGTATGGGCTAATATATGTTATAAGAGCTAATAAGAAGCCTGAGATACTAGGCCAATCAGTTTATAATTAATATAGACCTCTGTTTGATTTCTTTGGGACTTAATGGCTGCAGGAACCGGGCAGGACAGAAACCTCAATCAACACTGATGCACTTGCTGTCCTTAGCATGAATTATATAACTAATTAATCAAAATGTTAAAGCACAAAGCTTATATTCTTGCTTAATTGCAATATAAATGGATGAGTTAGAGTCAGGGACCAAGGAGGGAGTGTTGGCTGAGGAGAAACTCTGGAGCAGAGATGAGTGATCTGTATCACTGTCTGTTTCATCATGGCTCTTCTGTTTCCTATACAAATGATAGCAAATGCCTCTCTGGGTTCATTTCTATAAAACATGGAGTAAGCTGAACTGGGTCATGTGAAAAGTGCAAACACACAGAATTCTAAGAATAAACAGCTCTAATTTGATTAGGAAACTATTCTAAATACTGTTGAGGTAGTAAATGTAAACAGAAGTTTGCTTTTATAAGAAAATAGAACAATTAATAATTAAAGTCATTTTCTATCAGAAGACACTGAATTGGGCATCTTTATCGCTCTGTGATGTATTGTGTTTGTGAGACTTTATTGTAGACAGTAACTGCGCCTACATTTCCTGGCTGCCCAGACCCGAATAATCACACAGAAACTATATTAATTACGGCACTGTTTGGACAATGACTCAGGTGTATTATTAGTTAGCCATTGCATTTTAAATTAACCCATTTTTATTAATCTATGGCCTACTACTAAGGTTCTAACATGCTTCTCCTTTGACAGCTACATAGCGTCTTTTTGACTCTACCTACTCTCTCTCTCTCTCTCTATATATATATATCTGTTCAGATTTCCTGCTTGGTTTTGCTCTGTTAAGTCATTGGCCAAAACAACTTTATTCATCAATCAATAAAAACAACACATATACAGAAGGACATCACACATTGCATTGCGAATGGCTGTGTGTATCTATATATGAGGATATCCATATGTGTTTGCATATGTGTTGTTTGTGACAGCATTGCATACAGGTTTGGGAATAGGTTCTTTTTTGAGCATCATTTACTTTCACATTGTATCAAAATGTTTCCAGTTTCTCCAGCATAAGACACACTTAATTCACCATCATAAATACCTTAAGTTTCTTAATGTACCTGTCGTATTGAGTTAAATATTGCAAAGAAAATGTCTTGCTTCTAAAGAAAAACATACAGAATGTGAAATTCTGTAATTTCACTTAATAGTGGATGTCTCATTTGAGGCCAATATAAAGGAAGTTTATCTTTTTTATTTACATGCATGTTTGGAAGTTACAGAGTGAAATTCTTTTCTCATTCTTTTGTAAATCCGTTTCTCTCTATATAGAACAACTAAGAACATAAATAATGGATATATATTTGTTGTTCATGAAGAATATGTATTATCCTTCCACCACAGCGTCTGTTGTTTAAATGAAAAGTCCTGACTGAAAAAAAAAATGAGAACAAAGAAAATGCAGAGGACTATAAAAGTGACAGAGAATATGTAACTCTTTTTAAAAAGAATGCAATTAATGAGATTATATTTTTCTTTTTCCTTTTTTTCTGAACTTGTGTTTGAGTCCAGGATCTCAAGTGTTCTATTAAAACACATGGCTACTAGATAATTTTCCTAGTGTCTTTTGCAATAGTCTTGCTCTAAAATAAGGAGCAGGCTGTTTTCCTTGTAGCAGTGTTGTCTGTTTGACTTAGGATTTAAGAAATAAATATAAAATATCTTGCACTTTTTTCCTGCTAAAAAACTAAACTAGATCAGCCAAGTCATCCATTTTATTTGGCATCATTTTCTCCAACTTTTAGTGTACAGGTACAGGTTTCTGTTCATTTGCGAGAAGCACAAGTATGCGTTAGCTTAGATGTCACAATGGAAGCTTATTTCTCAGCACAATGACATACACTCCATCACAGCAGGTGACTGTACTTTTCCTTCACATATAAATGATAATAAGTTTCTCCCCAGAACATCCAGGATCAATGTCAAAAAATGAGTAAATACTACCAATGAACTGAGGAAAAAAATAGGAAATATAAAGTGAGCGTGTAAACTAGAAATTGAATTAACACTCTGTTGTAAGGATGTTGCAGCTAGTGTTGCTGGAAGGAGGCTTAGATACTCTGGAAAGATGGAGGAAAAGTCTATTAAATGTATAAGTTAGCAAAAAAACTACTCATTTAAAAATCAATGGCCTCTTACAGCCCAACACTACACTCACATATTGACAGACTTTCCACTGTTGATGCTAATGAAATATATTTGAAACATTTCTCATGCAAAGAATCCAACTATTCCTTAACACAAGCATCACGATTATACACTTCTCCCCTTCCCCCACCCCCACAAAAATGTATACCATCTTGCTTCCCTGAGCACCATTTAGCCTTCACATAGCAAATCGGGGCAATTAAGATAAAATTAAACCCTTAGTTAGAAGTCAGAATTTTCTGCAATTTTAGGATATAGAAGTAAAGGGGCTGTTATCAGCTCTACCATATTTTGTTTCTGACAGGCAAAAATGCCCTTGGTTATCCTTTCAAACTGAACCACTTGAAAAACACTATTATTTAGAAAAAAAAAGTATCCTTATGGCCATTAAAATTTTCTTAATGTGAGATTTCATCTTTAGCAGAAAATTGTATTGCATTTCATCTTTACTAAGTGCTTTATCTCTGCTTGATATGCATTTGAGTTGCTACTTTGGGGGAAAACCATGTGTCATGATAATTGGAAACAACCTTGCCCTCCTAGTTAGTGACTAATGTGACTGCTTATAGGGGCTAGGACAGACACTGATAAAAAGGGATACTTAAACATATTTGTAGTTGGTCCTCTGTCCCTTGTAGCCAAAGTGATAGATGGGACCCCTCAGCTTGTTTGCAATCTTCTTCCACCTTCCTCTCCTGAACAGTGTCTATGTACTCCATATGTTTTCCCTCTGGTCCCTTTCAGTGCCGGCTGAAATTCTCATTTGTCTTAAGAATTCTAGGTCTCCTAAGTAATTGGGTTTCGAAGAGTTTGATGTATACATGACATTTTGATAGAATTCTTTTGGCCTATACAACTTCTTTGACAGAATCATTTTGATGCCACTAAATATTTGGCATGTCACTTTGATGTGCAATTTAGATTCAAGGCTATTTCTGACATGGCTTATAAAAGAAACTGGGAAGCACTCAGCTTTGATTATCATCAGCCTTACCATATCTCTGAACTGACCTCAGCCCTGCAGTGAGCTTTAGGAAGGAAGTGGGCCCAATGCAGAAAGCAGGTGCTGGGGCAAGAATGGACAACAGACACACACAGTTAACAGAAACTGGAGACTCGGACTGGCAAGATGGATCAGTGTTGTACAGGTGCTTGTCCCCACTATCCTGAGACTGATCCCTGTGAAACAAGATAGAAGGACAGGACCAATCAGTTCTCTGAGCTCCACTCATGTGCTGTGGCATGTGCATTCCCCCACATATGAACACACACATAGATGTGCATATATTTAACATATTTGATTATACATGTATATATATATGTATATATAATTGTTTTTACTGAGTTATATATTTTTTTCTGTTCCCTTCCCTTCCTCCCCCTACTCTTCTACTCTCTTCCATTATTCCCATGCTCACAATTTACTCAGGAGACCTTGTCTTTTCCTACTTCCCATGTAGATTAGATCTGTGTATGTTTCTCTTGGGGTCTTTTTTGTTGTCTAGATTCTGTGGGGTTGTAAATTATAGGCTAGTCTTAGTATGGCAGTTTCTCAGAAAATTAGGAAACAACCTACCTCAAGACCCAGAAATACCACTTTAGGGTATATACCCCAAGGATGCTCAATCATACCACAAGGCCATGTGCTCAACTATGTTTATAACAGTTTTATTTGTAATAGCCAGATCCTGGAAACAATCTAAATGCCCCTCAACTGAAGAATGGATAAAGAAAATGGGCTACATTTATACAATGGAGTTCTACACAATGAAAAAAATATTGACATCTTGAAATCTTCAGGCAAATAGATGGATCTAGAAAATATCATATTGAGTGAGGTAACCCAGATTCAGAAAGAGAAATATCATATGTACTCACTCATAAGTGGCCTTTAGATATAAAGCAAAGAAAAATATAGAGCATAGATTAAAGTGGAGACTCAATTATAGTCAGATCTTATTCATTTAAATTTTTTTCTCAGCTTGTCCACCCAGTTTTTATATATCACAGTGCAATATCCATTAAGTGATATAAGAACTTATTCATCATCTTAGACTCCAGACATATCTGTGCTGCTTTATTCCAAATTCTTTGGTTTACTTACATAACTATAGGACATGTGGAAAGTATCATTAGAGATACAGAGGAACCATTGATCATCCTTCCAAATAGCCTGCAAATCCCAGTTTTTAGCTAGACTTTTAAGAGTTCAGTGTCCTAAATATATACCTTATGGAATTTATTTATAATAAAGGAGTTGAGTGATAAATATGATATTCTCTTATATAGTAACATACATAACAATTTTAGCATACATTTTTGCTTATTATAGATCTACTCACACAAAAGTCGATGACAATTTGGTCCTTGGATAGTCCTTGGTTGCACACGTTTTTGAGGGAGAAAACTCAAGATTCAGAATTTAATGCTTTATTAAGATTATTCTTTTTCTGTTCTACTCAAGTAGTTCTCAATAGGAGCTGGTCAAATACATTGTTTCAAAACCATCAAGTATAAAAAGATTATTTTGAAAAAGTTGAGCAAGGGATGTAATTCCTATTTTTATTTCTTCTTTTTTCCATCCTCCATCCCACTCTGTATGGAGTTTATTAAAACTATTTTGGTGGTCCTTGCACCCTGAGACTATGCCACAACACTCCAGAGGTGGGATCACTAATGTTACATGGTCACTGCTTCATCTCTTGGCATGTCAAAGGCATATGCCGGAGAAAATCAAAGGCTGGTTTGAAGAAGCAAGTTTTCATGCCAGACCCTATTACATGTGCCTGACTGTGGGAGAGAGGCGAAATAAGAAGTGCTCAAAAAAGACTTTTGTGGACAGGCACATAGACTGCATGAAATTTAATGAAACTATTCCCCTGAGATGGATATGAAGCACTCACTTCTCCCTAGACACTGGTGTGTTCCATGCTGTCAGTAAAATCTAGTTCAGATATGAAAGCAAAAATCATCTCTTCTAACTTGGCCCCTTACACAGAGAAGGCTATAAACACTAAAGGCACAGTGTGCATGTTTGAGGACTAGTGATCATGATAGGGATCCTTTGAGGACATGGGTTTTCTTTCCTATAAAGTGTCTGAATTTTTAATGACTGTGTATGACCAGCTGACTGCCTGCTCTAGTTTCTGAAGCCAGAAGCAAAAAGTCCTTCCTGCTTTATGTTCTTTCAGATTCTATGCCACAATGACAGAAAGTCTATCATGGGTATCGAATATCAATTCTTATTCTGCAGGTCAGTAGAGAACTGAGAGACTGAGAGTGACTGTAGCAGAAAATCTGAAATGATCGTTTCCTATTGTTCTAAATCTACCCTCTTCACAACTTCCCTATTTCTTACATTTTATTTGATTTTACTTTTTTCTCTTGTAGTTATTGGTCAAAATCAGTTAGAGAACCAAAGGCATGATGAACTTGTATTTTGATATATTTTCCTTCATCCATTTAACCTAGGAGCTGAAAACATATTAGGTGCACATCAGTGATAATTATTCTGCCTTATTGTTTGCCTTTTTGACAATATGTTGAGACACAAAATTTAAGGAAAGATGAACTTGCTAACAAGCTTATGGTATTGATAAATCGTTTTTCACAGGATACGAAGTGCCTCTCTCGATAGGCTCCACCGCAGAGGGTTTAGTATTTTTCTAATACTGCTGTGGAGAGATGGTTGGGTCACAGGGCTGTCAGCAGTAGGGTAATCAATTAATAAATTCATATTAAATTAGAATTAGGAGATTAGGCTCAGGTGAAATCACTCGGTAATGTAATTCAGAAGGTAGATCATGTTACTGACTTTCTCCTGTCTGTTTCTTTGCTTCCTTACATTAGGAGGTGATCAGCCTTCTTGTACCACTTCTTGTACCATGACCTTCACTGTGGTGGTTCTTTCACTGCCAAGGGCCTGAAATCAGTGCCACCAACCGAGCAGGTGGCCGTGCACAGGACGTTTTGACACCCTGAGCAAAAGGAAGTCTTTTGTTCTGTAAATTATTCGAGATTGTTTGCTACGTTGGCTAAAAGTCTAACCCAGGTGTGGGATAGCAATTCATCTTCTGCAAGGTAGCAAGGAATGGAGAGTCAGAATCTGCAACGTTCAAGGTGATTTTGAATAACCTGACACACAACAGTAGCTGATAAGATATGTGAAGTTTCAAAACATGACAAAGACATATGCAAAGACAAGAAGGTAATTTAAATGGTGAATTGGTCAGATAGAAAGCTAGGTATTAAAAATAAGCACGGTTGCATCATTTCATCATCCCATAACTCTCTGCCATCTACAAGTCTGATTCGCTGAAGGCTTCTGTTTGTGAGGCTCATCCAAATACACGTATCTGTTGCAGGATATTTCATGGCACTGTGAATGCCCCAGATGGTGTTAATAAAATTAACCTTCAATCAGGGGGTGGAGCCAGCAATTAGTTGACAGGAATTAGCCATAGAAAGTACCTAGGAGCCAGGAATATGGATAGTGATACACAGGAAGGAGTAGGGAGGGACTTAGAGTTCGGTTTGGGACAGCTGGCGAGACCCTCTCTGGGTGCTTCTCCAGGCATAACGGAAAGCCAGCTGGTGCTGCTTGGTCACTCTGAGATACAGGTATTCACCCCAACACCTGACTCCTCAGGCTTTATTGGTAGATAGAACAACAGAGACTTAGTTAAAAACAGCATACATCTATATCGTATTCTATTTACTCTGTTAGGAATAAGAAAGTCAAACTAAATAGGTAGTGAGTAGATAGTAAGCCTACAATCGTAGTGTGAGCCCTGCTGTCAGGAGATTCCAGAGCCTTCATCAGAGCCAATGAGGAGGCCTAGGGCTTGGAAACTTGGTAGGGTCTGAGGAGAGAGGGCACTTCCTTCCCCAGCTGAAGAAGCAGCATAGTCAGAAAGTAATACTGAGAAAAAAAAGCAAAACAGAAACATCCAGTCCAAAGAGATAGCATGGTTCTTTCTTTACTTACAGATATAGTTAAGGATAGCTATGAATTTTAAAATTCTTAAACTCTACTTGGGTAATTCACTATTTTCTTCATTTCTATTCATCAAAAATATACATTATAGATTTGATTTAATATGTACATTATTTTTCCAACTACTTAGAACTCTTAAGGTTCCTAATTATACAACTTTATTTTTAAAAAACAAACAAACGCCATCACTGGCCAAATATTGCTGAGCATGTACCTGCCCTAAAGTATGACATATCCAGTTTCAATCATGGGTAAAAATTGATTCTCCCCCTCTTAACAGCTACCAATTGCAAGTAGCATCTTGGTCTTAGCTATAGACAGAGCATTTTTGCATACTTTCTCTCCTCTCCCCTGGAATGATTTCTTCTGCTGTGAGTTTGAACAGGTCTTGTGCATGCAGTTCTTATGGTTGTGAGCTCAGATGCACAGCTGCCGAGAGAGAGAGAGAGAGAGAGAGAGAGAGAGAGAGAGAGAGAGAGAGACAGAGACAGAGACAGAATGAGAATTCTTGTGATTTTTTTTATAAACCAGCTTATAGTTATCTAATCTTTCCTTATAATTTTCACAAATATCTCACCAAAGAGGTAAGCCTCAGCAACCCTGCAAATAAATTGGCCAGAGGGCAGCTTTCACATAATGTCTTTGAAATAGAGGAAATTAAGTATGTTTTCACTTCCTTGCTCATTAGAAACTCAGTAGGTTTGTACGGGAGGGGCCTGATTTCCTTTTGCTTGTGCTAAGGGTTGGCGCTCCTGCACGGGGAGCTCTACAAAAGAAAACCACAGAGACAGCTGCCCCGAATTAGTGAGAGCTCAGGGACTATAGACTGACAGCTGGGGAGCCGGCATGGGACTGAACTAGACCCTCTGATGTGGGTGGCAGTTATGTGACTTGATTGTTTGGTGGTTAAGGGTGGGACTGACCCACCAAACACCTATAGTCCCACCAGCACCTATCTCAGGTTCGCGAACTGGCTTTTTGTAGCCCATCTCCTAAGGTGGGCTACCTTGCTCAGCCTTGATACAGGGGAGGGGCTTGGTCTTGCCTCAAGTTGGTATCCCAAGCCTTATTCCCTCTGGAGTAGATGGGAGATGGATAAGGGGCAGGTTGGGGGAGGAGAGAGAAAAGGAGGGAGGGGGAACTGGGAAGTTGGTATGTAAAATAAAAAGTAAACTTTTTCAAAAAAAATATGGAAAAGATAAAAAGAAAAAAAAATGTCCTGCCCTGTTTCATCTCAGCTGCAGAGAAGTGTCTCTACATAATATCTACAGCATATTATTGTAGGAGATATTTCTGAATGTTTGTAAATCCGGTAAATCTCAAATCATAGCACTATATGGGAAAAAATTAGGGTCAGTGACCCTAGACTCCAAAGCCCAGCAAGCTGTGTTGTGCTTGATTTTTTTCTCTTCATTTCATTTCCAGCTTAAGTGTCCAAGAAAGAGGATGCCCCTCTGTTCCTTTAATGAGGACGCCAAGAGAATTGAGCTGTCCTTGAAAGTGCCGTAACATTTTTATGTGCTATGATTTGAAGGCTCACTATAAAAGCAACTCAAAATAGCTTCAAATGCCACAGGTTACTCCTCTTTGCAATACAATATGAAAATGTTTATAGTTTACTTTCCAAAATATTGGTCTCATGTGGATAAGGTTTATAACAAATGCCTGTTTCATGTGCTTTAAGCTCTACTGATGATTATTATAATTTTAAGGAAATGATATTTCTTCATACTTATGCTTGTTTTCTTAAGATTATAATATGACATCTTAAATTATTAATTGCATCTTAGATAGTGAATTAAATTTAATATATTTTTATAAATTTATTTTGTGCACTACACAATTTTGCTTTAATTTTTATAAGATTTTATTGTTCAAGATTTTATTTCATAAAATGTTAGTTTATGCTTTTTTTTTTCCTTTGTGACCAGATATCTGTATAGACCATCATAAAAGGGTTGTAACACAATTATTTCTACACATGACTGAAAACTCTTCAGGGATTGGGACAAGAATCTAAATTCAACAAATATTTGGTTGTCATATTTTGTGAAATTTTTTGGTGCTTTAGAATAGAAATGGTCAAAAACTAGATACACAAATTATTTCCAAAATTCAGTGACTTTACCATAACTTAAAAACTCCCATCAACAGAAATTTCTGTCTTGAAATGTAATAAAAAAAACATAAATACTTACCAGATGAATAAAACTTTTAACATATATGCTAAACTTTGGATGCTAATGTAATTTAATACTAATGATGCCCCTTCTGCATCAATGGGGAAAGGAGGATATTTTTTAACGTATTATATACATGTGTTATCATTTATAAACACATGGGCAATTGGAAGCCAGTTAATGAGGAGTGGCGGTAGGTCACCAAGGCCCCGGGGGGGGGGGTTCCCCTTGGCAGATGGGAAGCTGAAGCAGGCGAGAGACAGACAGATACATTATGCAGAGAGAGCTGAGATATAGAGTTTATTTAGTGGGTTATGGAGGGGAAAGGGAAGGGGAAAGGACAGGGGAGATGAAAGAGAGAGAAGAGAAAGAGAGAGGGAGAGAGAAAGAGAGAGAGAGAGAGAGAGAGAGAGAGAGAGAGAGAAGGCTGGAGAGTAGGCAGGAGATCTGCTTGCTTCAGTGGAAGTATAAAATTGGGAGTGGGCAGGACTTGTCTCTTAAAGGGACAGAGTATGCAGATGACATACCAGTCCAGGAGATTATAATAGCATGAGCCAAATAAAACTAGTTAACAATTTGGGGTTCAGTAAATGCCCATTTGCTCATTTCTATCCGCCATGTTCTCCATTTCCCCTCCCCCCATCAAAACAGAATATGGATAGTTAGAGTAGTTGTCACATTCCAGGAGTTCAGATTATTATTCTCATCTCCTGAGTGAAGAAATGGAGCCTGGATGGGTCTATAATTTCTCTTCAGACATTTATTTCTCTCTTTATACATGAACTTTCAGAACTACTGAAAGTTTCTAAGTGGTAAATTACTTTCACCCCTTATGTAAAGCAAATTGATCAGTGAGATTTATTTTAGTGTAATTCAACACAATTTTGGAAAAAATACCATAGCATTCAGCTATCAGAAACATGTGATATTGCCTCAAAGTATGTTTAAAATATGAAAATGCAAACTTTGTTGTATGTCAGTAAGGAAATCTGAAAAAGCATACAACATACTCAATCATATCACAAGAATGTGTGCTCAACTATGTTTATAGCTGCACTGTTTGCCATAGCCAGGACCTGGAAACAACCTAAATGCCCCTCACCCAAAGAATGGATAAAGAAAATGGGGTACATTTACACAATGGAGTACTACACAGCAGAAAAAAATAATAAAATTATTTGACACCTTGAAATTTATAGGCAAATGGATGGATCTAGAAAACACCATATTGAGTGAGGTAACCCAGACCCAGAATCACAAATTTGTACTCATTTATAAGTAGTGTTTAGACATAAAGCAAAGAAAAACCAGCCTACAATCCACAACCTTAGAGAACTTAGACAACAATGAGGACCCTAAGAGAGATATGCATAGATCTAATCTACATGGGAAGTAGAAAAAGACAAGATTTCCTGAGTAAATTTGGAATGTGGGGATCACAGGAGAGAGTAGAAGAGGAGGGTGGTGGTAGAAGGAAGGGGAGTGGAGAAAAATATATAGCTCAATAAAAACAGTAAATTAACCAACAAATTTCAGAAAACTTGCAATATTTAGACTACTTTAAATTATAAATTATTAATTATGCAGTCTATGCTTGCTTTATTTTTGTCACATTTTCATGATAATATTAAATATTAAGTATCTTAAGGAAGGTTTAGGAACAAAGCTGTTAACAGAAACAAAATATCTTTTCTCCTAGAACGTCTTGTTCTTAATTTCTGCCTGGCTTTCTTGTCTGCGGGTTAGAGGGTAAAGACGTTACGCGAGGAAGAAGACACAGACACGCTGCGGTCCCACGTGGGTGCACTTTTAATGGGGGAGGGGTAACGAGCAGGTAAAGGCGTGCAGACAGGACAGGAAAGGCAGAGAGAGAGAGAGAGCTCGTGGCGGCTCTCACTTTTTAACGGGGAATGCAAAGGCTTCTGGGAATATGTCCATATCCAGGAGAACGCTGGGAACTGTAGTTCCGCAAAGGAACAACAGAACGTCCATACTGTGAGAAAAGTAGTATACACATAGCATGGACTATTATGCTTTCATTGCTTCACCTCAGTCCTCATCACTTAACTATACTTGTAAGGTTACATGACCTTGAACAGAATGCCAAGGTCATCCTCAAAATTTAGGAAAGGACATCCTGGAGACTTTTTCAAAGTAAGGATTGAAGTATTCAATTCAAAATCTTTGATTCACACAAATCAGAGAATAAATTTCCATTAAACCAAAATAAATCTAAAATGCCAATATGTGATGTAAAGAATCAAAGGGAAACTGATTTAATATAGGCTTTGCTGAAGCCTTGAAGCAGAACACAGTTGAATCGAGACTTTACATTTGTATGTCTGCTGCAGGTCAGTTTCTACAACACAGAAAGCATACGAAAGAAGAATTCAGAAACTGACTTTTTTCTTAAGATTTCAAGACTACATTTACCAGGAAAGTATGATAAATCAAATATTAGAATAATCAAAGTGAGACTTTCAGGTTCAGCATCTCCAGTCATAACTGACTATTCTTCAAGGGTTCATATATCTGTGTTACTTATATTTTCTGTAGTCTTTTCAGGTTCTTTAAACCATAAATAAATAATTACCTCATTATTTTTATATCTTCCCATCAGGTGATGGAAGAATGATATGCCTGTGATATGTCTGCTCACATCACCCTCCTAAACCAAACCCTGTGCTAAATGGCACACAGTAACAGCAGATAAGCATTTATTCTAATAATGATCTCCCCAAGGCTTAAAGCAGAGACTCATTATCTTGGGAGATGTAGAGAAGCACCTATCCACAAGAAGAATTCAAAGGGATTACTGTCAGCACACAACATAAAAGAAGTGCATTCCTTTAGCAAATCTATCATTTTCATAATGCAAACTACAGAAACGAACAAACAACAAAAACAAAACAGCACTTTCGCTGGCTGAGATATACTTAAGAATATTTTCAATATTTTGGTACATTTTTAAAGCTATGTCTTTGGGCCCTGTGAACAACCAGATTCCCCTTCTTAATTTTTTTTTTTGCTTTTCTGAACTATTATGGATATTTAAAAATTTTATTAAGACATGAATACATCACTGACTCCTTCCTTCCCCTCCCTGCAACCCCTCCAATGTCTTCTCCCTCTGACCTTGATAATGTTCCCATGTCACTCTTTCTCTTAAATTGGTGACCTCTTTTCCATTGATTATTTTGATAAACAAGAGCACATGAACAAATACATAAACACAACTTGCTGAACTGCTTTGGTGTTTCTTGTGTATAAGTGATTTTATAACCACTGCACATTATATTAACAATTAGGGGATCATTCTGGGAGTCTAATTCTTCCTTCTTCAGCAGCCATTAGCTCCTTCTAGTTCCTTGTCTAGCAGTCAGATCCCATGAGATCTTTCTCTTTTTGTGTTAGAATGTCCACTAGTATTGTCATTGTTTGGGTCTTGTTTCAGAAGCCACATTCTTGAGGCGTCACATTTATAGCCTCCCTGTCATTTCTAGAAGACCCAATCTCCCAGCAGACTTTCTGGTCCTTTGGTCCTTACAATTATTTCACCTCCTTGTCTGTGATGTTCCTTGAGACTCATGTGCAGGAGTTGTGGATTTGTAGGTTTATCCACTAGGGTTGGGAATTATATGATTAGCTATTTTTGCATTATACCAAATGTGATTTTCTATAATGCCCCCTGTCTACTGCCATTGTGTCTGTGGTGCTTCTGATTATTATTTTCTGTGGGTAATAATATTATTTCTGATATTATTTTCTGTGGTAATGTGTAAGGATAATGTGGCAATAGTAGGTTCTCTTCAAAGATCGCTGACCTCATTGACCCTGTGTAATTGGCTAGCTCTCCAGTACCGGGCATAATTTCCTTCCAGTTGAGTAGACCTAAAGTCCAATTAATCAGCTGTTGGTTACCACCAAGATACTAGTTTTATTGCTGGATCTTAAGGGATATCTGCCATGGTGACAATATTGTTCATAGACATCACTGGTAAGTGAGTCTATTGATGCTTCCCTCCCATGGCAGCTTCTATAGCAGGGTTTGGTACCATAATAGCTAGATAACAGGAAGGAGGATTCCAGGTTAGCTTCAGTTCAAAACTTCTTAATCTTGTTTCTGAAATGCTTTGCATCTTCAGCAATTTAGACTTAACTTTCACTTCTGTGTTGCCACCAAGTGCAAAAGCAGTTGCCCATATTATTTTGGAGCTCAGTTGGACTGCTATGGCCAGCAACTTAAATGGGGGGGGTTTCTCATGCCTAGAACTGGTAGTTTTGTTAGATGATCTACAGATTTTGTGGGAAACATTCTCAGTCTAAGTGATATAATCACACATACTCAGGGTTAAAAAATCAAAACAATGTTATTCCTTGAAGCTTGATTATATATCCTTGTATTATTTATCCTTCCTCCTTACAGCCTTCTCCTCCTTCTCTAATTTAAATAACCCCCATTGCTATCTTATTATATTCTGTATTCTGCTAGTTCCCCCTTTTCCTTCCCTGTATGACCCCCTTTACCTTCCTTGTTTATTTAGTTACTGCAGGTTATAAACTCTCATCTGAATATTTGGCACTTGGACCCACAGATAAGAAAGATCATGTGGTATTTGTTGATATTACTTATCTGAATAAACAGTATTTATTAGTGTTGTCTGAGGTTTCTATCATGCCTGGTTCCTGCACTTGTTAAGTCCCAAAGAAATCACACAGAGGTCTACATTAGTTCTAAACTGATTGGCCTAGTAGCTCAGATTTCTTATTAACTCTTATAACTTGTACTAGCCCATTATTCTTGTCTATGTTAGCCACGTGGCTCAGTAGCTTATTTGGCGAGGCAGTCACATCTTGTTTCTTCTGTGGCTGGGTCACAATTGCAAAAATCTTCTTCTCAGAATTCTCATTGCCCTGCCTTTACTTCCTGCCTGGTCACCCTGACTATACTTCTTGCCTGGCTACTGGCCAATCAACATTTATTTAAAATATAAGTGACAGGGTATAGACCATTGTTCCACAGCATATTAGTTCCATCCATTTACCTACACATTTAATAGTTTCATTTTTATAACTGTATAGCACTCTCTTGTAATATATATATATATATACACACATATATATAGATATCACAGTTTCATTATCCATTCATATATTGAAAAATATTTAGATTGTTTGCATTTTCTAGTAATTGTTAATAAAGTGAATGAATATTGTTGTATTTTAATATATAAGGGCTAAAAAATGAGAAAATAAATAATCGAAAAATAGACTTTGGATCTGAACAGATATTCTCATACCAGGTAGCAAAGAATAATTCTATTTTCTCCAATGGAGTGTCACTGGGTACTTTAATCATACCCAAGGGCAGGTCCCATGCCCAGGAGTAACAGGGCAACACAAATGAACTCCATGTTTTCTGTTTTTTCTTTACTATTTTTGTTATGATATTTTCTTTGTGTGTAATATTTGTTTGCTTTTTTACTTGTTTTGATAGAGACAGTGAGAGAAATAATGTAAAACTGGGTTATTACAGAGATAGGAGGGGTTTAGGAAGGTTTGATAGAGAAAAACAAAACATGACCAAATAAATTGAAAAAAAAAGTGAGAAAATTTCTGAAAGAAGAAATACAAATGCTTAATACATGCTTTTAAACATTGTTTGACATTATTAGTCAACAACTAAATGCAAATTAAAATACTTTGAGATTTTTTTCTCACTCTAGTGAGAATGACTACTCTCAAGATAGTATGTTAGCCAAAGTAAATCCTATGGAAACTCCCAAAGAACACAGTTTGCTGCCATGATTATAAGTTACTCTCCCCAAACTTATGATAAGGCCATCTTGTTGCAAAAAATACCTACAAAACTCATTGAACAAGGAGAAGTTGAGCTGGTGCTTTCCTAGAGTCTTACCCCTATGGGATAATGTTCTTGGTACCAGAATATACTCTGTAAGCCTGTGAAAGAGATATATAGATACAAATCCATATACAAACATTTGATCTTTAATAGTGTTCTACCTGCAAGATATGTTCACACAATGATGGCACAAAGCTTGTTTGAGAAACCAACCAATATCTGACTTAACTTTAAGCTCACACCAGGAAATAAAACCCATATCCAACTTCGATTGGGTGATCAAGAACCTGAGACTAGGTTTACCCAGAAGGCTAGGGTAAAACCAAATACTACAGTTCTATTAAAGGAACATAGGGAAAAAACCTGATTCCTACCGACATTCTTATATATTTATAGATGCCTTGTTTAGTCATCATCAGAGAAGCTTCCTCCTGCAGCAGATGGGAACAAATACAGAAATCCATGGCTAGGTAATATGCAGAGAGCGAGAGACACTAGGACACTCAGCCCTAATCAAATCCCTCCGACCAGAGCTCAGGAAACTCTGAAGAAGAGGAGATGGAAAGAGGGTAAGAATCACAGGGGATGGAGGACACCAAGAAAACAAGGCCTTCTAAACTTCCATGAGCAAAGGTCTTCTGAAGCCACAGAGACTGGGGCAGCATAGAGAACACCTGCATGGGTCTGCACCAGGTGGGGTCATAGTGCTGGAAGCGGAAGTGGACACTCAGACTCTAGTAGGGCCGAGGGGGTATAGACTCTAGAATGTATGTGGTATGAAAGTACATAGGAGGACATATTGGGGGTAGAAAGGCTCAATTAGTGGAGTTCGGGGTCAGGTAGACATGAAAATGGGGGAGAAATGGAGAATTAACCAAGGCAAGATTATGTGAAAAAAACCCCTATTAAAGTTCATTCTATTATAGGTCATTAAAGGACATAAGCTAAAAAGAAAAAAAAAGTAAAAGAAAAACCATTTGACAAGTGATGTGAATACCTGTATGGCTGAACTATGTTGATGTAGCGGCAGCTGCTATGGCTAAGGCTAAGGGTTGGTAAACAAAAGCCCTGTTTACAGGTTTGAGATGCAGTGTTATGGTTTTTTTGAAGACTAGCTCCTGACATTCTTCCCGGTTTCCCATCAGAAGTAACTTAAAATATCTTCTTGCCGAGGACACCGCACAATTTCCTTGACAATAAAGAGAAATCAAGCAGGGACTTAGCTGGTAGCTTCTTCCATGCTGATTAGCTCTCATTTCTTGAGCGTGGGATACAGGTTACTGCAGGAGAAAGGCTCTCAGGAGTCCAATTCAGCTGGGAACTTGAACTGCAGTTTAAGATGTTCAACAGCGGCATGATCGCTATGAGAGCAAACAATTGCTCTCTGATTGGATCCCAGGCCAACAGAGGGACTTCATGCCTGGTATTATCAAACAAAAAATAAATAAACAAACAAAACCAGAAACAAACAAGAATCTTGTGTGGCTAAAGGGCACGTAGGGCCCTGGTAGGGAACTTACTGCTGTTGTGTAGCTAAAAGGACATTTTCCCAGTTGTTTTCTAAATATTCTCTTTGGTTACATAGGCAAATGCTGCTCCCTCTTTCAACAGAGAAGCTTATCTGCCCCTTGACAGTGATGGTGCATAGCCTCACTGCAGCGCCTGGTGATATGAAGAAGGGACCACTAAGCATTCGGCCTTGATATGGATATTTCACCAAGCTGCATGGCGCTGAGGGCATTGTGTCAAGGGAAGGCATGAAGGATGTAAGATCCGAAAGGTAAGTAGAAGGGCTCTGAAATGTTCTATTCTGGGAATGACACAGCCAGCACAGTCCTAACCTCACAGCAAAGCAGAGACGTTTGCCTCTGCCGAGCCTGTCATTCAAACAAGTGGGGAGGGACCTATGGGTCTTTGTCATCCTTGTTGAACTTTTAGTTACTAGAGAAATCTGGGCTAGAGGGGGCAGTCATTGTCTCCAATTGTAAATCCACAGACGACCCCATCGGGCTTCAACAAATGGTCCCAAACCCACTATTTTGCAACTGCTAATTTACTCACAGAGTACACTGTGGCTTATAAAACATTTTATAGAATATATAGAAGCATAAGTTATATAAAGAAGCATATATAGGAGCTAAATTATAAATATCCATATTTATATAAATTTGTATATATTTAGACCTTAACAAATTTTTATGTACCTATCTTTGACCTAGATGTTATCATGCATATACACACATGAACACACATGCACAAACAAACCCATCACAGAAAGATTAGGTTTAAAGCAAATGGCTACAAAAAATTGACAATTTTCTTTTCATTAAATACTGGTTAAAGTCTTTTAACACATAAATAATTTTACCATATAATTATGATACATATTTGATAACAGAAATGTTCTGTATTCATATAAGTGCATATTTTACCATGTGATTTGTGTGCTTGCAATTTCTTGAGAAATCTCTAAACTTACAAGATATTTCTCCGTGCATTAAAGGCCAATTAATTCTAGTGCCAGATCACTGGCTACCTAAAAAACAGAGGGAATGTTGAGAGATTGTGTTACAAAGAAATAACCCTGGGATCTGAAGTACTTGTCAGTCTGCTTGTTGCGGTGATGTGTACAGGGTGTCAAAGCATAGAAAATGATGATATAAATGCATGTAAAATATAAACATTTCAGTATGTGTCAATTATAACTCACTAGCTAATAAAAGTCTGTAGCTGTGTAATGTGAAAAACATATTTGTTTAAAAATATACCGTGCATTACCATTTGAAACAGCAACAAACTGTAAACATTCTCTGTAGTGATATTTTGTTTGTGCTTTCACAAACAAAGTTTGCCTGAAGATCAGAGAGTGGAGCTAGCTACACTGGTTAGCAATAGAGGCCAGGCGGTGGTGGCACATGCCTTTAATCCCAGCACTCCAGACACAGAGGCAGAAGGATCTCTGTGAGTTCAAGGCCACCCTGGCTGCCAGAAATTGTTTCAGTCTAAAAGAGAAAGCAAGCCAAGTGGTGCTAGCTCACACCTTTAATCCCAGGATTTGGGAGTCATGTGCCTTTAATCCCAGCATTAAGGCGGTAGAGACAGGAAAGGATATGGCTAGGTGGAGAGAAGGATTTTAGCCAAGAGGAGACAAGAGCCCAGACATTCAGTCTGAGGATTGGTAAGGACAGGATCGCCCTTTGGTCTGAGAACTTGTAGAGGTAAGAATTCTCTAGTGACAGACTGTTCCACTCCTTTGATCTTCCAGCATTATCCCCTATATCTGACTCTGGGTTTTCATTACTAAGATCAATTAGAATTTGTGGTACAATTCTCCTTCATACATATCTCTAAAAATATCAACGAGTAAAATACCTACCTTTGACCTAGATGTTATCACATATAAACACACAACACACACCACAGAAAGAATAAACTTGAAACAAACAGATTTTTTTGACAATTTTCTTTTTATTAAAAACTGGTTAAAACATTCTAACATATGTGTTGGAAATTAACTGAAAAATAAGTAAGCTGATAGTTATACTATGCTATGACCTAATGAGAAAGCATCTTACTGAAAATGTCTAATACAGGACTGATTACATATTTGTGGGTAGTAGATGATCAGCTGGCACATTTTGTAAACCAATATACTCTTTTTGTATTTTTAAATTGAAAATATTTTCCTATACAATATATTCTAATTATAATGTTTCCTTCCAAAAGATCTCCAAAGTCTTCCCCACCTACACACACACACACACACACACACACACACACACACACACACACA
>NC_022009.1:115775074-115796763 GCF_000317375.1 Microtus ochrogaster
TGCAAAACCCAACACCCTTTCACTCTCTCTCTAATGAGAAAGAAAATAGGCATCTAAAAATAAAGTAAAATGAAACAAAACCAAAATAGGACAAAACTAACAGGAAAAAAAAAAGAGTCAATACACAAATACACAAGGGTCTCACACAGACATGAGGATTCAGAAATATCATCAAACCACAAAATTGGAATCCACAACGTTAGCAAAAGATTTATAAGGTTAAAAACTGTACAGAGAAAGCATTAATAGACAAAAAAACACTAAAAAAATGAATACGATTTACTTCATTTTTGGCATCAACTGCCAGGCTTAGAGCTTACCCTTAAGTGTGGTTCATATAACCAGTAAGACTCCCTTGCAGCTATCAACAGCAGAAAGCATCTGGTTAAGAGTGGTCGCTTCTTCCCCGCTTAGTGCTGGGACCCATCTGGCTTAGATGTGTGCAGGCCTTGTGGATGCTGCCACAGTCTCTGTGAGTTTATATGTGCATTGGTCCTGTTGTGTTTAGAAGGCTTTGCTTCTTTGATGTCTTCTACATTCACTAACTCTTACAATCTTTCTGCCTCTTCTTGTTGACAGTTGCCTGAACTCCAAAGGCAATATTTGGTGTAGTCATCTAATTAAGGACTGAATGTGCCAAGTTTTCTGACTCTGCCATGGGTCTCTATAATTGCTCCAATCTGATGCAGGAGGAAGCTTCTCTGATGAAGGGTGATCCAGACACCAACCCATGAGTGTCTCAGAATATCACTAAGAGTCATTTCATCGTTCTCTTCCTTTAGCAGAACAATAGTATTGGTTTCTCCTACCTCCTATCTATTTTCAGGTTCTTGGCTACTTGAGCAGTGTGCAACATGGACTTAAACCCAATCAGATAGTGTTTAGTGGTTTTCACAACTTTGGTGCCACTATTACACCAACATATGTTACAGGCAGGTCGCCATTGAAGATAGAAGGGCTTGTATCTGGTTTGGTGTTTACCGTTCTCCTCTGGTAGTCTATAGAGTACATTCCAGTACCACAAACACTAGTCTTTAGGGGTGAAAACCCTAGATAGGCACCAGTTCAATATGTTTTATAGTTGTTGTCTGAAGCAATAGGGCCTTCCCATCAATTTGAAGAGAACAACCTGTTGGGTTGGCAGTAGACCAAGTTGTTTGGGAGATTCTATGCCCCCTTGGCCAACAACTTAACTAGATGTAATCCATTTCTGGCACTTAAGGTTTTATCTGGTTACAAAAGGTATCTGTTGGGGCTTTGTCTCCCTTGTTATCTTGGTGTTATCTTGAGAACTCTGTTTAGAACTGTAACCCATCTTTATTTGGGTTATTTGTTTCCTTGATATTCCAATCTTTTTAGTCCTTTATGCATTACATATATTAGTCTTCTATCATCAGATATATAATTGATAAAATCTTTTCTCATTCTGCTGCCTACTCTTTGTCGAAATGTTGATGTCCATTGGTATACAGCAGCTTTTCGTTTCATAAAGTTCCATTATCTAATGTTTGTTCTTTGTACCTATACTAGTAATATCTTGTTCTGAAAGTGTTTTTCTGTGTTAATGAGTTCAAGACTATTTCTCACATTTTTTTTCTAACAAATTCAGGGAATTTGACCTTTTGTTGAGGTTCTTGATCCATTTGGAGTTGAATTTGTGAATGGTGATATATATGGATATATTTGTATTCTTCTTCTATATACAAGCCACCCTATTTGAAGCTACCAATATTTTAAAATGCTGTATTTTTTCAATTTGTATTCTGTCTTCTTTCTCAAAACCAGAAAACTAAAAAAAGCTTCTTTCTCAAAAAGTGTGTGACTTATATCTTAGAATTTAATTTGATTCCATTTATCAACATATTTTTTGTGCCAATACAATGTTGTTTTTAGCACTATACCTCTTATTAAAATTTGAAATTGGGGAGTATGAAACCTCTAGCAATTGTTTCAGTATTTTAGCTTCCCTGTTTTTTTTTTTGTGTGTGTGTGTTTCTATAAGAAGCTGAAAATTGTCCTTTCATAAATTGCAAAGAATTGTGTTGTAATATTGATGGAAATTTCATTGTATCTGCAGATTGCATTTGGAAGGATGGCCATTTTCATTTTATTAAGCTTAATAATCCAAGAACATGTGTGATATTCCCATCTTCAAGTATTCTATTCATTTTCTTTCTTCAAAGACTAAAGTTTTATGATATAAGTCTTTCACTAACTTGGTTCGAGTTACCCCAAAGCATACTTTTTAGACTATTTTGAAAAGTGTTGTTTCCCTGATTTTTTCTCACTCTGTTTATCTTTTGTATTTAGAAAGGCTATCATTTTTGTGTTTTAATTTTCTATCCAGAAACTTTGCTTGCTAAGTGTTTATCAGCTGTAGAAGTTTATTGGTGGAGACTTAATGGCCTTTTGCACGGATTGCCATATCATCTATAAATAATGATACTTTGACTTGTTCATTTCATATTTCTATCTTCTTTATCTCCTTCAGAGGTCATATTGCTTTATCTAACACTTGTATAATAAATATCATACTGAATAAAAATGGGGAGAGTGGATAACCTTGACTTGTTCCTGATTTTAGTGGAAATGCTTTGAATTTACTTTCATTCAGGTTGATGTTATATGTCCCCTCACTGGAAACTGTGTTTATTATGCTGAGGTATGTTCCTCTTATCACTAATCTCTACAGGAGGTATTTTTAAGCATTAATATAATTAATCTTTATCAATAAAAAATCGGGAGCCAGATATCAGGGTGTAAGAACCTGAAAGATTAGCGAAGCAGGGAGCAGCCACCAGTCACCTCCTAGCTCTACCATTTCCCCTGTCCAAAGGACCTGAGATTCTCTCTCAGACACACCTTGCCACCTCCTGTCTCCTCTCTAAGCCTTCAAAACCTCTATGATTGATTTTTGTCAGCTAGTGGCTAGCTCTGCCCTCTGGCTCCAAGCCAGCTTTATTTGTCAGACCACAATCAAAATATCACACAACATGATTATTTTGTCAAAGAGGTTTCCTGCATCTAATGAGATGGCCATTCTATGTCCACGTTTCTGGTGCCAATTTTGTGTTAAAATATCTACCAATATTTTCATTATTTGACTTTAAGATAATATTAGTAACAGAGTCACACATCTGTAGCTTAAAAAAAGAAAACCAAAATATTATAAGTAACTTCACAGTTTTCTATTTCTCTTCCCTATTTATAATTACTCCCATATTTTCTGGTCTATTAGACATTACTTTTTGCTCCATTTGTCATAAAGCTAGAGTTTTCCTTACATGCCTTCATGGCTATGCCTTCCTCAAGGACCAAAACAACAACAAAAACAGGGAAAACTGTAAAGACAATAATGCTCATAGTTTTGAAACTACAATTTCACTGACTTCAATACAAAGTATTATTTCTAGCAATTTAACTCTTGCAATGCAATGGTTACCACCATAAATCCAGGATCGTTCATATCTGAGACTGGAACAAGCCTGTTGGAACTCTCTGCATCCTCTGCCTACCCCTTGGGCTTAGAGCTTCATTGACTTTAGACTTGGAATGAGGAAGAGAAATCATTGTCTTAGGCTGACGTCTGATTCCTTGGCATTGCTGTTCTTGCCCCATTAGTCAGCTACTGCTTAATAGTCAGAGTTTGCAAATAGTAGCTCCATAGTCTCTGGCCAGATTTCTGATTTGTGTTCTGAGGGAAAGATGATGGAAGGTACTTGATTTAATAACTGACCTTCTTGGACTCCAAATAAATATTTTTGTAGTAATAAATTTGCCCTTTTTCTATTAAACACAAAATAAACCATTTAGCTGTTCCTTTAACTAAATGATTGCAGTCAGTAAAAAATTATTTATTGTTTGCTTTCTATTTTATTTGTGTGTGTGTGTGTGTGTGTGTGTGTGTATGTGCATGTTGCAATTCACAGTTTGCCTTACGAACAACCATTTTTTCCTCCTTTATCTTTCCCTTGAATCACTGAGTGGTTCAACACTGGCTGTCTTTTTAAGTGTATTAACCTACAGTTTATTCAACACAACACACAAGTCATTCTCATGAGACTGCCAACCGTAATTTTTAAATTTAAAAGTTTTGCATTTTTAAGAAACCTTCAAACAAACACTATGCTTCTATATGTCTGATAGCCTGCCATGTTAGTCATATACTTCAATGGAACATGCTTTTAGTGAAAGTGAAAAGTAGGCAGGAGACTTTGAACAGTATAAGATAAATTAGCTAGGGAGTCTGATGCAGATCACAAGGAGATTAGCTAAGGAGATGCTGCAGAATCCTGTGGGAATAGTGATAGTTTAGGGTCATCATGCTCTCACACTGATGGACATAGTTTAGTCATGGTTGGACTACACCTTCAGATACTGAATCACTGACCAATTACCAGGGACACTTGATTTAAAATTATCTTATCATTTAAAGTCAATCTAATACTCAGCTGTTTGTTCTTATAGAGTTTGGTCATAAACAGTGAGAGTCAGGACAACTTTTTTTCTTATTATTTAACACACAGCCCCCGATCAATTCTGACTCCTTCCAAAATCACTTATTTTTGTAATTACCTCCCATTGATTCCCTGACTACTCTCTCTATCACAGTACTCATTGTTCATAGCTGATTGGTCCATCCTTGTAGGGTATACGTCAGTCTTTGTCATTCTTCAGTATAAAACCTTCATTTAAAATCTTTCTTTTATAAGTAAAATCTGAATCACAAGTTATTACAGGGTTCTATAATGGCCTACACAATTAGTCTGAGGCATCTCTAAATGTTGACTACTGGAAGTTTTCCACCTTCCCTGCTTCTCATATGCAGCCTTCTCTGGATTTAGCAATGCCTGTTTTCTATGTTTTTGAGTCTCGAGTTTTCTACCTACATTATTTATTCAGTCCATATGAACTGCACATTAAGAGCTCATCCCTGTATACTTCATATGAAATCACAATTTCTTATAATCTGATTCTCACAGTTCTTCGTTGTTTATTTTTTCTAAAAATTCTACCATTGGCATGAAATGTATAATGTTGCACTTATTTATTAATGCATTATGAATGGAGGCTGCATTTTGTTTCCCAGCTGCCATGACACAAATAATCACACAAAACTGTATTCATTACAACACTGTTTGGCCATGTCTTAGGCATATTCTTAGTCAAGAGTAGAAATAAAAATATAATAAACTTGACCTTAAATTTACATCAATAAATCAAATGCCATACCCACACTGGAACACTGGACTGAGCTCCCAAAGTACCAATGAGGAACAGAAGGAGGGAGAAGATGAGCAAGGAAGTCAGGACCAAGAGGGGTGCACCCACCCACGGAGACAGTGGGGCTGATCTATTGGGAACTCACCAAGGCCAGCTGGATTGTGTCTGGAAAAGCAGGGGATAAACCCGGACTCTCTGAATATGGTGGACAATGAGGGTTGCTGAGAAGCCAAGGACAATGGCACTGGGTTTGATCCTACTTCTTGTTCTGGTTTTGTGGGGGCCTAGCCAGTTTGGATGTTCACCTTCCTAGACCAGGATGGAGGGGGGAGGACTTTGGACTTTCCACAGGGCAGGGAACCCTGACTGCTCTTCAGACTCGAGAGGGAGGGGGAGAGGAGTGGGGGGAGGGTGAGAGGAGTGGGAGGCTGGGAGGAGGCGGAAATTTTTTTTTCTCAATAAAAAAAATCTTAAAAAAAAATAAAAAATAAATAAAATGGTGTGATTGCTGTGGTCCTGGATGCTGGCTCCACCTGTCTCAGCCTTTAAACACAGCAGAAGTAAATTTACTGCCATCTCTGCAATCCATGTTCACTGCCATAGCTCCAATGAGGCAGAGAGTCTATGTTGCTACCATTAAGCAACTTGCCACATGCTGCTCACAAACCCCACGTGTTCCCTGTTCTGTAGCAAGACCTCCCAAAAGAGTTAGAGCCATTTGTGCCATGAGCACAAACCAGGAAGCCAGATTTTAAAGAAGCCACAACTATGCTTGTCACCAACAAACAGAGCCTATCTAAAACTGCAGCTACCAAGAAGCTCCAATTGATTCCTGTTTTTGTGGGTCTAGAATTCCCCTTTTTTGTTTTGTTTTATTTTTGTTTTTAAAGTCTTTTTAGGTTTTACATGGATCCATGCCAGACAGTGGGTGCCATTTGTAAACAGAGACTGTACTTTGGTTCCCAGCTGATGTGCCCCCAAATAATTACACAAAACTATATTAATTAACCCTGTTTGGCCAATAGTTTAGGCATATTCCTAGCTAGTTTTTAAATTTTAACTTTACCCATTTCTATTAATCTGTAAAAGCCAAGAGGTTGGGTCTTACTGGTAAGGTTCTGGCATCTTTCTCCTTTGGCAGCTGCATGGTATCTGCCCATCTCTGCCTTCTTTCTTCCTGCATTCAGTTTAGTACTCTCACCTCTCAATTCTGTTCTGCCATAAGACAAAACAGTTTCTTTACTAACCAATGGTAATAAAACATATTCCCAGCATACAGAGTCAAATCTTACATCAACTCATTAAATGTCGTCTTCCTCTATTTGGTAAAGTACATGAAGAATGAATAATGCCTATATCAAGTATATTAATTCACATATATATTATATTCCCAGAGCCTATAAATATAATTAGAACTTAATAAAATTTAATAAATATTCTCAAAGTTAATGGGCAGATTTTTTTAATGACTACCTGGAAGTATTAAATAATAGAACTTTTTGAATTAAGATACTGATATTTCTCCAATATGGATAGATTTATTCTCTACTTTCTTAATATAAGAGAGTAGAGTTCTTTCCTTTGTAATTCAAGGATTGTTTGGAGTTTCTGCAAAACCACTGGGGTCCATCTCCCACATGTTTCTCATACTCATCATTGTCTCTCCAGTCTATGGCAATTGCCCTAGATTCTGGCCTCATTAACTCCCAGCTTCATTATCACAGTAACTTCATAACTGGCTTTCCTGTCTGCCTCATCCCTCTAGTCTATCATGCACAGCCCTATTTAAGTAATCTTCATAAAGGATATTCCAATTTTGTCAGCCTCCTGCTGATGAGTTACTTCATAACACCTGAAACCTCTTTATGATCTATCATTTTCGCCTTAACTACTAGGAGTGATTTTATTAAATCTCTTTCCTTTGATGCAAGTGGATTCTTCTCCTAATCCATAAATCAACCTGATATTTTTCGTGATCAAAGGTTTCTTTCAGGGTTCCTACTCAGATTTTTTTAGCTTGTTCTTTCATCCAAGTATTCCTACGTTTTGGACTGCATATACTGAATTGAAATATGTGATAATGTCATTCCATGATGACACCACATCCACAGATGTCTCATGTCACTCACTGTTCATGTAGAAAAATAATCTGAAAAAAGAATCACCATTTTCCCATCCCTGAAGAATTTTTAGACACCACCATTCATAGTCCATGAAAAAAAGGGGGGGGGGATGAAGTACAGGTAAACCTTCCTCGTCGTTGGTGTTTATACTGGTATTTATTTGGCACTAATCTGAACCAATTCAAGATTTCATCCCAGAAGAACCCTAGAAGAATTCATCTTCATCCCAAGAAGAAAATGTAGAAGTATCTACACATTGTGCCCTTCCTCTCATATGGTTGAGAACAACTAGTAGATCTCTAGTAAGATTACTGGGGGGCTTTACAGGAGGATAGAAGGCTACCATAAAATGCAAAGCCCTACTGAAAGATAATTTTAAAACATGTATTGCACACAGAATTGAGCAGTCTACTATTCTGTTTAAGAGACACTAAGAAAAGTGTTTGGAATGTTTGTCTTTGACAAAGTTTTTTTAACGTTTATTTATTTTTTTATTTTACATGTATGTGCATTCTGCCTTCATGCATGTCTTTTTATATAGAAGCAATGCCCTTAAAGGCTAGAAGAGGTAATCAAGGCCCCTGAAACTGAGCTACCATATGAATGCTAATAACCAAACCCCAGACCTTTGCAAGAGTAGTCACTGTTTTTACCCATTTCATCAAGTCTCCAGCCTCTGGTTCCTTCTATTTTTGTACTTCTGTCTCTCCTTGTCTGTATCTCACCTGTCCATGTTTTAGTATATATGCAGAGGAGACAATATAAAATGAATAGGGATGGAGCTAAAACAGAGTTTGTTATTTTCCTTGGAAGTTATTATTATTATTAATTTGAGACAGGGTTTCTCTGTGTAGAACTGGCTGTCTGACTGTCCTGGGATTTACTCTGTAGACCATACTGGCCTCAACCTTAGAGATCCACCTTTCTCTGCCTTTGAAGTGCTGGGATTAAAGGCATGGATCACCATTACCTTACTAATTTTATTTTTGTTGAGTCTTCAAAATGCTTGCATTTATACACGTAGACCAGTGTTATGCTCATCTTTCATTGGAAACATTTCTTATTGAAGTGGATGGAAGTTAGTGAGGAAAACCATTATTGGCCAGAATTCTGTGTTATAAGTGTTTGTTGAGTATTTGCTAAATGGGTTGGCAACACTTTCTTCTTCAAGGCCCAGAAAATGGAACAGAAGAAAGGCTGAAAGAATCCATCAGTCAGAGAATGAGGGGATGGTGCAACGAAACTATCTTCTGGGCAGGACTGAGCCTTGAGCTCATGAACTCAAGGCAGTTATGAGTATTTGCACTAGGCCTGCACAAGATAGGCCCTGTCAGAATTTCATCATGGATAAAAGTGAATGGAAAAAAGAGTAGAGAAAAGTGTGCAGCTTTGCAAACATCTTTTGAGTTATGTTGCTCCTGGGTTCACTGGTTTTGCTTTTCCTCTTGTAAAACAAGAATTAGTGTTCTGTCTGGTGGCTAGCTCACAGAGTTGTTGTCAATATGAAATGATAATATTTGCCAAAGCATTTTGAAAAGCTCATACAGTTTAGAGAGATTAAGGTATTAGGTATAACTTTTCAAAAACTCATTGCACTTCCCATATCAAGGTATTAGAAGATAAAGTTCTTATTCTCAAAATTAAAGGCCATGGATGCTATCCAGCTTTTAGACTGTAAGAATGGTTTCTGAGCTAGATGACACTTGGTAAAATTTTAAAACGTGGGCCTTAGACTGGTTAGATAGTTCAGGGAATAAATGTATGTGTTAACAGACCTGAGATTCTGAGCTCAAGCCCCAGACCCATAAAAGGGAAGAAGGAGAGAAGCCTCTCTCTGACATTCATAGCTATGTATTGCATGTATTTGCCCACAGGCATATATACATCCTGCATACAAATAACAATAATTAATTAAATTAAAAATGGAGAATAAGACAAATATGGACAGCTTAAATGGTTAATTCTCTCTGCGGCCCAACTCAATGTCCCGCAGCTTTTAAGCGTGCTTGTAAGACTCCCTCAACCAAACCCAGGCAAGTTATTACATATCAATTATATGATGCTCTCTTCTCAGACTGGCTTTGAATTCCTGATACACTTTCTTGCCATTTGAGACTGTAAGCAGAATTACCCCTTTGGTTTTAGAATTTTGCTTTTATTTTATTGTAATTATATTGAGTGGAAATATAATTGTTAAAATTATATTCTATTTTCATATTTTGCCTATTGGCCTGTTTCACTGTACAGTCCAGTCTGGCATCAACTTGATTTTTCTTCCTCAGCCACCTGAGTGCAGATTACAGATATGTACCACTATCTCCTGCCTTTCCTAATGTTGGATCTCTTTTTTCATAATATTTTGTTTAAAAAGTACATTTTAGCAGTGCATTCTTCATTTATTACTTCTTTGCTTAAATATTATTATTTTTTTAATTCTTGAGAATTTACTACATTAGTACTGTCTTTATGTCACTTAAACACTTTGCTCTGCTCCATCCAACTCTTCCACAACACCCATGTGCTGTATCTGGAATTCTTAACATCTTCTTTAATCATTATTGTGTTCAATTACAATTTAATGAGTTTATTGTCATTTAAATTAATATACTTAATGCATTATTATACATTATATATGTGTACAGTGAGAGGAGAGACAAAGAGAAATAGGGGTGAGAGAGAAGAGCAAGTCTACCGAGTCCAGTCTTTTTTTTTTTGCTGCTGCTGTTGTTGTTTATATGTAAAGGTCTGGGGCTGACCACTGTGATTTGATAACCTTTCAGGAGACTCCACCGTAGAGAAACTGAAAGCATGCTTAGGGCTGCAGCTCTGTAACTGCCCTTATGTGATTTGTTTTTCTCAATTCTTTCTATTGGCAACTCTTTTCTCCTCTTTGATTTCTTCTCTTCTTTGCCATTCATTGGTTCTTTGAATTTGTATAGTTGTTTTTTGATTCTTCCTGAAAAACAAACAACAAACAAACAAACAAACAAATCTTTGTTCCTTTTAAGGTGATGCGCTCACTCCTTTCCTGATCTCCCACATTTTCTGCTCAACAATCATCAACAAAGCTCTGCCATGACACCACGCTCTTTCAGCTCATAAATAGGAAAGTTTGTGTTTGTATTTAGATAAAAGCTTTTACTGTACTCCACAGCCCTTGGTGTCAACTGTTTCTTGTTGCACTGTACTTGGAGAGTCCTTTGCTATTTATACTTACTTCCATCACATGGAATTCCTCACAGAAGGTGTGATTCAATTCCTAGATGGTTTGTGCTAAAAGAATCTTGTAAGTAAAGGCTTTATTAGAGCCTTCCCCTATGAGTCAGCTGCCTCAGATTTGCAAATAGTCATTCCCCACCAGTTCATCAGATATAGAAGCTATTGCCCTCTGGCTACTGACATTCAGGCAGAATCTGCTGACCTTTTCAGTTCTCCCACACACTCCTTAGCCCGATCCCCTAAGGGTACTCATCGGGGTTTAGCTGCCTTTCTATTCAGGCCAAGTCTACAAATTATAAATTATTCTGTGAAGAAAGAAAAATGCATACTGGATTCCAACTCATGCTGCACATTGGGCAGTCACTGGACAGAGGAGCACCCAGACTCTTACTTACAGACTTCTTCCTGTTTTCCTATCTCTTGGCCCAGAGAAGATGTTTGTTTTGAGTTATCATTCAGTGTATGCTCCTCTTCCTTGTTTGCTCTAGGTAACCCTTAGTGAATTGAACTCTCTAGGTTTTACAATATTCTTTTATGAAATATTCCCTTTTGCTGTGAATTTATTTTGTTCTGTTTGCTTCTTACTGGCTCATTCTTCTCCCAATTTCTTCTCACCTCGCTCCTTCATTTCTCCCTCCCTTGTGTTAGAGTCACAGATATTCTGATCCAGTGTTCTTTAAACAGATACCCTCTTCTTCCCTGATTTCTACCTATACTTCATTTCATACAACAGTTCTCCCTCCCATGTGTTAGAGTCACAGATATTCTGATCCAGAGTTCTTTAAACAGATACCCTCTTCTTCCCTGATTTCTACCTATACTTCATTTCATACAACAGTAGAGTCCTTAGAAAGCTTTCTTGAAGCCCTCACTCAGGTGAGGGATTGTGGGTTAGACTACAATATTCATTATCTTACTGTACTACAAGCTCCAAGAAAAGGAAAGATCATGACTGCTATGATCTTCTTTCTGACACATGGAACAGTGCTTCCTCAACGGGCTAGATTGCATTGTTTGTTGTAAATTAAGCTTGTCGAGGACTTGAGAGATAGAGGCAAGCTTGCCTTAGAAATACAAATCTTCAAAAGAATTTAAGGATAAAATTTGGTATAATTTCATTGTGAAATTTTCTTGCTAAATTTGCTCATATTAAAACAGGTGCCCTGCACCTTACCTGGAAAGCACACTAGAGCTCACCCTGCAGGTGAGTTGGTTCTGTGGACATGAGAGAAGACCATGCTTCCTCTCTCGTATGTCATGTGGTGGCATGGGCAAGGAAAATATGCCCCGACCTCTTGCCACATGCTGCGGGCCGGAGAGCAGGCCTAGAGATCATAAGAACAGAAGAGCTGTGCTTGTTCTTCACCAACTGCAGAAATCAGGAGGTTAGGCTGTAGCAATATTTTATTTTTATTTTAATAAATAAAACTAGTCTGAAGATCAGAGTGCAAAGCTAGCCATATTAGTCAGCCATACAGGCCAGGCAGTGGTTGAACACACCTTTAATCCCAGCAGCCACACCAGTTAGCCATAAAGGCTGGGCAGTGGTGGTACACACCTGTAATCCCAGAACTAGAAAGGAATATAGGATGGGAGGAAACAGAAGCTCAGGGGCTCTGTCTGCAGCCAATCTGCAGTCATGCTTAGGACAGGATGGCCCAGACTTGGTAGAGGTAAGAACTCTCTGGTGGTTGGCTCCTTTGCTTTTCTGGTTGAATGACAGTATTTGTCTCTGAGTTTTTATCATTTTTGCAACAGTGGGACCTGCACCTCACTTATGCAGAACAGTAGAGTTAGCCCTGGTGGTGTGAGTACCAGTGAGTTGGACCCAAGGGTATGAAAGCGTGAGAACTGGCCCTGCTCCTTGCTGCCTGCTACAGTGAGTCTAGGCAGTGCTGAAGAGCTTGGTTCTGTGTTAAGGATGAGGGAAAGGTGGTGTGCTAACCAACCCAGCTACCACTCAGGCCCAGAACCAAGGCTATGCATGTTTCCACCCCAACACCCACCTCATCTATGATCTGCTGGAGCATGTGAAGGGATCTGATCTGCAGATTCAAAGCTACAGGAGCTCTATGACTCAAGGCAACAATAGGGTACCCAAGAGGAGTCCACTGAAGGCTGAGTATCAATAGGGTGGCTGAAGCAAGAGGCCTCAATGAAAACTAGTAACTGATTGCAATGAACACTTACAGGTAAAGATCTATAAACTAAAGGGTAGATTGTGTAACTCACAGGGCTACACTACAGCTTACACTGAGATTTGTTTGTTTATTTGGGGTGTTTATTTTGTTTTTAATTTTAAATTGTGTTTGTGGGGAAGATTGCAAGGGAAGAGGGCAGAAGGGAGGAGACAGGAAGAAGCTAGTTGAGATCAGGATGTATGATATAAAATCCACAAAGAATCAATAAAAAGCTAAACAAAACAAGACAAACAAAAAAAAAAAACTCATGCCCTCTAACATTTAGTTGTAAAAGTTTTCAAATTTATAGTGAATTTAAAATCTTTTTCAATCTATCCACATGTCTGTCATCTAGAATTTGCCATTGACATTCTTCTATGTTGAGAGATATTTGATTACACTGTATGAAGATATATGGTTGTGATTGGTTTAATAAAAAACTAAATGGCCAATAGCTAGGCAGGAGGTATAGACTGAACCCCTGGACAGAGAGAATCCCCTCAGCATGCATCTATTCTATGAATGTGGATACCCGTGTGACACAACCTGTATCAGCCTGCATACATTATCAATGAAAGATTCCAGATGTCTCTCACATAGACAATTTGTAAAACTACTCTACTAGTACACTGTAATTTTATAAGTCTTTGTGAAGGTAAAGTGAGAAATGCTATGAAAATAAATATATGAAATAATTAAATAACAGTTGCCAGGTGATAAAACTGAAACAAATAAGAATCTGAGAGATTGTTTTCTTAATAAATGTACTTGAGATATTTTTAAAAATGAATTATTTCTCCATAATCACAGCAGCTCCTATTTACTTTGAAAATTTCACCTTAAAATATAAAAAAGGGTGTGTTCCAGCAAACATCAATTGGGCATATTGTATTTATGTACCAAAACTCATAGTAATCCACCTAACATATGGCAAACACTCAGAAGGCATCAGTGCAATGCTCACGATTGGTGATATGCGACATGGATTCAAATTCACTCACATCCTCTGTGACCTTGAACAAGTTACTTATCCTCTGTGTACTTCAACAACCATCTGAGTAAGTAAAAGTAATAAAATACGCAATAACAGTCAGGAACAAATTTATTGGTAGATAATAATTGCCCAGTAATTGTTCTTGGTTTATTTTCCCCTTTTATATTTATATTGTGGAAAGGCATCACAGATTATCTGTATCATTTTTTTAACCAAGAAGAAATTACAGAATATAGCCTATTTTAATAAAATAATAATATTTATTAAATAATTCAATTCTTCAACATTTTCATGCCCACAATAGCTGCTTCTCCAGCAGTCAGAGACTAGGGTCTTGCCAACATGTTGAAATCCTCAGCTAGAAGAAGTTGTAAACCTTAGCCAGGGAGAACAGAGCGAGCAAATTTGGGGACAAATTGCATTTCAATAAATTATCATAAATTATTATCAATTCTACCATAACTGAAGAAAATTATTAGATATTGGTTACATTGTTGACTTTTTCTTGCTGTGGTTTATTTGTAGTTGCACGTGACTGGCTAATTCACTTCTTTTAGCACAAACATTTAATAAAATCTGAAGTTTACTTACTGGAGGTATCACAAGTTTATAGATGGTTGCACTCTATAGTAGTAATACTATTTGAAACTACTATTATTTTCAGATTGTATGAATCTTGTAATAGCTCTCCTATGTATGTGTGCAGTCTTATTTGACAGAGTCAGTAAAGCTTCTTAAGTTGCTGTATGCTCCTTTGCGCTCGTACTTCTAAAGTATAGGTTTTAAAAAAAACACATTTAAAGAGGAAAGAAGAGAAACAAATGAAGAGTCTTTGCAGTATTTTCTGTGCACATTTGCACTGTGAGAACACTTGTAACAGACTCACAGAACTAATTAGCAGATCTTTATTTTGCTGTGCTTCTGGCCAAGTTATGTGGCAGGATATGGGATGCCACACCAATTAACAGATCTGAGTCAGCTCCTCCTTTGACAAACATTTAATAAGCAATCAAATAGGAACTTGAAATTTCTGAAGCTCCCTCACGGAAGGGAGAGGAACTCCACTGATTATCTTGAGTAACAGAGGAACTGGATCAAGCTAACAGGGTGGAAGTAATAAACATAAATAAATACGTAAAATCTTTCAGAGTTGAGCTGCATTTTACCTTAGCAGGCATCTAGCAGGGAGAGGTTGTTTTGTTCTTTCTTTTGTTCCCAGTCTATGTGAAAGCGCAGCTACGAAGCCTAGTGACTTTTTTCTTTGGGAGTTCTTTTTAACAGAAATGTATGCATGCCTGTGACAGTCTTGATGTTTTTATTTAAAATGCTGATTCTCAAGCCTTTTTTGAAGATTTCAAATTCAATTACGATTATTTTTTAACAATTGAAGTAGTTGATGGTGACTATGCCTCTTGTTGTCACCTTGGTGGATCTACAGGTATCTGATTCTAATGCTTTTATAGCCAGCCTATCAAATCTGAGAGTAATTCATACCATATGTCTTCCTCAAGCACGGCCTAATGAAGAGTCCTTTCCGGTTTTGCTTTGGTGAAGGTGTTTCTTTTTAGACAGTCATGGTTTTAAAAATAATACCTCTGCAGTGTAGAAACTCCTAACGATTTATAGCGCAGAAATAAGTGGGTGTGGCGTTCCCAGTTAAAAATGGAAAGTTTAACCCCAAGGCATAGGGATCATCATGGAAGAGGGGCAAGGATGACTGTAAGAATGAAATGCTGGGGTGGAATAGAGGAAAAGAGTATCTTCTTGACATGACAGGACCATTGCATTGTGAATTGACAGCAGCTGTGAATGCCTGCTCAGGATTTGCACGAGATCAAGCCAGTCAACACTGCGCAATAGGGTGGGAAGAATTCACGAGGCCCCACCCCTAATTGAAAGTTGAAGATCTCTTCGGATGGAGAATTAGTTTTCCTTAAGTGTGTGGCGCCTTGTGAGTCAATACGCACCCATACATACATAGACAGTACCAATGGGTAAATAAGTCATTAAATTTAAAGAGAGAGAGAAGACAGAGACAGAGAGACAGAGAGAGACAGAGAAAGAGGAGGGCACCAGGTTTGGGGAAGAAGAGAGGTAGGGTTGTATTTGAATGGAATTAGGAGCGAGTATGGTCAAATAAATTATAGGGTATTGTCAAATAATTAATGCAAGTCTTTATTAAAAGCCTAGTCCCAAAATAATAATGCTCTATTTTTTAAAAGTAATGTAAATGTGATGTGGGATGTCCTTCTGTATGTTGTGAATATTTTTTATTACCATTGGTTAATAAAGAATCCAATTTGGCTAATAGCAGGCAGAATAGGGTTCTGCAGGAAAACCAAGCAAAGAGTTAGAAAAAAGATGGCAGAGTCTGAGACACCAACAGCCTCCAGAGATGCAAGATCTGGGGTAACAGGCCACAAGTCTCATGGTAAACTATAGAACAATAGAAATCGGTTAATTTAAGTTGTAAGAACTAGTTAATAATAACCCTGAGCTAATAGGCCACACAGTTTTTCGTTAATATTAAGCCTCTGAGTGGTTACTTGGGAACTGGTGGATAGGAGAGAAATCTCCAGTAAAAAACACATCATTCATACATTATCTGTATTTGATGCAATTAGTCTATCCTACAGGAAAGTTTTCAGCGTAATCATAGGAAAATTAGACTTTTTATTTAGATATACACTCTGTGTATACTTAGATGTTGAAGATAATTGTTTAAACATATTTTAATATTTGTAATATATGTGGTTTTAATGCGTTAGTGGGTTGTAAGAAATACAACAAAACAGTTAATTATTGACAAATTGTTACACTACTGTAACAATGTACCAAGAGAATTCTTACATCTTTTTGATCACATAATTTTACCTGCCATTGATATACATGTCATAATTCTTCTTTATGAGAGATATTTACATCTTTAAAAGTTGAAGTTATTGAGTAAATTTCTTGTCTGGCTTTATTCTGTTCTACCATAGGCCATGGTAATAAAATATATTCACAGCATAAGGAGGGGAAATCCCACATCACAGTGGCCAAAATATGTTATATCTTTTAAGACATTTCAGGTTATTTTTTTCTGTAATGTGCTTTTCCATATCACAGCTGGCTTTGAAGTCTCGAGGCTCTATTTAGATTACTGGAAGGAAGCTTCCAAATAATACATATTCTCCAAAATTAACAACTCTTTGAAACAAACTTCTTTAATAGAATTTGGTGATCTTCTTATTTTTCTCCCAGCAACTTTATGTGTTTCTCTTCATCTAATTATGTGGGAACAAACCTGTTTTCACTTTTTCTGTATCCACCTGTCTAATATCTGCACAGTTACCCATCTAGTCTTTTATTACCCCATAATTAGCCAATAAACAAACATTAATTAAAGAGTGTGAAGGCACAGATGACAGAGTGTGTATGTCACAGTCAGAGGAAAATTGTACAAAAGTCTTCGCCTCCTTCTATCTTGATCTCAGGTTGTGGGACTTCTCATCCAGCCCCTTTGCTCACAGAAACAGCTCACCAGACTTGAAAAGATTTTAATGTATGTACAGATCATCCTATTCTTAAAGCATTTACTAACTTTTCCCACCTTTTTTAAAATTTATTTATTTATTAAAGATTTCTGTCTCTTCCCCACCACGGCTTCCCATTTCCCTCCTCCTCCCCCAATCAACTCCCCCTCCCTCTTCAGCCCAAAGAGCAATCAGGGTTCCCTGCCCTGTGGGAAGTCCAAGGACCACCCACATCCATCCAGGTCTAGTAAGGTGAGCATTCAAACTGCCTAGGCTCCCACAAAGCCAGTACGTGCAGTAGGATCAAAAACCCATTGCCATTGATCTTGAGTTCTCAGTAGTCCTCATTGTCCGCTATGAAAGATATTCCTTTTCCCACCTTTTATTTCAATGATCTCTCTATAAAGTACTCTTTGTGAGTTTGATATTCTTTTATTTTAAATAACCTACTGTTTCCTTAAAGACCTATGCTACTTTAACATTAATAACAAAATTTATAACAATTTTGAATTTGCATGTTTCCTCTATCCTTTATATTTATAACTGGTGTACATTTAGTTATTTCGTAGGAAATGTACTGTACCAAGATACTAGAAATTTATTATTTACATCAAAACCCACTTTTTTGTTAGCTGAGCTGCTACATATTGGTAGTAATATTTAGTATTATTTCTCAAATATATAATAATATATAATAATGTATAATAAAATTAAAATTTGACATTAAGATTGGTGTTTTATAATTTAACTCAAAAACACAATCTATTTTTAATACATAGGGGATGTTAAAGATACTAATGGTGCTGATTAGACTTTTGACCGATTTAAAAATCAAGTAGTCTAGTTAGAAAGAATGATGTGCTGTCAACAAGCTCTAAGTATCCAGTTACTAAGGCATAGGTTCATACTTGAACAAACATGTAAGGCTCCCGAATTTTTTCGTGTGTGTGCCAAGAAAGTTAATAAAATAATCAGAAGTAGCAACATTGAGTTTGATTTTTACTCTCAATATATTCTCTAATCTTTTCTTTTGAGTAAGTTTGTTATCTGATTTTTTTGAAAAAGTACTTATAATTTGTCACCTTTGTGTATTTTGTATACAGATTGCATAATGTTATTAAGAAAGTGACTAATAATATGATTAAGAAACTATTATGAAAGACAATAAAAGATGCTGAATGCCTCATTTATGCAATATGAAAATTAACATTTGACATTATAATCCTCTTGATATCTTTAGATAATTTTATAGGCTTCAGATTGTTCTTGTTGGCCTCATATTGAAAAGAATTTCTGCTGCTTATTGACTTTCCAGGTGCAAAGCCGATCTCAAATTCATTAGCATTAATATGCGACAAACAGGCTTGCTGAAATCAAAGCATTATTACTTTCTGAAGGCAGGAAATTCCTTTCACAGTGAGTCTGGAGTACTCCCACAGCAATGGGTTCCCAATTAAACATTATTGTTCACTAAAAGCTATCTCTTCGTCTGCTGTGATAAGCTTTGGTAATTGCTAGAACTGTAAGACATGAGACACTCAGACCACAGAACTTTTGCTTTTGCCATCTGAAAGTTTAGAAATGTCAGTGTGTATTTGAATACTGAAGGGAAAAACTGCATTGTGTGATATAGAACTCATTCTTACCTCCGACTAATGTGTTGTTAATTTGATTTCCTGTTTAGATTCTGTTACATGCTGGTCTATAATGCCATTATATACAAATGCTCATTAATGGTACACTAATTTTTTTGTACATAAGAATCATAAGTAATATTAATAAGGAAAAGGGAATAAAAATCAAAATTGTCCCCCAATGTTTGCTTTTGTTTGTTCTTTCCTTTTGGGTATAGGGAGTAATATAGCTCCATAAAAAGTGAAAACAAGGTTCAACATCAGCAGGAAAACCGAAGGAGATAAACAGGACCTGTTAGAGAGGATGCTAACTACTCTGGTCAGAATCCACAAATGAAAGGGACAGCAAGGAACTATCAGCAAGTGTAAAGAAATTCGTGCTTTTGAAAGTCTTTGTCAGACATTTTATTTGGGTACTTCTCAGTCTTTTCAATAAGCATAATGTGGTCAGTTTCTGGGTCCCCCAAAGTGGGTTTATGACTGAGGGAGGACTGTCGCTGATCAGAATTTACCAGCACTACTATCAACTACCCAAGGCTTCTGGTACCTTATCTATTGGTAAGAAAAAAATAGTTTCCAAATTTTAAAGGAATATTATCTGTGTGGTTTTTTCCTTTGCATTTTTTATTGGTAAATTCAATATATTAGGTAGTATAAGTTAAACTTTAGTAAGTTACTTTTCATCTTTATTGAGAGGGGACAAGACACAAAAGTTCATTATAAGGGTTTTCTCTTTTAATAAACACCCCCCAAAATACTGTATTCTCATTGACTTCACATGATTTTGTATCAGATAGTACATGATACTGCATAAAAGCACACGTGCCTGAGCAGTGACTTCAAATCTCTTGAATAACAAGTGGAAAGGTAGCTATAGAAGGAGAGGATTTTAATCACACACGCTTACCTTTTACAGAATAAGCCATCTAAAAGGAATGTCCCCACATTTCTTAAAACTAATAATGTCAAAATGGTAATTGCAGCAATAATAGCTAAATATGGAGTAGAAATTTTTCTTCAACTGTTGGAAAGGCAATCACTTATTTTAAACATTTTAATTCAGTTAACTTTTGTGTGTTATATTAGACATTTAAGTTACTAGTAACTTAACCACAGCTATAGATGAAGCATTTACCCACGAAGATGAGTAGTTTCAGAAAAAGAATTTTAATAAGTTAAATGCAATTATTGGAGCATTTTGCAGTAGAGACAGAAAGCAGGACAGAAATCAAGGGCTAATATTGTGTTAATATTGTGTTAATATTGTGCTGAGTTCGCAGGACTCCTGAGCACAATAGGCAAACATTTCTAAATGTATTTAATTTGAGGACTTTAAAATTTAATCAGAGTTTGAGTTGAAGATAAGAACCAATGCCAAGTCTCACTCAAAAACTTTAGGGTGTAGTTTTATTTAAAGTCCTAGGATGTTTCTTTCCTTTGGCACACATGCACAACTGCAGTACAGAGACAAAAAATAAACATAGTCATAAAACAGAACACAAAATTCCATTTCACCTGTTTGAAAATTTTTCTCGTGTAATTGTCAGTTGATCTCTTAAGTACACCAACCTTTTGGCGTGTTAACTAGTTGATCAAAACACTGCCTAAGATACTGTCACATAAAGATGTAGTAGTAATGACCTCCAACGTGTTTTCATCCTCCAGCTAGACGCCTCACCAGGGAAATGTGTGCCTGTTTTCAAGCATGAGGACTTGAGTTTATCTACAGGGACCTGAATGGTAGAAGAAAAGTAATACTGTGCACATACATGCACACACACACACACACACACACACACACACACACACACACACACACACTGTGAGAGAAAGAGATAGAAGAGAGAGGGAGAGGGAGAGAAAAGGAGACAGAGAGAGAGGAGAAGCAATAAAGCATTTAAAGTTACAGGTACTTTATAAATGTAATACATAACAATCTCATAACTCTTCAAAACATATTATAGAATTACTTATTTGCTATTCTAAAAGACTTTTCAATTTAAATTTGGATAACCTGACTTACTGTAATTGAAAACAAATTTTCAACATTTTTAGATTTCAAAATTCCCAATATGGAGAAGGGAGATGGTTACTGAGTCCCACTTCTAATTGAGAAGCAATTTGCGATTGATAAATTTTTGAAGAAGAAAAATTCACTTTCTCCAATAAAGTTGACAGTGATTATTCCCAACCCAACCCATGCTAGGAGCCATCACACTCAGGATCAGTGAGGCAACACAAACTGGGCTGTATATTTTTGTTTGTGTTTTAAGGGGTAGAAGGAACGTGGGGTTCGCTTGGTATGGAAATGTGAGAAAATCTGGCAGTTCAGGGAGGGCAAAGAATATGCTGCGAAGTATTTATGAATTTCTCAAAGATAAAAATAAACTTCTGTATGTCTGTTATAAAAACATTAAGCATACAGTTTAAGTGTCTTTGAAACAGCCTCTCTTGCAAGAACATTTTGATACCTAAACCTCTGTGAACTGGAAGCTGACAGACTAGTCTTCATCAAAGCTCTCTGGAATTTCCTGGGAAACTTTCTTCTGTTGCCAAATCTGCAGTGAACTGGAGAAAAATTTTGGAGTTTAACTTTGATAAGAAAAATTATTCTAAATTAAAATACTGTATTCTCAGATAAAATAACAACAATCATTGCATATTATAAATGATATTCTTATATTCTGGGAGATAGTCATCTAAAAAAATATAAGTAAGTGCACTATTTTTAGATTGAAATAACAGAACACCATATACTGAGTAATTTGGCAAACAGACAAACTATATATATATATATA
>NC_022009.1:115796918-115857945 GCF_000317375.1 Microtus ochrogaster
ATCTATCTATCTATCATCTATCTATCTATCATCTCAAAGATCCTGAGGCTTAGCACCCAACATAGAGTTGGGTGAATATTTCCTTATGAAGATTAATAGCAAGACAGAATCTGTTTTAAGTTTCATCTCTAAACTTTGGCAAGCAGTGGATGATTCTTTGGCCGGCAGAGACATTGCTACTCTGCCTGTGTGTATATCAGCATCTGAGTTTCCCTTTTTAAATAAAGACTGAATTTACATTAATGTATGTTCTTGTAAAATCACTTTAAGTTGGCTCTCATAAAAGTCTTACTTCTGGTTAAGATCTCATTCTTTGACTCTCTGAGTTAGGGTTTCAAAATATGAATTCTGAGGGCATAGTTCTACCTGTAACATTAGCTTTCCAGCTAAAGAGGAATTAGCTTTCTAGAGATAAACAACCAGAAAAAAAATGAAAACAAACAACGTGAATTTATTTTATTAAGTGAAATTAAAGATTAGCAAGCATCAACGTCTAAAAATTATATCATTTTTATTTCTGCAAATTATTAATAATCCTTTTATTTGAAGCATGTTCTGTGCATGTATGTCACCATTTGGGTCACTTATCTTTGTAAGAGGCAAATGCGAAAATGTCTTCACACTGCTATACACATAGTATATAAAACTATTTTAATCTTGAAAATCTGAGGTTTTGATTGACATTTAAAATCACACCAGTTTTAATGATGTTAGGGTTTGATGTAGGAAACCAACCCCCCCCACTTTCTACAACACTCCCTCAAATGGTTTTTTTAGTGTATATATTGTTAAGGAGAAAACTATTGGTAGGATATGAAATAGTGCAGGTCTTATTCTCCAAATTATGTATTATAGTTATTCTTTTTTATAGTGGCATCACTTATATTTTAATAAATAAAATTTGACTGAATATTAGAGAGTAAAACAGCCCCAGTGGTCAGTTTTATGGACCAGTCAGGAATAACATACATTTAATCTGAGTAGCCATGCTAGTTGCCATAGAAAGCAGGCAGTGTAAATCTTTAATCCCAGTAGTGCATGTCTTTAATCCCAGCCCTAGAGAAGATCATACAATTGGAGGAGACAAGTCTCAGGAACAGAATGAGACTTCTGGGATTCCTGGAGGCAGGATCGGCATTTCAGACTGAGGTTGAGGTAAGAGCCAGTGACTGGCTGCTTTGCTTTTCTGGTCTTCAGGTTGAAGCCTGATATCAGTCTCTGAGTTTTTATTAATTGTGTATCGCTTTTTTCTTTAGGTTTATATTTAAATATCACATGCCTCTGGCTACATTACCTGAAATTAGGGCTACTCCATCCATAACAACATTTTGTTGAAACTTACTCTCTGAACAAACTCCCTAGCATTTGCTCTTCAACCTGAAGAATAAGCAAGGAATGCTATTATGATTCCCATGTGAAATTTTTATAATATTTCCATTCCCACTGTTATGGAGCCTTCAGAGATGTATTTCACCTCTCAGGCAGTGATGAAACTCTTAATATTTCCTTCCATAGCTAAAGCCGAGTGAGATGAGGTGCAGTAAGCCAGGCTGCCTGGGGAAATACATCATAAAATATGGAGGCCCAACTCATGTCCTAGTCTCTGGTATTTTGAAAGACTCTATTATTATAGTACAACAGAGTTATACTTAACACAATATTGAAATTCACCGACACAAAGGCAATACTGTAGGAAATGGGCGACTAGGGGATAGGTTGTTTTTCACTTCGTATTCTGCCTTTCTCATTCTTAAGTATCGCGTGTTTTTTTTTTATCTTTATTAATCTTCCCACAAATGTTTTGAATGACAGAACAATTAGAAAGAAACCAGATTGCAGTATCTATATCTGTCACTATAACTGCGTTCTGGCAGACACAAATTCCCTGCTGATTTTGTTGCAATGTTTTATAGGAGAAGCAAGCTAAATCTTAGATTATTTTTCTTCAGTGTAGCAGTGTGTTGGAAGGAATGCTCTCTCCATCTTCTGAAAGTTGCATTTCCCCCTACTGAATGACAAATTTTTGATGGATAAAGTCTGCTTAGTTTGGTATAGAAAGTTTTCATTGAAGAAACAATCATATGGAATTGTTGACAATGGCAAGCATCTGCTAAAAGTGGACTGAGTGAAAGGGTCACAGGTCTCCTGATAACTTCAGAGGAATTGAATAACAGTTCTAAAAGACCATAAAGTATCAGTACTCTCCCTGGTCCCTAGGATGAGTCTAACCTCTAACAGCATGGCTTTATTGGCTGTTGTCACATCATTCATGCCAAAATTTATTTTCTCAGCTTCTATAACCTTCTGTCAACCCTGCACACCCAAGTCAAGTGAAGTATGTTTCACACAAATATAAATGATTCTCAATCCAAAAGACAAAAGACTAGTATTCTTGTCAATATAAACCCAGAAATATGCGGACTTGGAAAACAACATAAGGAGTTGTGGGTGTCAAACCTACGATTACACATCACCGTAGCCAATGGATATTTCTGACCCTGCCCATTGGATAGACACAGATGGAGAGATTTCCCCGGCTACCCAATTAGGGAAGTAACAACTGTCTGCAGTTATGCCTAACTCATCGGCCACCAACCCCTTTATCTTTTAGTTGAAAATATTTCTTGTTTTAATTTCTCTCCGTTGCTTTGAATTGAATGGATTCATATGTTACAGCTTTGATCAATGTTTCCTATCCTGTTTTGCAAAATGGCAAATGGAATCTTCAAGCACTTTATTGGGCTGTGGAGAGCTGGACCATCAGCTGCGGCGAGAACATTAGCATTCGTTTAATTGGTACAGATGGTCTCAGCACTGATTTCACCATTTCATTCGGCTGAGATCTGGGGACTAGGGCTGGAACACAGATGTCAGTCCAGAACTTTGTTGATGTTTGCTGGTATTGCTTTCAAGTATGTTATCCTACCCCCTACTTCTCTTTCCCTTTCACAGTCTAATAAATCCTCCTAAATTAAAAAAAATATAGGCTTAGAACACTTTGTATATTAAGCAATATTTCACATATGTGCTGGTTTCTGTATTATTGTGCTTCAATTTTAAAATAGTGGAGTGAAAATACAGTAAATAAAGCAATTTCAAATTAAAAACATTGTTAGAGTTAGTCAAAGACCCATGGTTAAAAGATGATGACAACTAATTATTGAAAGAGCCTACAATAATTTGGAGATTAGGCATACATATATTTAGAAAGTATTGAAATCATCCAAAAAGTTAAAAAAAATAATACTTAGCCAGTAAGGATTTTGAGGAAAGAAACTGAAAGGAAGATAGACTGAGGAGGAGGAAGAGTGCAGGAGAGAGGAGGTAGAGAAAGTGAGAGCAAGGGAAACAAAAGCCAACCAAGAAGTTAGAGAGTGAACCCTGAGAAAAGTGTTAGATGAGGCTGCAGAGTTGCAGCATTTCAGAATGGTTATTTCAGCTGTATAGAAGCTCCCTGAGCTGTTGAGGACTGAAGAATGTTGCTTTGAATGGTTACGTGAAACTGGACACATGATGCTTTATTTCTTAGTTTATTGCAATAAAGTTATTTTATATTAAAAAGTTGAACAGACATGGCACTTTATTATGTTGTCTTAGAGTAAAATGCAGATTGCTGGGAAGGTTTGAACTTGCAGACAGAGTGGAGAAGAGAGGATGTACTGATGGTGATTTGGAGCAATTGGAAATCCAAATCCCAATATCTTTTTGAGGATGAGGGGAGTAGAAGCATTATCAAAAAGGATGGAATTAATCCCACAGGAATTCCAAGTGGGGAGGCGGATTAGCACTGGACTCAAGGCTGTGAAGCTCCATTCTGAAGCTTTAATGGTTCTGTTGTAATTAGTGAGTCATCAAGGTTATGAAAAAATAGAAACACACACAAGGGAAACTAGGAATGTGTAAGAAGGAAGGGAGAAGGATTGTATAAAATTGCATTGTGTAGTCATATCACTCTTGTTATTAGGTTAATTATCTATCTATAACAGTGGGTAGCAAAATTTTCATGTAAAGGATGATGTAATAAATGCTTTGGGTTTTGCTGACAATGGTCTTCATCAAAACTACCCAACTCAATACAGAGACATGAAGTCACCTGTAGCCTCAGGAAACAAAATAATCAGACATGATGGTGTTCAATAATGTAATTATAACGAACATTGAAATTCTAGAATCAGGAAAGGTTCAGCTGTCAATTATTTCATTTCTTTTATTTCAACTATTTAACCATTTCAGATACCTTTAGTGCATGGGCTAGAGGCAACCAGACTGTGGTCTCTTGTAGATGTTGGTCTTCTTCTGCTTATGATGCAGACTTCTGGGCTGTGACTCATTTCCTCCCAGTATAGAATGAAAGATGGAGGCCCTTGCTTAATCACTCTGCTGGGATAATCGGACCATTTTGCAGGGCTATGTCTCTAGAACCGGGGACCTTTACCCCCACTCTCCCTTACTGGGCAAGAGAGGACTCCAACAAACGAATAGGAGGTGTAAGCGACACACGATACAAACACTCAGATGACAGCTAAGCATAGATGCTGGAATTTGAGCTAGATACCTGGTGAGGAGAAAGCATCCTAGCCCCAAGGGAGATACCAACTAGAGGCACCTCTGCATCCCCATCAAGACTGTCAGACATTGAAACACCATTTGGAAACACGATCATCCATCATCCCAACGAGAACGACGGTGAATGGTGGGTGCAGGGGCAAAGTGCTAAAAATGGAACCCTATAGTAATGACTGCAAAACTTGTACAGAGACCTGCTCTTTGTGCAGGGAACGACATGAGTTTGAATTACAAGTCTTCTTGCAGAGTTATCTGCAAAATACATCAAGGGGAGAGAGGAGAGAGAAAGCGCTGTCATCATGGTAAATGAGAAGTGCTCTCTCATTGATGGTATTGCTTTTAGCGTTGCCATGCTGGAATGGCCTTTTTTTTTTTTTTATCAGTACTCTCCTTTCAGTACCTATTACATGGCAGGGCCTCTAGTACGTCACATGATTCTGTCATTATCATTCGCACCTTACTCTCTCTTTATTATGTCATAATTACTAATTCTCCTAGCTTCAAATATTTTTGGTATTAATTAATTAATTGTGTGTGTGTGTGTGTGTGTGTGTGTGTGTGTCTGCATGAGTTTATATGTACCATGTGACTGTGGGAGCAGGCTGAGGCCAGAACAAAGTGTCAGAGCCCTTGGAACTGGAGTTACAGGTGGTTGTGTGACACCTTGTTGCCTCTGAAAACTGAAATAGGGTCCTCTACTGGAGCGGAGAATGCTCTTAACTGCTGAACCCTCTCCAGTCCCATTAGTTTAAAACCATCTTAAAACACAGTTAGCGTTATTTAATCAGCTATTAAAAGGATCGTGTAGTTTTTGTGCTGGATTATGCTAATTTTGTGTATTGCATCACATACATTATTTTAAATATGTTGGACAAGCATGCATTCCGGGATGAATCCCAGTTCATGATAAAGTGTCATTGCAATGTGAAAAAAAACAAACAAACAAACAAAAAAAAAACAACAAAACACAGCGTAATTAACCTCCCTCGCCTTTTTCTCAGCCTTCCTGAGGGTTCAGTGAAATACAAACGCGCTCTTAGTGCGTTTTGTTAGCAGGCTTCTCAGATCAGCTTTCTCTCGGTGTTGTCGACTTCCCACCTCTGAGTATTAGTGATATTCATAAAGCCTAAGCAAAAGTTACAGAGAAGAGCCACATAAGATAAAGCAAGTAGTCGAAAAAGCGGAGAAAGAAAACTGGAAAGCACAACTAACCCAACAGATACATAAAATACCCGAAGGAAACAAACAGAAGATATGAGAAAATAAGCTCTTATGACACCTCTTCAGTAACTGAAGCCAAAGATAATCAAATAGCGGAAGTGCCACAGTGAGCTTCTAAAACACCACAGGGAGGATTCAGCAGCAGTTGAATGATGGAAAGCAAGTGAATAAGAAACAGATGCTTTAACAAAATATGAAGGTGTCAGAATGAAATTTATTGTCTATGCTAATTAAAAACATTGACAAATTAATAAAACTATTTTTATTATTCTATAAGTATAGAAAACTTAAAGTTTTTAAACAATTTTGGGAAATTTCAGCATAATTAGTTTTTAATTCTTATTTTCTATGGTGAATATAGTCTACAATGACAATCTCCCAATAGATTAAAAATATTACTAGAAGTCATCTCAAGTAGCCTGTAGTAATGGCAGCTTATATCGTGTTTATTTAAATGCCTTTGCTTTTCATCAGAACTGGTAAAAGTAATGTTGCTGTAATATGATGCTCTAATAAAGGAAAATTTAAATTATCATGCCATTAGTAATTTGGATACAGTTATAATTAGGCAGTCAATTTTTAGTTTCTACAAAGATTCAGTGCAAGAGCTGTGAAGTGAGGTGGTGAGAAAGCCTTGGCTGTGAATCAACTGCCCCAGCTACTCCTCTGAAAAGCTCACTTCCTGCTTAGCTTGGGGGATTATGCTGCCAGGGTTTCCAAAGCTCCTCTTATCCCACATCACTTCCTCTGGCTCTCCAATGCTAATTCATTACTTGAAAATGTCACTGCAAAAACTGTTTTTTAGCCAGGCTACGGGACTCTTTCTATGACTGGTATTGATGAAGGTATTTAAAACCAAATTCTTCTCCAACTCTTTGATGAGGGTGATGTGAATGAGTGCTAAATTTTCACCACATAAGAGCTACATAATATGATAGCTTTGAAGAGTCATGTGTAGTTTGGGGGATATACAAGGATCTAGTAACTTCCTCTGTATTATTTTTGTCACACTATTATCCATACAAGTCCATTTTGGTCCTCATGAAACTTTCCAAACAGCTAAGAGATCTTAATACTGTTTTAACCCTGTATCTAGACATGAACCTAAGAAGCTCAAGTACTTTATAAGAATATTAATTTATTAAGTGTCAGTAAAATGTGTGGCCATTCTGTGCTCTTGTAAATTATACATAATTCAATGAGTGTTTAACTGCAAAGAGAAGCAATGATATCCTGAATTCAGGATACCAGTATTGACCTGTGGTAAAGCCATTACTGAAGCATTTCTTCTGTTACAGTTTGATTAGTGGTCTTTTCTTCCACTTAAGATGGACTTTTCATTTTTAATCGTGTGTGTGTGTGTGTGTGTGTGTGTGTATGTGTGTGTGCACTTAAGAGCCGGTATCTCTAGAAGCCAGACTTGTAGGATTCCCTGGACTTGGAGTTGCAGGTTTTTGTGAGCTGCAAAGAAAGCTAAGCTCATTTGTAGGAGCAATAAGAACTCCTAACCACTGAGCAGTCTGTGCAGCCCCAGCTTTCTCTTCTTCTTGTAAATGGAAATGTTGATTGTTATTGGAATTTCTTTGGTTTACATAATAGTTTGATCCTCTTTCATTTCTGATCATTGATTGGTAACTAAAAATAAGCTTTAAGCCTACCATTGTACCAACTCCTTCCTTTCCAGAGCATTTTAGTTTGCTTTCCATTCCACACATTCTATTTACTATTATATAAAGGTTACTGTATCAGTCAGCCTTTCATTCCCAGCGACAAATGCTTTACTGAGCCGTCGTAAAGGGAGCAGTTTCATTAACTGCAGAATTTTCAGTCCATAGTTGTTTCTGGACCACTTGTGAGGTAGTGAGGACATGTGGTGCCAACTACTGAACTCATGGTAGCAAAGCAAGTCAAGGAGAGGGAAGAAGAGAAGGAAGGAGAGAGAGAAAGAGAGAGAGGGAGGGAGGAAGGGAGGGAGAGAGAGAAACATATATTACCAGTTGTTATTATTATTATTTGCTCATTTATTGCTTTGCTGAACTCCCATCCTATGGGATGGTGCTAACTACATTCAGGTGAGCTCCCCCTCCTCTCCTCAGGAAACCTCTCAGGAAATAGTGTCGCAGGCATGCTCACATATGTGCTTTGCTCATTTCCTAGGCATTTTACTACTCAATCATGTTGAAAATCAAGATTAGCTGTAACAAATCTCCCCATTCACTGCCATCTTGATGGTCAAATGCTTCTTAAATCAAAACGTATAACACCAATCTTTACAGACTTGTGTGCATTTTATAATGAACATTGTTTTCAGTCTATTGCCCATGGTCTTTATAGTTTTAACTTACTACTCAAATCCTATTTTAAAATTTCATCTGAGATATAAGGCCCACTCTTGACTTTCAAGTCCCTGCGAAATGAAAAAGAATCACATGGTGACAATGTGCAATCCCCTCCAACAGAATAAACATTCCAAGAGATATAAAAAGGGATATAGGAAGGAAGGAGGAGACTAATTCAAGACTAAACCACCTAGCTCTTGTGCAGGCTCCAAGTCTTGACCTCAGTTCCAGTGGATTGGAATAGCCCAGATTCAGTGATTGTGACTCATGATCTTAAAGCTTTTATTCCTTGGTTCTACTATTTGTGGCCTGTGGCAAGTTAGAATAACATGGTTGAAGGAATGTGTGGCAGAAGGTTTGCATCTCTTGGTGGGCAGGAGGTAAAGTGCGACTGCTTACTGGCTTTCTACTTTTCTTCATTTAGACCTGGAGCCAATTTGAGGCAGGTCTTCCCTTATCAGTTAATCCACTCTAATTTCTTAACAGACATATACAGAAATATGTTTTATTGTCTCCTCAGCACTTTTAAATCCAGTCTAGTTGGTGGCAAACATTAAACCTTAGAATGGATTCATTAAATATTCCTGTACAGAAGTGTGATGATTAAAATGTCACACACACACATCTCTATCTATAGATAGATGTATAGATATTGCATATGTATATGTACCCTTTTAGACCATATGATCTTACCATTGGGTTGCCTTCTCTTACTGCCTGTGACTTTCCTCATCAGACAATCATTACACATTCTCTATATCTCCAACATCTTGAAATCACAGTTTCAGAGTAAGCTTGCACCCATTATGCAATTGTGCTGTCTTCACGGATGGTGACTTTGTCATATCTTGTTCTGCCTTCTAAAAATAATTCATTTTAAATTGATTAGAAATTTCCATAGCCCCATATCTCTAATATTATATATGTGTGTGTGCGTGTGTGCGTGCGTGCGTGTGTGTGTATGTGAATATAGGTTAGAACTGACGGAAATTCAAGCTGTTACTGAAATACTTTGGATAGCCTAAAGCAGTCTCTGAGTACCTCTGAAGATAAGCACAGTTAAACAAATTCTACAGAAACAATTTCTTGACTATTTACTTGTGATCAGGTGCCATATCTCTCTCTTTCCAAGAGTATATAAGGAATTCATACTTTCATTCAGTCGAAACTATGATGGGTAAAATCTAGCCATTTTCTGGGCTGCTCTTAAAACATCATTCCTATGATACCAATGCAAAGATCTTACATTGCTTTTCGCTTGTGTGCTTGTAAAAATATATGTAAACCTAGATGTTTTATTTGGATTAAATTTAAAGGTTCAAATTTTGTGTTTTCCCCCTCATTGTATTATTTCTTTGAGAATTTCTCATATTGTATTTTGACCATATACATTCCTACATCCAGATCCTCTCAGATCTATTCCCCTTCCCTGAGTATGTACCTCTTTTAAACCAATCAAGTCTAGTTTGTGTTGCACTTTTACTCTTGAATCTGTGCCCTTCACTGAATCATGGTCAAAAACACAGAAGTGGCTACATGTAAAGAAAACTCTCCTTTTCAGCATCTATCAGTTACCTTTAGTCCTTAGCTAGGGACTTTATTTTCCCAACCATGATGGCATTTTGTCTGCATTGATCTTGGAAAGGTCTGGCACATACTGTCACAACCAATGTAAGTTGATACGCCACTGTCCCACTGTACCCTGAAAACAAGGCTTAGTAATAGTTGTCTATCACATCTGACTATCGTACCTTTCTCTCCCTTCTTCTGCCATGACAACACAGCCTTGGGTGTGGGGGATACTGTAACAAAGGTCTCATTTGGAACTGAGTATTCTGTAGTCACTTATTCTCTATACCTTGAGCATATGTGATATTCTGTGTTAACTTCAACTTCTTCCCTGATGAGAATTGACAGATGCATTGATCTATGAGTCTAATAATAAGTCAATAGGAATCGATTTAGCACTGTGTAATTGAGGAGCGGTGTAGTAGTTGGTTCTCTCTGTGGCCTGGGGCCTGTCTAATATGTTCTTGGTTCCAGGAAAGGTGTCAGATAAGTGTTTCAAATTTTAAGGCAATCCCTAAATCTACAGAAAGTGGGTGTTTCTTTTCATGATTTTTTATTCCAGTGTCTCAAGACAGTGGGCATGTCATGCCAGGCTTTTTATTATTGTAGCTCACAAGATTCATAGATGCATAGGGTTGGTGACGAATTTTCTTCTGTATAGCACCTTCTAATACCATGAAATTTAGCTAGTAGGGATGAAGCAGCCAGTTGAGTAGCTGTTTGATTTCTCTATGGTCTATGACTCAACTATGTCATTTCTTCAGCAATGTGGTCTTACTCTCAACTTGCAGGGAGAAGGTAGCCCACCGATTGGAAATAACCTATAATATTTGTTTGTATATGGGAAATACCTTGTCAACAGCTCCAAAAGAAATAACTTATTCATGCCACTGGACTTTCGTAATCCTATGTTGTATGATAAGGTCATTATTGCTACATTACAGGATGACTCCATTTAAAATCTTTATTTGTGTGTTTATATGACTTTTGGGAATTGTCTACAACAGTGGGTTTCTATGTGAACTTTTCAAAAATATCCTTAGTGTTTTTTATTTCTCTCTGTCTTCTCTGCAGAAGTCATTCTACATTTTATTTTAGACATTTTAATCAAACTGAAAGTTTTTTTTCTCTGATTCTGCTTCTATTTCATACTGTAACCTGGCTAAATGGGCCAGAAATAACCTTGGATAATTCTGAAGGCTTCTTCACCTTCACATTGTCTCTGCCTGATTGTCTTGACACACTCAAGCTTAGCCTTGGGGCTTAGAAAAATGTATACAAATTCTGTGTCATAATGAAAAGAATAAATACAATCTGTGCCAGAATGTAAGACACATGACCTTTGTTCCCCTTCACAGTATACTCGTATCTATCTCTAACCTCATCTACACATCCTTCACTTTATAGTTTGTACAGAGGTAGAAATTGTCATTCAATATGACCACTGAGGATTTATCTATTATATGGATCAAATTTGTGATTTAGTTGTAGTTAGTTTGATGGGGCTTTAACAACAGAAAAAGTCCATAGTGTTTCCTATTCTTTTATGCAGTGTGAGGATCCAACCAGAAGCTTCATGCATAGTGGACAAATTATCTGTTCCTAGATCACATCTTCAGCCTCGAATGCAGTCTTGTACTACACTGGACATCCAATCTGAACCTCTCTTGTTCATTTCCAAACAAAATATAGCGCTGGTTGAAGCAGTATCATTGTGAAAAAGGATAACATATCAAAACAAAGCAGTAGGAATAACAATAAAATAAACGAGGAAGTTCAGCAAAAGATAACATTTTCTCTAGATTTTTTTCCTACATATTAAGGCATATTTTATTGGTTCATCGTGATGTTCTTATAGTATGGATATTATTGCTAAATTTGGAGGAAAAGCCCTTCTAAATTATATTAAAGATTTTTATTGATCATTGACCCTCTAGCTGCTGTAAGGTACCCCAAAGTCTTTTCCACAAGCAATCATTCCTGAAGTCTTCCTCCGCTTATAGAGCTCACAGGAGCCAAGTCCACTCTCCCACCAAATCTCTTCATTGGACTGGGATTTGAATAATGACTGTCACATGAAGAAAGGCTGCAGACAGGACTATCTCATCACATACTATTTTCACTTTCTCAAAGCTGCCCTTATCTGGTATTGTCTCTGTCCAGCTCTCACTTCCCTGTTTCTGTCTTGGACCTGCTAAATCCTAGAATGGGTAATTGTTCCATGGTTCAATCTCTCCACAGACAGCTCTTCTCCTTAATTGTATCTCCCGGTGGGAGATGCAACAAGGATGGGGCTTCTTCTCTTCTACCATTTAAAGTATTTACTGATAACAATCTCTTCCATTAAATTGGCTTATCCTTAACTAACATGAGGAGAGAGATTGAACGAAGAGTAAATTGGTCAGACCAACTGGTCAATGAGACAGTACTGGTTAAAGAATGATGGCTGTGTGCCTGGTGCTTACAGCTTCCAAGTGTGTCTTCTGTGTACTTCATTAACCCAGAGGAGGGAGATAATACTCCCTGAGGAAATCGAGCATCAATAAAGGGCATCCACATGGTTCAAATCTAAGACCTTTGTCCTTAATCCTAGGAGCTTTTCCTAATCCATCACGATGGCATTGTCTTCATTTTTTAGCTTGAAATTATAGGAAGATGTCATTATTTTGTTACTTTAAATACAGGAATTTACAATAACTTAATTATTGCTGATGTTGGAAAAAATTCTTATTTCTGAATAGTATATCCTGAAGAGGAAGCAATGTATTATTCATTAATGGGCTATATATAAATTTACTTTGTTTTGTGAAATGTAAATATCTGGTTCTTGGAAAGCACATTAAACATTATATGTAAATGTTTGCAAGAGGGAAGTGTGCATATCATTGTATACAACAGATTATCCACAACGGGGAATTGTTTGAGTGAATAAATCTGTGAAATTGTAAGTGGGGAATTCACAAAGGATATTTCAGATTGCTTCTTCCCATATTTCTAATCTACATAAGTTTAAAGGTAGAAGGGAAAAATAAAATTCATTCCAACCTTTCAATTATATAGAAGAGAGAAAGGGGGGAGGGAGAGATCACTGTCTTATAAAAAGATTTTAACCATAAAGCAAAGAACACCAGCCCACAAATCACAATCCCAGAAAACATAGACAACAATGAGGACTCTATGAGAGACATACATAGATTTAATCTACATAGGCAGTAGAAAAAGGCAAGATATCCTGAGTAAATTTGGAGCATGGGGACCCTGAGAGAGAGTTGAAAGGAAGGGGGAGGCAAGGAGGGGAGCAGAGAAAAATATATAGCTCAATAAAAATCAATAAAAAAAGATTTTAGTCTCAAAGTAAAATAACCACATCAATGTAGTTAGAGCAAAGCTAAGCATTCTGACCTATGCATTGCCATTTTTTTTGGAGGATTTGTTGTTCCTAGTAATACAGTGCTTAGTGAATATTTTTCTTTTTTTATTCATTTCATTTCTAAATTCTGTGAGTCTCACAAGAAATCTCTAAGACAGTTTCTAGTACTACTTCAGAAGTTAGAAATTGTTAAATATCTTAAAATAATCTTAAATAACCAACAGAAATATATACTTTTTAAATATCAGTAAACACAGCTAGTATACTGAATACTTGCAGATTTTCTACATTTCGCTTCCAAATAATGTATACAACATTGTTTATATATATGATTTAAAGACAGGTTTATATTTTCTTTTCCTTTTGCTTATGTGCATTTATGTCTCTGTAGAAATGTGCACATGTCTGTGGTTTCTAAATTTTCCATACAATATATTATTCCCAGCAAATTAAATTCATTTATATTAAATGCATAGTCTAGCAAAAATAAATACATATGTTTTTTAGTACCAATACTCCAATCAAATTTCTCTCAAACTGTAAATAGTGTTTCAATCCTCCCACTATGATCTAGCTGTCTTGCAACTAAGCTGCTTCTGTAATTGCTGACAAAATTCATTTATCTTTTCTATTTAAATAATATCTTATGTTCTGAGACTTCATTGCTTGCATTCTTCACGTCAGCATAATGAGATTGGCACGTGTTTTTTTATTGCATTCATTGGCATATTTTATTCCAAAGGTGGAATATAATTTTCTTATTTTACATGTGATAGACCTTTGGAATATTCTCAGTTTTGGCTTGTTGGTACTCAACTGCAATGGCCATTACTGGAATATACAGGGGTATATGTAAGAAAATGTTTAGCTTCTTTTTTGGGTAAGTAATTGAAGGTGGAAGCATTAGAATGTATATGTACACACATATATAATATTTATGTATTTTATATATGTATCATATCCCCTATGTCTCAGAATAGCAGGATATATGTAATTATTTATTTTATATACTTTTAATTTTATATATTATTTTATAAGATCAGGCCATACTTATATTTGTATATATATGGTTGGGTATCTTATGTGTAGCAAAAGCACATTTGATCTTTCACAAAACAATGTTTTTAAGAAAATATAATACATTATGCACACCAGTCAGTAATGCATACATATTTTAGCTCATATATTTATAAAACTCCTTGTCTGGTTAAAGTGATAACTATGAATTATTATTAAATACTAATTGTATAAAGAGGTTTTAGTGTATGTCCAAAGCATACGTAAAGTATTTAATCATAAGTGTCTTCTCTATTATTCTGCCTCTTCACCTCTTCCTTCTCCTTCCTATGTTAATGGTTAGCATTGCTGTTTCATCATTATCTAAAACTGTACTTTCCTATGCTTAGAGATGTTGGCTATTGCGAGCATAAGTTCATAGGAATAGAAATTTGGAGATGACTGTGTTGTGGTGATATTTTTCTAAATACCAGAGTCTAGTCTCTATACCTTGAACATTTATGTTCATCTCACATATTTAATACTTTTTATCCGAGTCAAACTTCCATTGTTAATCCATTATTGCATAAATTAAAGTCGGTCTAAGTATTACCATACCATTTTTAAGAACTGTGCAACTAAGCTATCTGAATAAAATATAGTCTAGACTTTGGGTAAAATATTTCCTTGGAGAAATTTCCTTTCCATCTGTTGAACTGTGGAAAGAGAAAAGTACCTACTCTCTAAGTGTTGTGGGAGGAATAGGGCTCTATCTGTACAGTTCCCCACATCCACAAGGACAAATGTGAGGAATGCAGAATTTCTGGTTCCAAAAATTTTAAATGCAGAAAATGAAACAGTAGTTTTTCCAGGACTGGCAACAGACTATCTATGATTCTGCTTTCTGTGCCAAGAAATTATTTTCTTCTAGCCTGAGAGCTCCATCTTTTGAGTTCATGGCTATGTCTTCAAATACCCTTTCCTCTAGAAGAGTTGTCTGTGTTCTAACGGAGGTGGTTGTAGCTTGTGTCTAGTTTCTGAAATTGTGTTTTGACTTTTTTTTTTTTTGTGGTATTCCTGTTTCTTTCCGTCTTCATTCACTGTGGTGCTGGTATGCCACTTCCTGAAACTTAGTATTAATTTGACACTTCTCCAGCAGCAGGCTGTACTGCAGACAGCTATATGAGCTAATCCCATTTCTGTTCCTGGTACTCCCCCTTCATGCCTCATCTTTCTATCCCTGGTCTTCATGTGACTGATTTCCCCTCCCTGTGAGTACAATGTTCATCTTCTTGAGTTATAAAACACACTTGTGACTGGACCACCACGGGCCATCCTGTTTAATCTCTTCATGTCAAGATATTTAACTCAAGCCTTTCTGCCAAGTCTCTTTCTTAATAAATTAATAAGAGATGATTTAATATCATATATGTTGTAATGATTGTTTTCCCTCTGTTAAGAAACTCTATTGGTTTAGATCAATCAGCTAGAACTGCAGGTTTTCCATTTAATAAGATGAAGACTGTTCGAACAAAAACCTAATTTGCAGAGTATTGAAAGTAAATATTTAATGTAGTACACATAAGTTTTTTTTAAAAAAACTCCTTTTTAATTAATTGTATATTATATATAATTGGAAATCTGCAGAAAAATCTACTCCAATCCCATTTAAACATACATTTACTCCTTCAGATTTTCTGTAAAGCTACATTTAATGTAATCATTTTGTGAATATTGCTTTCATGCAAAGTATTCTATTAAAAGATTCTTTTTTAATCTTATATTTTGTATTTTATCATCCTTTGAGAAAACTCCAGAATAATTATCTTTGGAATTTTATTGATATAGTTTTTATTTCACTAAAACTTTAAAGGTTCGTTGAAGGAAAAGTGTTTTCATGTTTGATTGTCAAAAATAAGAACAACATCCTCTTCTCTAAAATTTTTCATGTTTGATTGTCAAAAATAAAAACAACATCCTCTTCTCTAAAATAAGAATTAAAACATCCTTTGAGAAATTCTACTCAGTCTAAAATAGGTTGGATATTTTTTTTCAATTTAACTTTTACTTTATAGCAATGTGAGAAAAAATTAAAATTTAGGTCCAGACCTACTGAATATCAGTGCAATGCTATGTTTAATGCATTTGATGTTTTACCTACTTCCCCCTACAAGGGTGAATGACACAATATGCTAATGACTTTTATTTCAAGTGATTACTGTCATCCACCAAGGAAGCACTAAAAGGATTTAGAGGCTGCAAATCTTAAATTCAATCATGTCTGTATTATGTTATAGAGTTTTAGTTATTTGCTCTCAAGTCTGAGAATAGTGCCTATAAATATGTAGAAACCACTTCTGTGTGGTTTAACATCAAAATAACTACATTACAGAGGTGGATGAGAAAGCCCAGTGATGAAAACACATGCTGGCCAAGAGTAAGGTCTGGAGTTCAGTCTCTTAGACATGAGAAGCTCTGGGTTTGATTTCCACTACAAGATTATTCACTGTTACTGCCATGGCTGTGATCATTGTAGTTGGCTTGGACAACACATGTTTGGCTTTATCGTTTTCAACTCCTTCCTTATTACCCATTCTACTTTATTTGTCAGTATTAAAGTTATCTCAATCTCTTTAACAGTCCTTCACTTTTCCTTTCATTTTTATTTCTTCTTTTTCTGTTATTAGGAAAATTTGTGCCAGACCTCTGTCCTGAAATGGACAAATAACTGGCCTCCAACTGTTTATGTCTCCCAAGTTCGGAGACCATAGACACATGTGATCATAGCCTTCCTATCAGCAATGTATTCAGTGTGGATCTGGGCTTAGAAAATATTTTCTTGACTTTGTTTGAAAATGTTATTGATAAAATTACTAATGTTAACTTAATTGGATGAATTATTTTGAGTTTCATTTATTTTTCCTTAAGATTCTGAAGATATTCCACTGTTTCTGGTCTTTATTAATCTGATAAAACTGCTGCCAATCTTTCTTTCTTATTTAATGTGCAAAATCCTTTCTTTTTGTCCCCATATATGTTTCCTTGTCAGTTAATAAGAGTTATATGTTCATATCAATATGAAAGCTTATTTTTGTGTAACCATGCTTCTAAAACAGAAAGTTCTCTCCATTTCCTCTTAAATACATATATTTTCTGTATTATCTTCATTCTCTTCTGCTAAAGTGAAAGAATAACAAAATGAAAAATACAAATGCAAATTCTATTTTTCAGGGTTTGTGTGAAAGAGGATGTAAAGAATGTTTTTGCAACAAAGTGTAGTAATTTTAGGGAAAACTTACTTAAGACAGTGATAGAATATTTGGATATCAAAATTTCAGTTATAATCGAGATTTAAAATAATCATTGCTGAATTAATACCAGAGAATGACAAGGATAAGTATGGAAATTATTGCTTGATATTTAATAAATATGATATTACCAGATTTAGCAATGTAGTATAATAGTAATATCAAATTTTTAAATCAAAAGAAATATAATAAATTTTTCTCAGTAAAGATTTATGTATGTTTATGCACTTCAAAATAAACTTTAGTTTCATGCAATAATTGGATTTCAGGATGAAATACATGAATAATTAAATTTAGAGTTCTTTAATTTCAAACATGTATTTTTATTTTATTACTATACATAGTTTGTAGTCTCTAAATTATGTATAAATAAAAGATAAAAAAAATTCAGGGTTGAATAGTAAATAGGAAATATAGACTGTACTTATTGGAATATATGTTCCATATGAAATGATTTAAAAAAATAAGCTCCAATAAAACTTTACAAAATATTAAACAGAAATATTTCTCTAATGTTATTTAGATTTTTGATACTTTTTAAAGATAATACAGTTACCTGTAAATGAAAGACTTCATTATCAATCTGTGGTTATTCTCCTAGAAGATGCTTTCAGGCCAAGGGCGTAGCAAACTTCTAAGACATTAGAAAGACATGGATGGAATGAAACGTGGACCCACCTGTGACGTCAGAGGACAGATATTGTTGGAGTGAGCATAGTAAAGGCAGAAGCTTATAAGTTATAACATTTAAATGGTTGTGCTTTGCATAACCATATATCAACATGAGGGACGTAGAGGCAAAAGGATACGATGTTCAAGGTCATTATTAACTGTATTGTGTCCAAGATTATCCTGGGCTACATGAGACCTTGTCTTCAAACCAACAACTGAAGCTTAGAGATCATTTAGAAGTCTATGACTGAGCAAAATTTAGCACCCACATCAACAACTTCAATCCCGAGAATAGCCAGCTTCTTAAGCCAGGAAAGGTATAAATGCAAGCTATTTGGTTCAATAAGAGAAAACCATCATTTAAAGGAAGGTCTGTTTCTGCACTAAATACAAGTCTTTTTGGCCACCAAGGGCAGTTCTCTCTGTCAGCCCTGGTGAAATAGCTGTAGTGTTCACCAAGGCTTTATTGCTTGGTTTCAAAGGCTAATATTGGCTCTCTAGAGTGCTCTCATGACTGGAGCATATATTCAGCTGTGTTTATAGTGGTCCTCTGAAGCACTCAGAGTGTCCTCAGTGATTTTAAAGTGCTCTAAAGAGGCAGGCTTCCACGAATGCAGTCCAGCTGGTTATAGTAAGGGGCTACTTGGCTGATAACTTCTACTTCGGTATCACCAGACATTAGCCAAGTCACGACAGTTTTAGAACTTCATAGAGAGCCTCCAAGAGGTGTATCCTATACAGAGTCAAAGAAATATGAATAAAGAATTGTCAATACTAATAGCATATAACAGGACTTAATAGCATTTTCATTAGAATGATTCACTCCTCCCCTGATATCATGGGGAGAGGTGAGTCTTCTGATCTGCTTTAAGCATGCCAGTCCTATTTTGGTTCTGGGTGGCTGGGACAAATAAGTGACCTCCTCCACCAATAGTTATCACCAAACAATCATGTTGTTAAAGGGAAAAATACACAGAAATGCAGTTTAGTATGTAAAAGTAGTTTCAAAGAATAATGAGTGAATAAAGCTTTTATAGTGTTCATTAAAATACAACTGAGCATTGGGTTTTCATTTGATTTTGAGACACACACATATAAATACACACATATTTTATAATAATGATAGAGCAATTTATGTCTGCTTATGAAATTTTGGTTTTTCACATGCGTGAGGACCAGAGAGACAATCTTTGAACACAGTCAAAAAGTCACATTTTGTCTTCCCAATAAGGTTAAGATCATTTGCTAGGGACCTGGAATGGAAGCAAACTGGTGCAGATCACAGTCTCAATGCTTATCTTTATTTTTTTGTTCATATTTTGTCAGTATATACATTATAAAAATAGGTAAATCATTTTATATAGTAGACATTTAAAGATTAAATAGCATTTGGGGGATTTGTACCTCATTTAGAGTTCAGATTTCCTCATATTTAGAAAAGAAATGGTCCTTCTAACTCAGTTCCAAAGTCAGTTCAAATCTATTTGTGCTGAGTCTCAGTCAGTATGTAGGCCATCAGCCACTCATTCTTTTTTCACTCATTGAAATATAGTGATTGGAGACCTAAGATATGATAGGAATTCCAGATGCTCATTGAATGTACAAACAGCAAGAGAACCGGGCTTTTACAACTCTTGCATTCTTATGTTTTTTATATGTTCTTTAACACAATCACCTCCGTTCTATACTTTGCAATCTGTCCTGTCTTTTTAAGCAGAATGACTGTTTACTCCAGAAAATGTACATTTGGAATTATCATATACTAATTCATATAATTTGCAAGTGTGGAGGTTTTACCAAATGTGTAAGTGTGCACGATGTAACTTGTGCTTGGCTCTGTGAAGGGATTTCTTAAGTAACACTAAATGTATGTGCTACACACACACAAAATGTACTTATGATGTGAGTTCTTTAAATACAGACTTTGTAACAAATGAATTTTTATAAGGTACCACCAAATAGGCTAGCATAATTAAATGCCTCTTAATAATTTCTAAAGAAATGCACGTAACAAAAGCCCCATAGTTGAGTGAATGTAAGGAGAGCTACATAGTTGAATGAATGATTTAAAAGAATTCTCTAAGTCTCTCTAGAATTGTATTGCTTCTAGGAAGAATAAGAAAAAAAAATCTTATAAAAGTTTGAATAGGCCCAAGGGAACGTTAACTTGCATGGCCAGTTCTGACTGACCTTAGCTGTTTTATATGCGGTCACATTTTACTTTGCTGCAGATAAAAAGCTGAACAATATCTGCAGAGCATTGGAATAAGCACTTCACTGTGGCTATCATCCCACGACAACCAGGCCTTGCTCACTGGTGTGTTTCTTTTTTCTAACTTAGATCAGGAGATGAGATTCAGTGAGAACATTCAATGTATATGTTCTCATATTTAATTCTACTGGAAAAAATAATTCATTTTTGATTCTAAGAATATTATTGAATACTTATTTATATATTCAAAGTTATGAATAATGCTGATAATAACACATATGTTTGTATATCATGTGTAAATGATTTATGCATTTATACATTTAAATTATTAGTGTGGCATCTGTACCATTTATATATAGCATTACCAAAGATAAAAATGCTTCTAAATACTGTAATACGTTATTTTATCATTTTGGAGGCCAGGAAAGAGCCTAAAAATCAATGTCACTTAAACAAGAAAAGGGTCAGTTTTGGTTTTCCTTTTTCTGTAAAGGTGAATAACAAAAGTACCAATTCCACGACTTTCAAGTGGAGTCTTATAGCTTTAAAAACCAAATCCAGCTCATGATATGCTGCCAATTATGTTCCATGTTAAATCTCTAATAGCCCTGAGTCAGATTAAACCTGAACTCAAGTTCCTCCTCTTATACATGATACAATGACATTTTTGTTCCTTCCAATGTTTGAATTTTTAGTTGTAAAGTGATAATCATCCACTGCATAATTTATTCTTAAGAAAGATATACACACACTCCTTTAATTTTTCCACATTACAAGCTATGTCATATTAAGTGATACACAAAATGCTATAAAGATCCATAGAGGACCAGTTTTGTTCATTCCTGTTCTGTATTTTACTGGCTTAAAATTCTATTAATTATGTTTGTTGTAGAGTCTCCCTGTCTTCTCATTATGTTGAAACATTTTTGCATAAAATTAAAATGATTTTCATCTTGCTGTATAGTTTGACAGACTTTTTTTATGATAAATGCATCATGGTTGTTCGCCCAGAAAGGGAGCCTACAGCAGTTCACAGTGATGACTGCACCAGTACTCAGTTGGTGAACCAGTGAGTTTTTCATCGGGGTTGCAAACAAGAGTGTGCTGAGAGGTTGCACACACTAAACAGGATGACTTTGAAGCAGCTGGCTCACTGAAAAGCCCACCTCAACTCAGGTAAGGACTCACGAAAGCTGCAAATGAGGAGTTCTCTGCACAGCTTGTAGGCCATTCAGATGTCCTAGAAATCGTCTCTTCAGCTCACTGCTCAGTCTCTTCCTTCAGAAGCCGTTTAAAATTTCTTTTTACACTGCTTGGATGGGGCCTTTGAGAATATTTCAGGTTTCTGCTCTCCTAGATATGTGACCTTTTGTTTACCTCCAAGTCTCATGGGTTTACTGTAGGGAATGTTTCAGTTTGGGCATCTCGTATAACAGTTTTAAACTAGGAGAAACTTTATGTTAATATTGGAATTGATTCAAAATACAACGCACACTTCAGACTCCTGTCTACCGTTTTCTTCTATATACTGTGAATAGTGTTATTTTCTATATGTTCTGACATAAGGATAACGAATTCATGGAAAGAATAGAAGACAATAACAATGACATAATTTTCAGTATCTTAAAATCTTAGCATTATTGACTTCCTTTATTTAAATAACATTTTTGTTATTGTACTGACATACTATCTCACCCTTATTCCTGCCACTTAGTACAGTAAAGGTTGTTGAGCATTTTCTATGTGTCAAGTTAATGGGCCATGAGTAACAGTAAGATAAGTAAGACATTCCTATAGTAGTTCAGAGGTCTGTAATCTGGTGATAGACATAAATTCAAACTTAAATATTCTAATTCAACAAATACACTTTGGCAAAAAGTAGCAATAGAAAATTTTATAAAAATTTAAATAGGGATTTCAAATTTCTGAAACATCTGGGAATGTTGGAGGAGGCTGCTTGTTGGTTCCCAGCTCCCGGCTAGACCCAAGATAATCACACAGAAACTGTATTATTTAAATCAGTGCTTAGCCCATTAGCTCTAACTTCTTATTGGCTCACTCTTACATATTAATTTAACCCATCTCCATTTAGCTGTGTATCTCCACGTGACAGTGGCTTACTGGCAAAGTTTCAGCATGTCTGACTCTGGTGGCAGCTCCATGGCATCTCTCTGATACTGCCCTCCTTTCTCCCAGCATTCAGCTTAGTTTTCTCTGCCTATCTAAGTTCTGCACTGCTCTAGGTTCAAAGCAGTTTCTTTATTCATTAATAGTAATCACAGCATACAAAGGGGACTCCCACATCATGGGAAGATTTTACAAAGATGGAACAGTTGGAATTTCCTTATATTCCACAACCCCCATCATACATATATTTACAGCAAGAAGACCTTCTGAGAATAATGGTAATAGTGATAATTTTTTCTTTAATTAAATTTATGCCATTCTAATGTTTTCTAGAGTCAAATTATGTGAAACAGAAGTTCTGATTCCAAGCATAACATGCCATCAGCTAAATCTACTTAACGTGCCTCTCAAGATTTAGGCCACATAAGGTTGAGACAGTTGAATTATCAGTAACAAAAAGAATTGGTGTCAAGCAGTATTTAGAGGAAAAATTTCAAATGAAGATGGTCAGACCTATACTTTTGATCATGGCAGAAGAGGAAATGGAAAGATTGTATTATCCATGGGCAATAGATGACTGGAGGAAACACTGATTTCTGGACACACTGGAATGTTTGCACATATAAATTTATTGCAATTAAGAAAGCATGCATATGGTCTGCATAGCTCAGCAACCATTTAAAAATAATTCTACCATAGAGAGTGGTAGTGTACATGAAATTGACCCCTTCTAAGGAACTAGTTTGTAGACAATAGCATTAGGAAAAGAGAACTTGGATTTCTTTAAGGGTGTGGCACATTAGAAAGAAATCAACCCCTCCAGTGAAGCCTGTATATCTATGAGTAGAGGTGCAGCGTGCACTATTCTTGATAGGTTAAAAAATAGAAAAGAACACAAATTTGAGAGCATAGGGAAGGATGGATGGGTCTGCAAATAGTGGATATAATTAAAATGCATAGTATGTACTTCTTAAGGCACTAATAAGAATGTTACAAAACACTATGTGTTTTACTAAAATATGTGCCCTTCTTGCAGCTATTTAACTACCTAGTATAGCTGGAGGCCTTTGTTTTTTGTCTTTGAAAATGGCCTATTTAAGAAAACAAACCTGTATTCAATGGAAAGATAGAAGGTCATTTCTAATGCTGGACAGATGGATGAAATATTCCACAGTCTTGTTGCCAAGCACCTGGCAATATTTGAATGACAGCTGATGATTAGAATCACAAAGAATTTGTATTATTATAGGTGACAGTGTGGCTAATTGAAAAGGTTGCTTATTACAGAATTGGTTAGTTTCCTTTTGGCTCCATCCAGGATCCAAGGGATGCAGAAAATAAATCCGCAGTACAGGGTGTTAAAGGGAAGTGAGAGGAAGAGAGGAAGAAACCTCACTGAGGGTGTAACGACTCACAGTGGGTTTGAGATGTGTCATACTGGGAAGATGCTCATAGCATAGTTTTAAAGTTGCAGAAGAAATAAGAGATAACGGCCCTTTAAGATAGATTTTTATGACATTTTCTAACTACTCTTGGCCGCAGCTTCTTTTAGGAACAAGAAAACCTGATGGATTTGTGCTTCATTATGATACTTATCACAGTTCCTAGATAAGAATATGCCAGGAGGCATCTTGGTGGAAAGTTTTAAGAACACAACAGTGTAGACTTCAAGCATCAGTGTCTAAATTAGAATATTCGGAGAGTTCACATCTTCAGAGGGCTTTGCCAAAGGCTTCCCAAGCTGTGCGCGGAAGCTCTGCCTATCCTTTGTGCTTTATTGAATCTAATAGAAGACAAACACAGCTCACACTCATCAGACTTCTTGCTGACAACACCTGTCAGCCTGTCACTCCACTTCATGGAGAGATCCTGTAGGGCGTCACTTGACATAATTAGACAGCAAATGGGAAGAAACATATCCAAGATAATTATTCTCACAAAGGGAATGATCCAACTGTTTTTATCTGAGAATAAATTCAAGCAACTACTCAGGGGTTTAAGATTAGGATGGTTTCGCCATAAATGCTGAATTGTGGTGGTAGAAATCATGGTGGATTTTAAAATATTGGTAAGAAATTTAAAAATGTTAGTATGGGAACAAACTTTACAAAAGTAATAATCTTATACAGAAAGTTAAGGAATACTAAGAAATAAGTGTGTCCAAGAATGATGATATTCTAATAGTTTTTAAAAAATATTTCCTTAGTTACTTTTCTTTAGATTGGAATCATTTTATTTATTCAGCACAAGGAGATTTCAATCTTGATTGATAAATAAATAAGAGTATAATTGCAAAAAGTGAGAATGCCTTTTTAGTTTGTTTGTATTTTTAGCTTCTTTAATTCCAGTCAAATCATTACATGAGAGATGATTGTCATGCCAAGACATATGTCTTCACATGTATACATGCAATAAACACAAGTATTTTATTTGTGATATGATTCCTGTTTAGAAAACTATTGCTTGTTTGCATCATAGACATGTGAAAAGACACACTGAGATTTCTCAAGTAAAATTGTGCCAAATATTTGAAAAATTTTAAATTTATCTTTGAAATAAAAAGTTAACTATGGCCACCAAAAGTGAAAATATATTGTTCATGAGAAAGTCTTGAGACAAACTGCAATGTGGCTTTTGGAATGATTTATCACATTTTACTTTGTGCAATTATTTACTACTAGCAAAATATGCTTTGAGGAAGGATATTAACATCCAATAAAATTAAAATGAACATATTTCCTGGGATTTGCCTTAAATAATTTTTCATATAATAGTAAAGTAATGAACTTCGAAAGTAACTATTATGAAAATAATATCAACCCTTTTCCATTAGAAGAGCCTTCAATAGTAGGCTCTATGATAATACAACTATTGCCTATTTTTCTTAGTAGTGGGCTTGGCAGTTATGCTTAACATTGATAGGATATTGACATAGCACACAGGCTACAGCTGTTTAGCTTCATGTTTTTGGTTTCACAGAATAGAGATCTGAACTAAGATTTTTTTTCTTTCAACTTACTTCAGTGACATTCAGTCAGAATGTCAGGTTATTCAATGAGGATTCAGTGAACATCAGATCACATATCAGCGGATTCATGCTCAAACTGCCATTTAAAACAGTTCAGGATAAAAAGTAGATCACATATAAGATGTGAAGAAAATTGCAGAAATCTTGGAAAGAAAGGATATTATGCTTGTTTTCATTAACAAGGAAATTTTATGGTATCATATTTTGGGAAACAAATCTTCAATTTCTTGTGATTCTCATACCTCTAGACACTGTTTCTTTTGTACCCTAAGGGGTCTAGTTGGCTTGGTAATAATTTTGCTCCAGGAGGAAACACCAACTTCATTATGATTTTGTGCATACAGATATGTGAGTGATGACAGATTCCAGAAGAGCCAAGGTGCTGAAGCTGACAAAGAAACAAAAATGTAGGTTGAAAACTTCTTAAAGAACTTCAGATAAATGTATGTTTGTTAGGGATTAGTAATAAATATATCTTTGCTAATATAATGGCATTAAATAAAACTTCAGTAATTAAATTTATTTTCTTAAATGTCATGGCTTTTTCTGAAGAACTTATATTCAGCAGAGCTGAAATTTATGAAGAGACCATCTGCCAGCTGATTTAAGGAAAACAACCACCTCTTGGCCTTTTAAGAAAGATGAACTGAAAGAAAACATAAGCATCTGTCAATGATTTTATCAGCTCCGATTTCATTAAAATTTGAAAATAAGTTTCAGGTTTTTTAATAAAAATCTGCAGGCTATGTGCACTATATTAGCATTTAGAACCAGAATTTAGATACTTCCTCCCCAAAATAACATAAACTATGACCTTTGGGTTAAGAATAACTACCCTTGTCATCATGAGACAAGCCTAATATCTCTCTATATAAGCAATGTTTTCCAATGTTTTTAGTTTCAAAAGCTTTCCTCACCATTTAAAAGAATCAGATAAAATACTGTAAGTTACTTCTGAGTTTAAAAGAAAACAACAACAACAATAACAACAACAGCAACACTCATGAAGGTATTGGCATCTCTATACTGAACTGGATGCAATTAAGTTCAGCAAAATTTCATGAACATCTACTTAAGGATGTCCTGTACAGGAGATACAGTGAGAGCAGTTTCATGAAACAAACAGGGAAGAAAGGATCTGGCATTTTGGAGAAGACAGAATCAACCAATGAAATGGTGTCTCTACTCTGAGAAATGTCAAGTCTGTTAATACAAGAAAGTTCAACTAAGAATCATTATGGGGTCTCTCATATATAAAGATGAGTGATAAGACAGTGCTGATCTATGGGTATAGCAGAATGTCATTAGGAGCCATTGATTGCTGTGTTTCTTTATCAGAACAACAGTATTTGGTTTTCCCATATGTCCATTGCTGATCTAGTCACAGGCTCTTGGTCAACAAAGCACAACTCAGCATGGGTTCCATCTCAAGGAGCAGGCCTTAAATACAATCAGGTAGTGATTGTTTCCATTTAGATCAAAGAGTTTGTAGCTGGATTGATGCTTCCGTTTCTGCTCTGGTAGCACATACTATAAATATTGGGACTCTCATTACTGAATGTGATGTCTTTTTCCAGCCCTTATCATCAAGGCTCAGAAAGCTATGTAGAAGAGGAGGCAGAGAGATTGTAAGAACCATAGGGCATGCATGATACTAAGAAAACAGGGTCAGGAGATACAACAGTACTGGAGCCCACAGGAACTCACAAATAATGTAACAACATATACAAGGTCTCCACGTGGTCAAATCATATGGAGTCTTCAGCCCTGAGAGAGAGAAGTAGGCACAAGGCCCCATCCACAAGCATCTATCTCCAACTGGCAAAGGAAAAATATTTCTAAAATAGAGCCTTACTGAGCATATAAATTACACATAAAAATAGACATAAGATGAGTAGTTCTCAACCTGTGGGTCCTGACTATTTTGGGGATGAAAGCCACTTTCACTGGTTTGTCTAAGACCCTTGGAAAATACAGATTGACAACGCTAGCAAAATTAAAACTATGAAGTAGCAACAAAAATAATTTTATAGCTTGGGGTTACCCTAAGATAAAGAACTGTATTAAAGGGTCACAACATTAGGAAGGTTGAGAACTGGTGCCTTAGAAGGTCCCTTAAAAGCAACTAAATAGTAGGGTTTTTTTTTTTAAATTTGTTGTCTCCTATTATTTTTGGGGGAATTTTTAAAATATCTTACTAGTGCTTTATTTTTACATTACACTTTCAAATTTTGTGCATCTAGTCAGTTTTCTGTGTCTCTGTATGTTTCTGGTGCTTTTTAACTTATTTATCATTTATTTTATTCTAGTTTGTTTGCTTTTTTATTTATCCTTTTGTTTTCTAAAGAGAGAGAAAGAAAGCATGGGTTTGGATGTGTGGGGTGTGGTGGAGTGATCTGGGTGGAAATGGGTAAAGTGAAACCATGTTCAGAATATACTTTATGAATTGTCAATAAAAAGTAAAATACCTTAGTAAAATGCCTAGGTTTCCTTCAAGAGTGACACATGTTTAAGGAGTTACTGTTAATCAGTGACTGCTGAGAAAAGAGCATTAATATTTTTTTGTGTATGTGTCTGTTGGTAAGTTGTCTGTGCCCAGAAGAGGGTCCCACACCCCTCTGAGTATGGGTTGCACTAACATGACTCAAACCAAAAAAATAGGACATGAAGCTGGAAAGAAGATCGAGATAAGGGACCCTAGGAAGACTTGGATAGAGGTAAAGGTAGACAGACACTATCAATTCACATTGTAAAATGTATAAAATTTCTGAAGAATAAATAAAAGTGGCTTTTAAAATAAAGTGCTGAAATGTTAGAAAAAATAAATGAAAATAAACCACATTGTGAAAATTAGTATTGAAAATACTTGTGCCTACCCAAATTCTTTTTTTTTTTTGCTTAATTATACAATGCTATTTCTGGTCTCCGGGTGTCTAGGTCTGTCAATTTTCTATCTTTATTCACTTTACACTGGTCTCTTTCCATTTGTTTGCCTCTCACTTACCTGTATGATTCAACTCGTACACCTCCCAGAGGTGCCTGCCTCATGCGTACTCAGACTAGTGTCCAACTTCCACCTTCTGTTGCAATGATCTCCTGCCTATGTTGGAAAGAGGTCCTGCTTCCTTGCCTTTATACCTCATGAATGTACCTAGGTGTGAAAATTATACAGGAAATCCCCAAAGGAAGATCTAGAAAACACCTCATAAGTCACTCTTTAATGTGCAACACCACATTAATCTTCCTTGGTCACAGACGACCTTCTAACAGTTGAACAAAAGCCAAGCCAAATGTCATAATTCTTCACAACCTGCCAGTTCTTCAGTTCTAGGTGGTTTTGTTTAAGTTTGCTTCACAGCTTTGGGTTTTTACTCTCACAGTTTGAGAGACGACAACAGATGGGCAAATGATGTTCTTAGTAGAAACTCCCACTTACCTGCATAGAATCATTTCAGAGGCGAACCCGTCAATGTAAAGCTGAGATCTTCAGTCTTTCAAGTGTATGTTTACATGGTTTCATCTTTTGTGTTAGAAATCCAGAAGGTCAGACGCTTTTCGCTTGTAGTAGTTGAGGTCAGGGTGAAAATTCCAACCAATCAATCCTAGCATTGAAGCATAACCATGCTGGATATGCCTTTCATTTTCTCTCCCTTTACTTCATGACCTTGGTCATAGTCAGACATCCAGTGCATTGTATTGTTAGTTTTTTTTTAAATAGAAATGAGTTAATTTGAATCATACATCCTTCCATGGACTGTAGACACTGTAACAGAAATGCATTTCAGTATATGTGTGTTTATGTACAAAGAAAGAGAGGAATTTTTACTTTTCCTAATAGGTAAATCTAGTTAATGGAAGTCTGAATAGAAATGAAATAAATTGAATCACATGCCCTTTCCCTGCTTTGTAGGTTTTTCAACAGAAATGCATTTCAATATACGTTTGTCTATGTATAAAGAAAGATCAACAGGTGGGAAGAGAAAAAGAAGAAGAAAGGGAGTCTTTTCTTACTTTTCCTCATGGATAAAGTTGCTAGATCAAAGTAATTATGCATTATATGGGGCTGATAAGGCCTGTGTCTTACATTGAAGCAGACTATTTCTAGGTACAGCCTCTGCAATCTTGCCAGCCATCAACATTGCTGCCTGTTGTGTGAGTTTCCAGTGGAGCCATGCAGAAACATCTGTTCAGCCCAGATAGGGAACCACCACCACAAACAACATAATGACTCAACTAGAGTCTAGCTTGGTGAACCAACGAATACCCAGTGTTTCCATATAGGAGAGACTGTGTTGAGAGGTAGCTTAAAGGAGCGTGGGTAACACCAGGGTGGTTGCATCACCAAATGCCTGCACCAGATGGGCGAAAACTCCATAAAAGCTGCATCCCCAGAGTTCCTTGAGTGTCTCGTAAGCATCTAGGAGAAAAGGAATATTTCCTCTCCCCACAGTTGCTTATTGTTGGTGTAATCTTGAAGTGGACTTTTGTGAACCTTGTGATTTTCTGGAACTTCTCAAGCCTTATGACTTTCATTCACATCCTGAGTCTTGCTCCCCCACACCTTCAGTCTTGAGGGACTATTCCTGGTCAGTGCTAATAACAAACAACACTGCTTCAGCCATACTCTATGTGCATACACTGTGCAATATGAGAGAAAACAGCCAGCCCAAGTGGAGAGCAGCATCCAGTTTGAACACAATAGTTAAACGAATACCGCTACACATACTTACATTCTGTAAATTAAACAAAACAAGAGGAGTGTCAGCGAGGATGGTTTAGTAAAATTCAGCAAACTTTTAACTGAAATAATATCTTTTTGATTGATCTTTTGTTTTCTTCGGCTTGTTTTAGATTGGTTCATGACTGTTATTGTAGAATCTTGGTTGGAAAATAAGGTTATAGCAGAAATAAAATAAAAATTAACTCTATTTGCTCTATCTGTTTGATTAAGAATTTGAACAGCGGGGAGATTACTCAGTAAGAAAGTAGTTACCATGCTAATTGTACAGACCAGAGTTTGGGTCCCTAGATTCCATGGAAAAGCTGGTAGGTGTGATGGGTAATCTTAAGACCGGGAGGGCAAAGATGGGTGATCCCCACTGCAAACTAATTATGTAGGAAAGATGAATTAGTGGTCTCTGGGTTCAGTGAGATATCAAAGCTTCACAAATAAAATGAAGAGCAATTGAGGAAGATATCTGACATCAGCTTTCCTTTTCCACAAACGGGCACACACATGCATATATACACTGGCACACACAAGTAGACCCAAACATACTAAAATACAAATACATACAAAGAAATATTACCACTCATGCATATACTCACTAAACGTCAGCTACTTGGATTAGAAATGTGCTTCTGTGCTCTCAGCCACAGGGACTGTGGGGACTGAATGAGAAAGCTGTTGCAAACCTCACATAGAATGGTAGACCTACAATGCATGCTTAATAAAAGAGCGAATTGGGAGAGCCAAGGTTTCCCAATGAACTTTTAAAGGAATGACTACCTATGTTTTAGGAAGAGGGAATGCCAGTCATAATCCTCAGGAGTTTTCCCAGGCCACTGGGCAACAATGTCAACAGAATTGGATGGAAGGTCAGGCTCTTTAGAAACTCTATGAATTCATTTCTTGGTGCACCAAAAATGACAAAAAATATAATACCAAGAGATTACTTATTTCTTGTAAAGTGATTTCTTTCTACGATCCCTAAAGGACTGTGTCAGAAACTAACGGCTTTCATTTGAAAGAGTTTCCAGATTATAACCTTCAAAAAGAGAAAATATCAAAGTCTCAGATGATCTTTGCAAGAGGAAGCATTGTGCAGTTAGTCTTCTGAGTAGATTTAGCCTTGTTTTTTGTGCATCAAGTAGCTTTTAATCATACGACACCATTAAAAGCAATAATAACCTAAATTAGACTTTCTTGGGCTTACGTTTGATTTCTTTTCCACTTTTTATACTGCATCTATTTTATTATTTTTAGCCATATTTGAAGTTATACCACAATGTATCTTTGATATAAGATACATAATAAGAATTTATATGTTGTGCATTATTTCAGCTTGCATATTACTTGATGGACTTTAACGTTATGATTCAGCTTCTATGGTGTTACTCAATTCTACCTGTGCCTTGGTAATATAAGGAATTGTACTACCAAGGCAAGGACGGCACTGCATGTTAACTCTTAGCATCGCTGCCTTGCCAGCATGGCAGCTATTATAAACCTCCTGCCATTCTCCGGAGATTGCTCTGGAAGCCTGTCAGGCTAAACGCAGGAAACCATTTTGTCTGCAGCACGGAATTCCTGCAATCGCTGACTATGCACCAGCAGCACAGTGTGTGCTGGCATTGGGCTTCCCTCCTGGGTACAATGTTTTGAGTATTGCTGCCATTTAAAGTCTTGAAATAGAATGGATTGGGTCCAACTGGCATGATTGGTACAGGCAGAACAAGTTTATTAGAAAGACTGGGGTTTGCCCTTGGTCCTGAAAGAACTATTACTTAAGTCTTAAACAATCTCTGTTGTTGTGGGAAAGTATGAGGTCACACCATCCGTTTTCTGCTGGTAGTGCTGCAGAGCCATATATAGGAAGCGGTATGCTGAATGGGTGATTTAAGCTTTCTCTGCAAGGCTTATCGTGCTTTCTGGCAAGAGAGAACACAGCCAAATGTGGATTTTATTGTCATGTTCATACTTAAGCAATTTAATATTCGGAGTTTGTGTGTAGTTGCTACAGCTCTGCAGTATGAACTCTGTCATTTGCCAATAATGTTTAAAAATAAAATCTACGTGAGATGCTTTCTTTCGGCACAAGATGGCACAATTTAACTTCAGAATTCCAATCTAATCACAACAAACTTTCTCATTGGAAATGGAAAACAGTCAGCCCCTCCCTCAATCTCATACAGCAGAAGTCAGGCCTCAAAACAGAAAAGGAAAGCTGAGAGAAGTTTTTCAGCAAAGACAGAGCTTGAGTTATGGTGAAGGAGAGGCAGTGAATGTAGGAGGGCAATCTTTTGTTTAATGAATTTGAAAATAAAAAGGGTAAGTCAATGTTGCCTTTCACATAAGTAAAGAACATCTCTAGAAATATTTCTTTGATTTTAAAACTCTTGTCATTTTTAGAAATATCCCTTTCTTGACTCATGTGAGGGTGAATGATCACAAATCCAAAAGTTCTATTGTAATTCTATTGTAATACAGGTAGTGGTAGTTACAGGATCAGCTAGGTACTACTGCCTATATTGTTTCTACTGTGTGTGTGTGTGTGTGTGTGTGTGTGTGTGTGTTTGCCTCCTACAATTGGAATTCTGATGTCTGGCCAACTCCCCGAGGAGTCAGCGACTGTCATATACGTGAGCTGGAGGGTTTCTGTATTTGTGCACCCTGTTACAGCACACGCCCCTTGTCTGGTGCTGCTCAGATGTAGTCATGGAAAGCAACAACGAGTGCTTTTCTTTATGATTTTGTTTTTGAAGATGCACAAGCTTGTCTGATACCCTCTGCATCTCACTTTCACACTCAGCTGAGAGCATTGTTAACACCGAGCTTTCCTTGGTCTTCATTTTGCTGAATGATTTCAGTCAAATTTACAGACATGGAATTTTATACTTTTAGGATAGTTTCTTTTATACAAAATGTAACTGCCTAGTAATTTCAACTTGTATAAAGTGTATGCTCGTTTACCTCATTGTTTATATGGTGCATATAATAATGAAATTAATGCAAAAATCAAAATTAGTATAGGGAGTGTAATAATCACAGCAAAGGACTATCAATTATTCATATTCCATAGAAAGGTTCACAGTATCTTCAGACATATCCTCTCCTTTTTAGAAGTTCTAGCAGAGTTAATTAATGGAAATGCTATTTCTGCTTTTCTCATTTGCAAGACGGCTATAATGATGTCTGCTTTACCTACTTCATAGGTGTCTTCTCTCTCTTTCTTTTAGATTTCACACCTACTGTTATTAGCCCTTAATTGCAGAAATTAAACTCCCTTTTGCTAATGTAAGTGGGAAGAGAATTGAGTAATGATATTCGATATGGTACAGGTTTCGTAATGGCTGGTGAAGCTGGAATTGTTTGCTACTCCCTGAGCACTGTCAGCAGCAGCAACAGCTACCATAAACCATTGGAAAGTAGTGCCTACAGCTGTGAGTCTGTGCTGTCTCTGATCACTCAGGGATAGAAACACAGTCCTAACTTGAAGATACGGGTGCCTTTACTATCCTGACTACCCTAATAAAATTGTCCAAAACCATTATTCTCTCACATGACTCTATTAAGTATATGCATATCAAGAAATCAAGCATACTTAGGAGAGGGAATTACAGCATCTCATCAATACCAACAGTGAATCTAGGGAAATTAAACTTTAAAGAATTGGGTGCCCAATGAACACCCTGTAACATCATATAGAAATGGTTAAAGAATTTGAAACAGATATGGATTGTAGGCAGTTTTCCTAGTTTGCTTTCTGCTGCTCTGATAAACAGCATGGCCAAGGGGTTTATTGAATTTTAGATGACAATTCATCACGGAGTGAAGTCATGGCGGGAACTCTTGGTAGGAACAGAGAGGCAGGAAGGGAAGCCTAGAGCCTGGAAGAAAGCTGCTTACTGACTTCCTTTCTTTCTTCTCTAACCAGGAGCACCTGGCCAGGGTGGAGCCACTCTACTGCGCTGCCCCTTCCCACATTAAGCATTACTCAAGAGAGTGCCTCATAGACACAGCCAGGGCCCAATCTGAGGGAGACAGTTCCTCAACTGTCACTCTAGTTTGTGTAAAGTTGAAAAGAAAAAACCAACTAGCCCATCAGCTAAGGAAGGTTTCAATGGCTCTGTTATTTCAGAACTGAATTCAGAAATTGACAGAGTCTTAAATATAGTCCTGTTTGGCCTGAAGCTCATTACATAGAGCAAACAGGCCTTGAAGTTGGGCTGAGCTTACTTTTTGTATCACTGCATACAGCTGAAGACCCACTTCTTTTTAAATATAAAAAAATATTTAATTTATTTTATTTTACTTCACTTCATTTTGTTTTATTTTATGTGTATGAGTATTTCGCCTGAGAGTGTAGCTATGTACAGTGTATATGCCTGGTGCCCATTGAGGTAAGAAGATGGTACCAGAAATTCTGGACTCTTGTCTTGAGCAGTTGTGAATTGGCAACTGGGGGCTGGGAATCAAAAGCTGTTCTCTGCCAGATCAGATCGAGTGTTCTTAACTTCTCTGTCATCTTTGCAGACCCAATATCAACATTTTATGAACATCAGCACAGCTGTAAAACGGCTAATATGTTCAAGATAATTTAATGCTTCAAATATCTGCATTATTAAAAGCATTTGGGAAATCTCAGTAATAAGCATGCTTATTTCTATGTATTAGAAATATTAATTTTAGCATCTGAAACTGTTTCATTTTAGAAGAGATATGTTTATTATGTATCCCAAAGGTTTGAAAACATCTTGGCACTGAGACAAAATCAGTTGGCTTGATGTAGTAATACTAATAAAACCAAGTTTCTATCCAGAACTCTGGCTCTGATATTCAGAAGGATGCTTTATTTTTAACAAATAATCATTTTATCTAATATTAATGTTACCTTTTAATAAAAGTATTGATTTATTACTCAGTGATGTGGGAGTCCCCTTTGTATGCTGTGAATACTATTGGTTAATAAAGAAACTACTTTTGGCCTATTGCAGCACAGAATGGGGCAAGGCAGGAATTCTAAGCAGATAAATGAGGAGCAAGTAGGCAGAATCAGAGAGAAACCATGGAGTCTCCACAGGAACTTTGTCCCATAAGCCACAACTACGTAGTAAGACACAGATGAATAGAAATGGGTTAATTTAAGATAATAAGAATTAGCTAGAAATAAGCTTAAGCTATTGGCCTATCAGTATTGCAAATAATATATCTTCTGTGTGATTATTTCTGGTCTGGGAAGCCTGAAATGAACGAGCAGCCTCTGCCAACAAATTCAGAATTTCTAAGACATCAGAATTTCATGCAGAGAAAAATAATCTGTAGCCTAAAGTCTCACAAACATTGCTGAGTGGTGTTACTGATTTTAGTTGATCACATACATGTCTTAAACTGAAAGATCATATATCTTCTTTTCACCCTTGTGCCTAGCTTCCCCATGTCTTCTAGTTCCTTCTTGCTTTCTGAAGTTTTCTGTTTCGTAGTGTAACTACTCAGGTCTTGTGTCTTGATTGCATGTGAATCTTTACTCTGTTTCCCAAGGGTAGTTCCTATGAATACTGTTAAAAAAAAAAAAACAGTATGGGAAGTATGGGATCAATCATTGTGTTTTCGTTTAAGGTTAAAAATCCCACCGAGTGGATGCTGATAGTTCTTGTAGATCTGTCTATATGATTAGTCATTAAATGTTGCAATCTTTATTATGAACCTAAAGAGAAACATTTGTAAAAGGAAATGTTTAAATTAATGAAGTTGGATTAATTACCTAGTAGCTAAAAACAGACATAACTCACAGATTAGAACGAGAAACTCAGAGATACCAGAAGTTTCTTTTTTTTCTCTTTACTTCAATTATTTTTGAATGCAGACAATAGCCATATGGCAGAGATAAAATAATTAGAAGATTTGACTTCTTATCAGTCAAAAAAATCATCTGAGGAAGAAAAGGTCATCTTCACTTTGATGGGCATATTAACAGTATATGAGAATATTATGCTTCAAGGTTTTTTGGTTATTTTGTAGAAAGTTATTGACAAATACCAGCAGGCTAGAACATCAGAAGTTCCAGACTTGGATCCAATGTTCATCTTTGTACTATGGAAGAGATATTATTATGAATGGTTAACCACAGAAGGACCACCAATATGGAAGATATGATACCCAAAGAAGGAGCTACTGCTTAGAAGGAGAGCAGATCAGGAGACAAATGTACAGAATAGCCCAACACTCTGCCCTGTAAGACATGTATCATCTCATCAATTTTACCAACAACAGGATTCTGTGTCTCCAGTGGATCTCACATTCCACCAACCTTGAATTGTTATAACAAATATAATAGCAATTATTCAGAATCCAGGGCTTTCAAGAGACTGTCAGCTGAGCAAACACGAAAATTGTTTTTCATATTTGTTTGGAGAAGCATTTCTAAAAAACAGACTTATGCCACATAGCTGATAGTGATCCACTTCCCAGTCTATGAAACTAGAGTTACTAGTGAGGATAGCTGTTTCTACGGTTTGGGGCCATGGATATTTTGTGTTTTCTTTTTTTATGCCTAATGTTTTATAACTCTCAGGTCAATTAAAAAACAAGAATTTTAGCATTGCTTTTCCCACAGACAAACACAAGATGCTCTCAGGTCCTTCTCTTTATGCTTTTGGGCTATAATTTGTTTGTTTGTTGTTAATTGTTTCATTATGCAGCTCACGTTGGGTTTGAACTTCTGAAATCCTTTGATTTTAATTCCCAAGTGTTCAGATTACAGGGATATGACACTATACCGAGCTCCAGGTCAGGATTTTAATAGCAATATTCAAAAAATAAAAATATAAAAGGGGAAAAAATGAAGGCTTTTGAACAATTTTTGATATGTGGCTACTTCTTTTTTTTTTGTTATCGCCCTTCAATTTCTTTTTTTTAATTAATTAATTAATTTATTTATTTATTTATTTTGGTATTATTATAGTACCAAAGCAAACTCTTTTATTAATATGAAAATTTTGCATTTTGCCATTGTTCTTGAGTTCTCAGTAGTCCTCATTGTCCGCTATGTTCAGCAAGTCTGGTTTTATCCCATGCTTTTTCAGACCCAGGCCAGCTGGCCTTGGTGAGTTTCCGATAGAACATCCCCATTGTCTCAGTGTGTGGGTGCACCCCTCGCGGTCCTGAGTTCCTTGCTCGTGCTCCCTCTCCTTTCTTTAGCTATTTTAAACAGACCAAATGAAGCCCTGCATACTGAAAGTGCAGGGTAAAGTAGAAAGGAGATTAAAGCATGGTGCTCCTCCCCTTATGTGCAGAAGTCTGAGATTGCTCATGAAGAAATTTTATTAGGCTTAGTGCCTTTCATTGCAGAAATGACTAGTTAATGGAAAACATCGTTATTCTTCAAAACATTTATTAGGTGCCACATATAAGTAAATATTTTAATGTCCTAGTAACTTTCCCTTTATAAATTAACTATAGAATATAGAGATCAGGCTAATAAATGCACACTTACTATAAAGACAGTCATGCTCCTTGATTCCCTGCTAGCAAGTGTTCTTGCTATGACATATTCCAGTCTCCGACTTAGAATTGCAGAATACCTTGTGTGTTCCATCACATCCTCCCTATTGCTGTCTCTTTAAGACTATGCACTAGAAAAGAGCAGGTGTGATGTATCAAATTCATAGACATCCTCTTGATTCAGCTCTAAGAAATTGCCAGGCAGTGGTGGCACAGCACACACCTTTATTCCCAGCAGCCGCACTATAGAGGTCGTATGGTGGTGGTGCATGAAATAACGCCAGCACTAGAGAGAAATGGAAGATGGGATGAGACAGGAGCTCACTCTCTTTCAGTCTGAAGATTTCACGGAGGGAAGAGCACTCTAAGGGCTTGTTGGCCTTGCTTTTCTGATCTGGTTGAAACCCAATATCTTTCTCTGGGTTTTTATTAATCATGTTGAACATTTGGTATTAGATAGTTGATGTTCTCCTCTATGAGAAAGACCATTTCACCTGCTCTTAGTATTCCCTAGTTTTTAAATAAGAGGTAGAGAAGTAGAGAGATTGATGGAAAATTGTGTAATCTATGAAAGTGAGAAGAGTCCCTAATAAGGTCTCCCCCACATGGCTACCTAAACATGTATGGAATAAGGATAACAGCTATGCTGATATGCATGGGGCAAGACCAGGTGGTCTTAATTTTATACAAATAAGTAGGGTCTCCTGGCATATTGCCTTTTGTTGAAGGCTTAAGCCAAGACCTTCATATTTCTATTGTTGCTATTTTATCGTTCTAAGTTGTCACTAGCCAGCCTCAAATTAAGCTGAAAAGACTAACACCATGTCTCTATGCAAAGTGTCAGAGTCCATTTTCATATTAAATATACTAGCTTCAGCATATGACTTTGTGGCTTTGGCTGACCTTGCTGTGGATTCGTGACCTGTTCTTGTTGTTTAGACATCTGGCAGAAGAATGAGAATTGAGAGATTAAGGCTTTTCTTGAATGTACTGAAAAGTACCTGGCCGAGACAACATAAACCTGCAAGAAAGTCTTTGTGGGAGACTGTTATCATTCAGATCATTCATTGCTGCTCTTCCTTAAGTATTACAATGTATGCCAGGCATTCATGAAAACCCATCACTGAAAATTTATTGTTAATAATACAGTGAAATTTTTGTTTCTTTGTAGATGAAAATGGAAGTTTTGTCACCATCAGCTAAAATATTGTACAAATAAACAATACTTGCCAAGTAATTGACCTTTTAACTTTTAGAATAAATGAACTTAAAAATTTGAAACATTATTTTCAGTTATGCTTATGTGTGTAAGGGCTACTGCTGTGTAAGAGGCATACATACCCCTTTAAAGGGTAGACCTGATGGATTACCCTGGAGTTGGAGTTACAGGCAGCTGTGATCTTCCTGGCAGAGGTTCTTTGAACAGTTAGGACTTCTGAAAAAAACCTATATGTATGTACTTAACCATGAGTCATGTCTCTGCTCCATGCAGTAAGCAAACTTTTAACAAGTAAGAGGAATGATATTTGAAGACTTGGAATCTATAAAGTTGAACATGCCAAGCTGATTAAAAAAAAAAAAGGAGCAGGGCAAGTTTTATTCTGTCTGAAGTAGAAACTGGTACAGGAAAAGCATAGCATCTGAAAGGAAGGCACACTGTGTTTTTGTTTATAACTAGGGCATTTTCTGATTGTATTGTGAGATGGAAATACCTACGTTTGAACGTTTCAATGTTCTAACTTTCATATTTGATAAGAAGAGATCTTTCAACTCTGCCTCCTTTTTATGTTTCTTGAAAGCTGTTGCAGACTTTTCTGAATACCATTGTTGGTGTATATGGTCTTCAACCACATCCTGAATTTCATTAAAATATTTTTCGGTACAGTTTGTTGCTTGGAGTTCTTAGAATGTAGGAAACATGCAGTATGTGTCAGAACTCAGAGATTAAGGTGAACTGGACACTGAAAATTCATGAAAGTCGTATACCATGTTATGTTTTGTATCCTTAACAATTTGTGTGTGTTTTCTACTTAGAACAGAATTAGACATTAATAACTATTTTGACCTTTCTCAGGAAGTTTCCTATTTATTAGTTTGGACAAAACTCGTGGCTATTACCTGGGACTGTGAAGTTCAAATTTGCCTAAGGTGCCTGAAGCCCTGTCACATGGTGTCCGACGGCTTTAAAAATAAACACTGTCCTGTCTGAACAAGGGGAAGAAATAGCTACCCCTGCTGAGCTACAGCCCCTTCTCTGTTTGCTGTCCAGAAGCTCTGCCCGGGGTTGAAACACTGAATGCTTCCCTGAGATGTCTAAATGCATCCCTTGCTGGGAAGCAGGATGAAAACTAGAGGCTTCTCGTGGTCTGAATTTCCTGGCAATATTATTAACTTTTTCAACTTTTTCTCCCAAAGGCCACCATCCAGAGTAAACAAAGAAATAAAGCAGTTCTTTTGGCGTGCATCATGGTGTGAACTTTAGTTCCCCCTTTCACTTTGAGTCTTAAAGAATCTAGGACAGAATGGTGCTTTGTGAAAGGTTTTCCCTTGATGTTCCCTCCAAGCTTTATCTGCCGAGATTCTGCCGACAGATCCTACTTCGTGCTTTGTGCCCGGGTCCTAACAGTATTCTTATCTCCTCTGTGTTCAAACCTCTTGGAGACCACAGAGTTATTATTTCATATTAACTCTGGGATATGGCTGTCTGGGAGGCAGGGGTGTTTTCTAAAGTCATGCACTGTATTTTGAAATAAGGTATCTGATCTAAAATACGGATACTTTCAAAAGCAACTTGACTGCTCACTACAAGAAACAGATATATTATGAGAAAATTAAAAGTGTTAACACCATCTAACTTCAAATATACTCTCATAACAGAGTAATAGAGTGATGCATATTTGATGGTATGAAAGTTAAGTCAGAAAACGAAAGTAAATAGTAATTAAATACTTGGGGGCTGTACATGGAAAGTCTAGTCATATATATATGTATATATATGTACAAATATAATGTATAATGGACAGCTTAACCAAAATATTAATGTTTGTAACTAATTTCAAATCTTGAGACTATCAATATTTACTTTAATAATACTGTATCTGCTTACAAATATTGGGGGCATAAAAAAATAAAGAAATGGAGAAAGCCAACTTGAATGAGTAAAGCACTGCCGGGCAGAAGCAACTATTTTCCCCCTGAGTCTGCTCTGCCTGTTCTCTTGAACTTTTCACATCTATTATAGCCAAGTATGAAAGGGTGTCTCAGAAGTCCAGTTCAATTTCAGGTAGGTTCCAACATAAAATAAACACATAATTAAGAAAATCATTCATAAGTGTGACCTGTGGTCTCAGGAAAATAGCAAGGTTCTTTATCAGATTCATTTAGTATTCTTTATTGAGGAAGCCAATTTAGCATGAAGCCAGAGGAATGGGAGATTGGGCTGTTCCCACATGTAGACTATGAACAAAGCAACAGCCTCTATCTGAATTCTAGAAGTAAAGAGACTTGAAAACCTCGTAGATATTCAAAAGTCACATGAATAAGGAAATCTAATATTCTTTTATTGATTTTTAAATTGTCTCTATATTTTTACTATTTTAGCTACTATGCTAACTCAGCACTAGGAGGAGGAAAAAGCAGAAAGCAGTAAAAGCACAGAAATAGTTCCTGCTGCTACCTCATGGGACTCATAAGTACTGGAAATATACAGAAAGAGATTACCACTTTAATATCAGGTTTGAACCATGCAGTAAGGTGTATGATATTGTGAAAGGAAAAAGCTCGTGTTTCCGCAGAACCAAGGCAAGAGGAAAGGGATGGCACACTGGAGGTTACCGCTCTGGCTGAGATACACATTGGATCCATTGCCTGTCAGTAGTTACTTCCAAGTCATCCAGCACAAAATGCTACCTGCAAAATGCGTGTGCTACTGAGACATACTTTCTAGATGCTTGGGAGGTGGTTCTCTAATCACTCCGTATGTACAGGAAAGATGCAGGAGATATTTGCATTATTGATTGCATCAACAACGGCAATTTTGAAGGTCTCAAGACAACCATTTTCTGAAGGCAGACATAAAGAATGCAACTGTAGTGGAGGGTGAGACTCTACCACTTCCTTTTTAACTAGTCAGCAATATCCTCATCTTTTCAACTTCTTTTTTTTTTTTTTGTCATTTGAGTGAGAAATGGTTTCTAGCCATCCTGTGCATTTAGAAAATATTCAAGCTCTATTATTAAAGATACCACAGTGACATTATGATGTTTTATTAAAAGTTAATTTCTAGCACAGTTTAAGGTCAGCCTAGCCATTAAACTGTTTAAACAGCCATCACCCTCCTATTAAATTAATCTGACGTGCTGCTTGGAACAGCATACTGCCTAGGTACATGACCTGTACCGTTCTTAAATTGGAGAAGTAATAGGGTTGCTGGTTTCTGTAATATCACTAGCATGTAGGCTAAGTTTTGAACAAAAATGGTTTCACAATATACATTTCTCCCCTGATAGTTCACATTTTAAAGACGGTTAGTAGAAGCTATGCTTTTATCCTTCGCTTTGGTGTGTGAGATCAGTTTCCAACTGGACTGGAAATAGGAAATTGTCAGTTCTAAATCTTTTCTTTACCTCCCATTGTTCTGCATACTAGCATACTACAAAATTCTCATATTGCTCTGTCGTCTCCAGGAGGAGGATCCACTTCAGATTTGGCACCCAATCACTTTCTGATTTATGAGCTGAAAATCTTCTGGAGCCTGGACATCGGTCTCGATGTTTTCCAGGTATTCCTGCAGCCCTAGAGCTTAGGAATCAAGTGTAAGCCAAGTTTCCTTACACGGATGCCCTCTGACTTTAAAGGTCTTATTACTTTTGTTGTATAATATAACTATGGTGTACATCAGATACAGTCCTTTCTAACTGAACCAGATCAATCAGCACAGTGAGACATCGAAATCATGGAAATCATCTAAAATAAGTCATTTGGTTTGAACTAGGGACATATGTTTAAATTATATTTCTTGAGGTGAAATTATATATGTATGTATGTATGTATGTATACATGTATCTTACTATCTATCTGGAAAATGGTATTACAATTAGCAAGAATGATTCCGTTTTAATTATACAATCTGGTTTCCTAGTTGATCAATCTTGCAGGTAGTCCCAGAACTATGCGGCAGTTGCATAAATTTGCTCAATCTTATCAGTGCTGCTCTGCGTATGTTCACTTAACTTTCCAGGTGACTTCAGGTATGTCTGTAACCCACCTGACCCCCAATTTCTTCGTCAGTCGAAGGAAGACACTGAGCTATAAGATATCTAGATTCTAATCCTGTGGTGAATGGCAGCTTTTCAATGAATGATGTAATCCCTCAGGGTTTTATCCTAAACACTGGATATGCTGACATTTATCTGAATAAAATTATCACAACCTCATTTACATGTTTGAATAGACTATATGATTTTAAGTGTAATACAATATAATACTACTAATTATTTCTTAAGAATATAATTTACAATCCATTGTAAACTAGAGAACTTGGTAAACTGCATTTGTTCATCAATTAAGCAACTACTTTAGTCTTTCAACTAAAAAACACACAGTTTTACAATTTAAATAATGGGCATGCTGATATAAAACTAATTTATTAATATGAGTGATAGAAATCATGGTGGAGTCTGTTTATTCACCATGTACTACAGAGGCTGAAGAGTTAATATTTTAAAGAGTTAAATGAAAATTAAAGTAGTCCAAATACTTCATTGCTCAAAAAACTCTACTTAAGAACTTACTTGAACCCAAAACTGAATGATATGTATCCTCCCCTAAAATGTGAACAAACATTAGGACTTACAGTTTCAAATAGCTTGGAATCATAGGGCTTAGCTAGTCATATACCTGGAGGAAAATTATCTGTGCCATATTGTAGAGGAAGCCTTCTTCATAGAGGTCGCTTAGTAAAGCAAAATGGAAGGATACAGTCAAAGCAGAGAAAGAACTGAGGTCATTGCAAATACAGATTCCATAACTATGAGAATACAGTAACTTTTCTCCTCACTGAGTTCAGAAGCTGTAGGAATGACCTGCTTGGTACCAAATTCAATGAACTTTTCTCACACAGAATCTTATTCTGGCATCACTGCTTCACAAGTTCTCTTCACAGGCGCAAGAAGACCACCACTGACCCCCATCTCCAAGTCAGACTGTACTTTGTACTAGGCACTGATAAAGCCTTAACAAAAAGAAAAATCTCACTGTTCAGCACAAGAACCTGAGTCTGATTTTAGGTCATGAGAATAGCTATGAAAAAAAGGGTATTGGTTACTTTTCTCTGTGACAAGTATCCGGCAAAAGCAAGTGAAAAGAGGAGAGAGAGAATGACTTGGGCTTACAGTTCAGAGGGTATCATACCACATGGCTCAAGGCATTACCACAGGACTGTCTCCAGTCTATGGAAGCACAAGTGTATGGATTAAGGTGACGTAAAGGACCACAGAAGGAAGAAGAGAGGAACCACACAGCAAAATTTTTCTACAACCAATTAGGCTTCATCCCAAACAATACCACTATCATGTTTAAAAACATGAGTTAAAAAAAGCTTTGCATGTTTAAATTCTAAGAGACCAATGATATATCAAAATAGACAGCATTTAATTTTATCTGAGTCATATTTATATAAAACCTAAAAAAATACATTTTGCATAAATTTCCAGGGGAAATCTTGAATATGCTATTAATACTCTTGGTTTTTTTTATTTTTCTGATAGGCATCAGTGACTCTGTAAAGTGGTCCCCTTCTGAGCCCCCTAACACCTTTCAAAGTCCCTGTGGATACGTCTGCGCCTTTTAGCACTTCTACCGTGGCTCCCACAAACAGGTTGTTTGGAAAGCATGTGATCTCCAGCTAGGGCCATGAACAGATCAGCAAGAGGGGAAAACTGCCTGACAGAGCCTCGGCCCTTAATGGCTTAGTTGTGCAGTCTGCTGAGAAAGAAAGATAACAAGTTCTGTCAGACATGTTGGGAAGGAATAGCAGTTGCTTGAGGCCAAACGTACACTACTCAGGGAGGCCAGTACTATGCTTCAGTAGGTTAATAGGCCCTCTTCACCAAGCTGATGTTGAGAACACACTGGGAGGCCTATTACAAGCTGAAACAATGGGGTGTTTGTTTGTTAATGTCTTAGCTGCTCACATAATTATTTTATACCGAACAGTCAAGATAAAATGAAATTGAATATTTTTCTCAATGGACAGTGCTATAGTAATGCTTGCCTCAGAGATATCCTACTTAAAATATATATAATATGTATATTATGTAGTAATTTGTTAAATGTATTCATTTTGTCATATATGTATATGTATTTAATAAGTGGGTTTGGATCTGTGTTAAGCTAATAATTGAAGGGGTTGACATTGGTTAACATGCAATGCTATGATACCTTGCTATCACAATTCAGGAAGTATGTAGTTCTCTTCAGTGACTGGCTATAGTGTCATTTCTGTAGCTGGGGAGGGAGTCTGTTTGCCTTAATCCCAGGTCACAGACTACCATGGAGGGCACTGAGGTCAGGAACTTGAAGGCATTCCTCCGTGCTATTACACAAGGCACTGCATCGCAACCAGCCACACAAGTCACTTTGCAGTCCGAGAAGAGTGACAGGAACCATGGAGGATGCTGCTTCCTGCCTGACAGGAGGGTTCATGATAAAGTAGCTTTCTCTACAGTTCATAAGAATAATGCTATGATGCTGCCCACCATGGGCTAGGCTCTGCTGGATCAGTTAGCAATCCAAACACTTTCCCTCAGGGTTCTCCTCAGGCTAATTGGATCCAGGCAATTCCTCAATTGAGATGCTCTTCACAGATAATCCTCTGTTCTCTCAAGTTAAAGCTAGGAGGGCAAGTATGGATATTACTAAGAGAAATAAAAATAGGCACTAAGAAAAAGAAATTAAGAAAAAAATACATCCCATTTATTATTTTGTCTGGTTTTAGTCCAAACAAAATTTTAGTCTGATAAGGATCTTAAGTTGTAACAACTTAAAAATCGTAAAGGATATTTCCTGTACACTGCATAATCCCAGAACTTGCACAGTTTTTGTCTGCACATGCACGCTGGGCCATAGGTGGAAAAACCCTTCTCAAAGAGTGAGTGCCTGAAAGGGACCTGGGGGAGTAGTTTTTGATAGAGCTTTTGCAGATTATCTGCGTGGTCCTGAGTTCCCTCTATAGTCCCTGAAAAATCACACACACACACACACACACACACACACACACACACACACACACACACACACACACACACACCAGAACAAAACAAAAAAGCATGAAGCAAAAAAAAATATGAATGAATTGCAACAAGATGAACAAGCTGAAGGTAAAATTCTGTTTGAATGCTAAGGAAGGCCTTAGGAAAGGTCTGGGTTTTAAACAACAAGGCTGCATTTTAACAAAAAGCTGGAAAGAGGGAGAGAATCACTCATGCCTGAAAAGGTTGTGAATTCAGTTTCCCTGAAAAGACCATTAAATTCCTGTTTCCTTGCCCTGTGGTGTTCATTTTTCTGCTCAGGTTATATTTTAATAGTGTTAGTTTTAGGAGTTTCATTGCTATGGAAAATAAAACTTGAAATTGTGTGATTAAAAATCGTTTCCTGAACACGTTTTTTAACCTAGACTAGAAACAAAAGAGCTACACAGCATAGTATTGTTATTTTAGCACACACAAAGGTATCACAGTCATAGGAACACTGAATAAAAATAATTTTATTATTAAATTACACATAATATTTTCATTTTAGAGAAAATCCCCTCTTTTTACAGAGATACTGAGAAAAGTGGGTCGTTCACTTAATATAGTAAAGTAACATGTATTAATAAAAATATACATGCAAGAACATTGATTATTTGATATAAATAATATAATCATGATTTAAGATGAAATTGCTCGTATTCATCAGTACCTATACTGAAACATTAATTTAATTCTCAAATATTTATAGGAAGGAGACTTCTCTAATAAGATAATTCAAATTGAAGGCCATATTGGGGTGGTTTCTCTGAGTACTTCTAAGTACTTTTGATTTTTAATTTATATACTACTGATATTAAATTATTCTAAAATGATAGATTTGGCAAATATGAGGTGGTATCTTATTTTTGCAATAGGTAGATAACTACTAGAGTCTTTTCTTTAAAAAATTCCAAAATCCTTAGCACAAAATAAGGAGACATGGATCATTTTACTCCTGACCTCTCTAGAGGAATGAGTCTTCTCTAAAAATGGAGAGGCTAAGGTGACCACTTCCCTGGTAAGCAGAGCATTAGACTTTTTGTAGGTAGGATTTCGGTAGACTAGAGGAGCCAACATATCCCATGTCTCCAAACAAAAGCTTCAACTTGAAAATATTTATCAAGTTGCTGTATCCAGGGCCAGAAAATATGACCCAAGAGAAGTAATGGGCAAATATTTGGGTACTGAGAGAAGGAGAAGAGAAAGAAAGCTCTGCTGTGATTTTTGTCTAGGTTGTCTTATATGTGCAAATTCTGTGCAGGTGTACTTTAATTCCTCCGGGGTGGACTTAGGAGCAACTCTGCAAATGTCAAGGAGTTGAAGACTTATGCTGTAGTTCTTTCTTTTGGATTATGGGAGTGTGAGTTTAGGTCTTTTGGCTGAGAATGGATTATGTTTTTGTCTTTAGGAGAACATTTTGGGTCAATTTGGTAGCCGTGGTGGTAGCAACAACTTGAACCTGAGCCCTACTCTCTCCTCACCTTCTTTTGAGGCTGGGTGGGCCATTTATAATCACGGAGAAAGAGGGAATGCTGCTACCTGTGTTCAAGTTCATTTGATTACGTTGCGTTAAATAGGTTTATATATTTTCGAGCCCAGCATGGTACCTTAAAGACAATAACTGCTGCAGAAGTACATTATCTCATTATACTACGTAGATGTTAGGGATGAAGCTTGGGTCCGCAGGCTTTGCAGCAAACGCCTTATTGCTTAGTCATCTTTTTCACCCCCTGAAAGGCATATTCTTTAGTTTTACTAAATAATCTTTAATATGCTTAATCTCTTTTTTTCTTATTATTTTATCTGCCATTGTACCAGCAGTATAATAACATGTTTTCTTAATAGATATTAAAAAAAAAGTCAGCTAAAGGAACATAGCAATAAAATGACTCATAAGGACATTATGCTCTACTCATATCAGGGCTCAGTCATCACCAGCAGCTTCCTCTGTCGTAGATGAGAACCAATTCAGAGACCCACAACCTGGCAATGTGCAGAGAGCAAGAGACCTTGCAGCACACAGCCCTAAATCAGATGTCTCCATCAAATCCTGTCCCTCGGGGCTCAGTGCACTCTGCTGCAAGAGGAGGTAGCAAGATTCTTAGAGCCACTGGGGTAGAAGAAACCAAGGAAACCGGACCATTGAAATGCAACGCCATTAATACATACATGAACTCACAGAAAGTGTCACAGAATGGACAGAGTCAAGGGGGGGGGGCATCACTAAGAGAGGAAGTGGTTACAAGCTCACATCTGTAACCCAAAAAGTATTTCCAATTGATAAGCAATCAAAGAGGAAAAGTTAGCTTCTCCAAGAGCGTTTGATTGTAGATACCAAATTTGAGGGCAAATTCCATGCATAGCGGTAGATGGCCAAAACAAAATAAACTCAGTGGTAACTTTGGAGGGGTTTTTATTTCATGTTGCTTTGACTTGGCATTTTATCTTTTAAATATTTTGTTTTATATATTATGGTTTCTAATTTTGTGTCTTTTGTGTATTTCTGTGTGTGAATATGTCTTTATGTTTCTCTTTCTTTTTTGGCTCCTTTTCAATTGTTTGTTTTTTAATTTTGTCCCATTCTGGGTTTTGTATTTTTATTTATTTTTAAAAGATGCCTGTTTATCTTTGGAGGCAGAGGCAGGAAGAGTGTCACAAACTCAGGCCAATCTGGTCCACATAATTGAGTTTTAGGACCACCAAATCTACAGGTAGGGAGCCTTCCTCAGGAAACTGATCAGTATATAATAATGAAGAAAATATTCCAGGCAGTGGTGGCAGACAGCTTTGTTCCCAGCTCTTGGGAGGCAGGTGAATCACTCTGAGTTCGAGTTCTGGTCTACAGGGTGAGTTCCAGGACAGTCAAGGATACACAGAGAAACCCTGTCCTGCAACCTTTCTCCAATGCCTCCCCACAAAAAAAAAAAATCCAGAAGAAAAGCAATAAAGGAAATGGCACATTAGTTTGCTCTTCTTAGGTGGCAAACATGCTTTCTCACACTTCCGTTGCGGAAAGGGTCACCATACATTGGTGCAGGGTTTCTTTACTAACAGTGTACTCATGACAAATCAGAGGAAGGGTAGAAACCACACTGTTGTGGCTGAAGGGTTCTCTGGATGGAATGCTGTGCTCCATCATTATTTCACACGCTGAGATCCACATACATCGGAGTGGATGTTGTCAGGATGAGGACCCTTCATGCATAATCATATCATGAGGTTGATCCTTTATGAGAGTATTAGTTGGAAGAGGTTTAAGCTAGATGATCCCTTACCAGAATGTGAATATTCACGAGTCCATAGCCACATTAAACTTCAACAACATAATCACCAAAAATTCATCCATGCATTTCTGAATCTTGGATTTGTGGCCTCAGAGACTGTTTGAAAAGTTTGCTGTTTAAAGCGCTCAGTCTATGGTATCTATTATTAAGCAGCCTAGGTACAGTGTTTACTTAAAATAAGTGCTTCTTATTCTTTTACATTTATATTATATTTATATCTTAAGGTGCCCTTAAGGACATTAACTCACATTGGTAAGCTATGAATATAGCATCCAAAACTATCCCAAATATCCAATAAAATACAAATTACTGTGGTAAACAGTAGCTGGTTTATTTTTCCCATAGTGTCATCTATTGTACCCATACCTACAGATCTTTATTAAATATGAATGAACAAGGAGATATATGAGCAGAGCGAGAAAGGGGGAAACTTGTTAGTGGTGTTGTGGGAGACGAAAGGCCTGGATCAATTCTCTCCCGCTAGTGATTAGAATCCTGGATGATTGAGGATTTTCATTTCTAAACTTAAGCAGGTAAACTCTGAAAGCGGCTTGCACAATTGAAAGCATTCCTGAAAAATGACCTTAATCAATTCCAGTTTTGCTGAAGATAACAGTGGCAAGTCATGTGACAGGGCACCAGAGAATAAACACACCTAGGAGAAGAGATTCTCTAGGTTATTCTCTCCCTTCACCACAATTTTATGGAAATCTATGGCCTCAGTTATTCAGATAAAGGGTGGGACGTCCACTCTTCTTACTCAAACTGATGGATTTTGAGAACTCTAAACCTGATGCTAACTAGAGGAGCAGCAATAGTTACAGCAAAGTCTGCATTCACAACTGAAAACAAGGGATGATGCCGCACTTTTAAGCTTATAACCTGAAACATGGTTGGTTCCCAAACTCAGAAAGACCAGAATTAAAATCAGAACTGGCAGGTCATTCCGACCTGCTTTAATTCATTTCTCTGCACATAGATCTTTTGCACACTATCACTTGAGCATGCTTTGACCATCGCTTCACACCACAGATCACAAGAGAAGGTGCTGTTTTCAGGTAAGTAGATTGCAATCTAAAACCAATGAGGAAACTAGCTTTGAAACATGTTCTAGCAATTTCTTATTTAATAACTACATATACTAAAGCATATATAAGAATAATTATTGGTACTGGAGGCAAAAGACTTACTGAATTTACTATTGCCCGGAAGCATTTAATGAATTTAGCACAGAAGCAATAACAGAAAGCATTACAAAGTTGTACAAATAGAGAACCCAAGAAACTTAGGAATTTTTGGATGACCAGACATTTGTATATTAATACATGTGAAAAATACTAACAGAATATTCCATATGTATACTAAAAATGAGGATATAAAACACTATGGATTAATTAAAACATATTGTAAAAAACTTATGTCAGTGTTAACTTTAATAATTATACATTTTCTTAGATTTATTACAGTATAACTTGAAAAAAATATATATATTTATATACATATACACATAAAATATGATATGTAGCTTGAAGCTTTAGCATGCATATTGATAAATGATAAATGCAATTAGCTTAATTATCATTATCAAGCAGAAACTGCCACAGCCAGAACCACAGCGCCTACTGCTTATACATCAGGACCAGTCTGGTGAGACAGAACAAGCTGTACCATCAAGAGGAGCAACTTTATTACTCACAAATAGGCAACAACAACCAACATAGGCCTAGAATCCACGGGGAGCCAGCTCAGAACAGCATAGGAAAGCTGCTCAAGGCAGATGGAGTCTCATCTGTGCACGCTCCACTTGACCCACAGCTGAAAGCTCTCTGCTCTGGGTTTGGTACATCAGGATCCTTGGATTGCTGAACCAAGGTGATAGGATATCCTGTTACAGGAACAGGCAGATAAAGACCACTGTTGACATGTCTCCTTATTGCAGGATAGTGACTTATCAGCATGTTTTCTATTTATCCTGAAAATCGCCAGTGTGTGTATGGGGGATTGGTGTTGGGGTTCATGTGTTGTTCAAGGTCATCCAAGGATGAGTCCTTTTGCAAATGTCCTATTCATAAAGCTTATCCAATTCCTACTTATATGGGTCTCCCAGATCTGGATTCATAGGCGTATCTCCTCAAATTGATCGAACACAGCCACTGACGTGATCTGAGTATAGTATAGTATAGTATAGTATAGTATAGTATAGTATAGTATAGTATAGTATAGTATAGTGGTAGAAAATATTTTGCTGGTTCTAGGGAGGCTGTTAGCATATGGGGCAAGACAGGGTCTTGTTGGAATCCCAGTGACATGAGTCCCATTCCATTTCAGGGACCTACACACACTGCACAAGACTTGGAAGTCCATTTGTGTCTACCAGTGTTTTGCTTCTGAGTCTCTTCTAGAGTCTTTCCAGCACCATTTAATGCAGGCACAGCAGAGTGCATTAAAACATCACTCTGCCTACCAAGTTGAACAACAGCGAAAAACCACAGTGTTCCTGGTGTTTAGAAAAATAGTTCTGAGATTGGGAGATGGTGCAGCAGATCAAGGGGCCTTTATGAAGGCATGAGAGCCTCAGTTCAGATTCCCATGTAAAGCCGGGTGTGTACCTGAATATCTGTAACCCTAGAACAAGAAATAAGACAGGTAGACTCCTGGTACTTTATGGTCAGTTAGTTTAACTAATGAAGGTGTCTTGTCTCAACAGGAAATGTAGGAAGTTACTGAGCAAGACACAAGATATCAACTTCTTCTATGTACATTATATACACACATGTACATACATGCACATAGAGAGAGACAGAGACACAGAGAGAGAGACAGAGAGAGCAATAATATTTCCCAAGGATCTGAAAGATGTTTGCTGAGTTGCCCAAGACCAGTGAGAACACAAAAGATATTATCTTTGATATCTGATGTCATGGTGCTGTATCACTTTTTTTTGCACAAATATTGTCTTTCACATACAATATCAAAGTGTTTATAAAACACATCCAGTTATTCCCACCTTGATGGGGAAAGCCTTATGCTCTGGGGACTCTGCTCAAAATCGAGAGATAGTGAACGGACTAGTCACCTGTGGACAGTGTTGAAAGCTGGGTTGGGTTCAAGGAAACAACAAAGTCTTCTCTCCTGCTTTGAGTGTGAATGTCAATAGTATGTGAATTAAATGTCCATGTAGCTTCCTTCCCCTAGATATTTCTGGCCTGAAAATACTGCCCCTATTGAACTTAGCTAAACCTGTCTCTTTGATTCAGCTGTGCACCATACACCCAACCTCCTTCTTTAAGCATCTCCTTATTAAGTTGTATGTTATAATCCTGGCTTTTTGTTCAACTGTATATAATGTACTCCTGAACTTCCAGGGTTTGTAGTTTCCCCAACACAAAGCCTGAAGAATGTTATCCCAGCTTCTCGGTGTTTCTGCGTGTCTGCTATTTGTATTTTACTCATTCTCTACTGTGCCAGTCAGGTCTGTCCCTGTCAGCAATTACAAATTTAGGGAACCTTTTATAGTCTCAGATATTTCCTACATTTGCATAGGAAGCAGAATAAACTGACACAGGACACTTGTGTGTCTGCCCCAGCCCTGGCATCATGAGCTTTGAGGACATTTGCTTTTCTGTCCTCTGCTTTACACAAATGTCTTCGTGGTTGAGTCGGGGAAGAAAGATAACGTTCTCTGTTATCTTGGCCTGTGTAGTAGTGCTGTGCATCCTCTGGCATGGATCAGAGAAACTTTTGTGTCCGGAATTTCTTGATCCTACAAGATCCTATTTTGTCTTCAAAATCTGAGAGGGGAGAGGCATGAGGAATGCTCCCCTTCCAAATTAGAGTCAGGCCATGATATCTGGAGTACCAGAACATCCAACAGTACACATTAGCTCTACGACAGGTACAGTAAATTGAAAAATTAACAGGCATGACAAAGAACACTGAATACATGATATTGTAATATGTTTGAACTTAGATTAGAATTTATCCAAAGAAATCAATCCACTAATTTATCTGTGTTTCAATATGCACCAGTTTCCTCTGTGTTATAGTCTAACATTTATATCCACACCGTACTGTGGGGACTTTGTGTTCTTTGTCAGTTGATGTTGGAGGGACCAGCAAACTGTAGGCTATACCATTTCCTGTGATCAAAAAGCTACCAAAGTATGAGTGATCTAGCTGAACCATCAAGCAAGCAGTTTTTCTATAGGATCTTTCTTTAAGTTCCTGATGTGACCTTGTCCTGACTTCACGCAAAGACAGATTATTACTGGTGAGCTGAAGGAACCTTAACCTCACCAAAGGTGTTAGTGGTGAAAATGTTTTGTCACAGCAATGCATCTGAAACTTGTAAGGGGCATTCTGGGCTCTGAGGGTGTCTTTTACTTTGTAAACTTTCTGTTTAGAATCTCTGCCTGCAGGATGGTGCCAATCATATTCAGGATATGATTTATTTTCTGAGTTGGTCATATCCAAAAATGCTCTTGCAGACACATATAAAATATTTCACTTATGTCCCAAGCAGTTTTTTAATCAACCCGACTGATAACAATAATGGACATTACAACCACATGCAAAATAATCTATACTTTAACTTTTATTTAGTATTTTGCTCTGGTATTCTCATAAGTTATATATTTTATACTATACACCAATTAAATGATTGTGGTTATAATTAATTTTGACTCTTTTCACCTTTATTCATTATACTAGAATTTAAAGATTTTTATAAATTATATAATACTAAAATATTTTAATTTGATCAGCCTTTTTTATGACTTGTACACTTTCATTTTGTTTTCACATCCCTCTCAAGCTGAATAATTTCTTTTATCAACTCTTAAAGGTAAGGGGAGTGTTGACAAACAATCTCAAATTGTCCACAGACTCTTCCATCTAAACAGAAAAAGATCATAAGATAAAAATGTTAGTCTAAGAAATCTTTATCTCTTGAGCTCTGAAGAAAATTGTCAGATGTAGTATTCTTGATTGGCCATTTGAGTATTTCACCCCAGTCTTCCCAGGCACGGGAGATTTCTACTATGAAACATGCTGACAGGTTTTTGGAGTCTCCTATATACCACGAATCACACTTGCAATAACCTTTTTTTTTCTTACTGCTTTTAAAATTTCCTCCTTGATTGTGAGAATGGTACATCTTTGTGGAATTAAATCTATTTGGGGAATTTTGTATCATCATTTCTTTTTTATAAGTAAAATTCTCTTTAGTATTTATTTATTTTTTTATTAAAAGTTTCTGCCTCCTCCCCGCCTCCCTTTTTCCTTCCCCCTCCCCCCATTCACCACCCCCGCTTCTCTCCCCCTCCCTCTCCAGTCCAAAGAGCAGTCGGGGTTACTTAAATAAATTTTATATTTGTTTCTCCTGTCTGTCAGCAATTTCCATTGTTTTTGCTACTTTATTAGTTATTTGTTTAATGCCATTGAAGCCTTACAGAATTAGTTCATTCTTCTTCAGCCCTTTTTCATTTTCCTTTTATTCTTTTGCTTGGGTAACTTGAAGTAATTTGTGTTCAAGGTCTCAGATTCATATTTTTGTTGATAAAGATTGCCCTTAAAGTTCTCCACTGAATACTTTATTGTTGCTGTATTCATCATCTCCTAGGTTTGTTTGATTCACGTTGACTTATTTTGTGTGTGTGTGTACTTATTCTTTTTGAGTAGCATTTTCTTGAACTGATCCAGGTGTCTGTCTTCCATCTCTTGTAGCCCACTTGGCTTTTCTAAGATTGCTATTTTGAAATCTTTCCCAGGCAGTTTGTAGATGTACACTTGTCTGGGAAGGGTAACTCATGTCTTATTCCGTTCTTTGTGAGCTGACACATTTTACTGACCACTTTTAGACGCCTACTCTTGAACTGATGTCTGCATTTTTAAGATTATAGCCAGTTCTTTCAATGTTTTCAAATTGGTATTAACAGTAAAACTATATAAACCACCGCATAAGGAATTTTAGGTGGGCTGCTTGGTAGAGACTGTGGTTGGCTTGCTCCTGGAAGGTCTCATCAAACTGTCATGGTTTGTGGTACCCTAGCGGCATCCCTAGAAGAGCCCAACATGGGAGTCTTTAATGTGAAGCTGGGCACCCTGTGCTCCTTAATAAGTCCTTTACTATGTCGTTGGTTCTCTCCTACGGTGCATTTCGGTTCTGTAACATTTAATTTTATTCAACGTATTTTTTGTACATAGATGGTTGTAAAACATTGAATTTTCTGCATGCACACGAACATTTTATTGCCTTGTTGATGACATGCTTCCCAAATAAAACTCAAAAGCTATTTGAAGACATTGCAATTTTATTAAAATCACACTGATTGATTCCTGAGAGTAGTCACTAAACCTTCCATGCAGAAGGTTTTTCCCTTTAAAGATGGAAACTTTGAAGAATGTTACATTTTAAAGTCCTATAATTCAGTTGGTTAGTATACACAGACTGTATTTGTGGCAATTTATGGGTGGATAGTCCAGATGGTGTAATATTGATTAAACACACAAGCCTGTAGTTTTATTGAAAAATATATAAAATAGCAGGTGAACAGAAACAATTCATCATTATTTTTGACAGTAAAAGCCATTGAAAGCATTTCCCATCATGCATCTGAACCTGTTTTTGCTCTCCTTTAGGCTGCCCTTATATTAACAAGATATTCATGCTTAAGAAAGTTTTAAATCATATATAGACATATATTCTTCATTATAAATTAATGAACTTCTCATGGCACTGAAACCATGAGAAGAACAGATCACTTTAGGAATATGCATCTATATTTGTGCATGTGACAGGAATTAGTGAAAACAAAAGGTATGGATTTGAAGGAGAGTAAGGAGAGGCACATGGGAAGGTTTGGAGGGAGGAAACATAAGGGGGAAACTCTGCAATGATAATCTTAAAATACAAAAAAATGTCAAAATAATTTTAAAATCAAACCAAGCCTAAACACTTACCTGAAAAACAACAAACGATGTGGAGTGAAAAGTTTAAGAGTTGATACGTGCTGATATATAGCACTGGAGAAGAGAGCATCTTCACAGTGACATGAGAGAAAATTCGTGTTTACTGCTGCCGAACTCAAAACTCAGCTGCCATTAGAAGAAAGAGAATTCTACTCTAGTCCATGAAATCAGGAAGATTCCATTAAAACTTGAAGCATCATTGTTCTTTGTCTAATGATAGCAATGTGGGTTAAAGGCATGAGCTACCGCATGGTTGTGCCCATTAATTAGAACACTGCTATTTCAGAATGCCCAGGTTTCATCAATTTCAAGGATGCAGGTTAAATTATACTGAGGATAGTTGTTCTTGCTCTTATGTTATTTAATTTTTGGTGTAGATGGTAACTGGATTATTTTATGTGGAAAAGTTGAAAACGAAATTTAATTATATACACACACAGCTATTTTGCTTTTAAATTTTATTTTTTATTTTATGTATATGAGATGTGACTCCATGCTTTTTTGTGTGTGTGTACCACATGTGTTCCCGATGTTCCCAGAGGTCAGAAGAGGGACTCGGAATCCCTGGACCTGAAATTACACTTAGCTGTGAGCTGCCATGTGGATTCAGGGAATGAACCTTGATCTGCTGGTAGAATAGTCAGTCCCCTTAACCACTGAAGCACCTCAGGTATTCATGTTAATTGCAGTTTTCCTTGTCAGTTTTTATGATGTGCACTTATATGTGAATTACATCAGATCTACTGAAGTCTGACACATTCATGTTTCTATATACATTTTATTAACACATTTTGCTGCCCTGAAAACATAAACACTGAATGATGATAAGAATGTATTATATTGAAGGCTTACACACTGCATAGGTGGGAGGTGTTTTCAATTTACAGTAAAAAGAAACTGTCAACATAAACATACACACAAAGGAGTACAGTGATGGGAATAAGGAAATGGTTTCTCCAAACTGCTTTGGCAGCAAAGAATTGACCTGATTACAAGGTGAGATCTGGTTATTGTTACAGTCCTAGAGCAAATGCAGGACAAGAAAAGCCTATATTTTGCTTTTTTGGTATCCTTGGTGGTAAGAAACAGGAGAAATTGAGTTCACAGTTCCAGATAACGATCATTTAGTAATAACTGGACAAAAATAATTGTTAACCAACCTTGGGAAAGCAGAATCAAAATGTACCACCCTACAGTCATAACTAAAAGAGCTTAATTGAGGGCAGTGATGGGCAGATGCCTTATTAAATATTCATAAAGTGACACCCAAGAGCAAAGCAGGCATTGATACATACAGATGCATACTAAACTAAGACCTGTTCAAGTATATTAAGTGGGAAAATTAGTTTTAAGTATTGTTGCTGAGAATTTGAAAAAAAATCAAGCTGTTGTAATAATGAATATGTATTAATGGTAAAGAGATGGGTTTCACTGTGACAGATACATATGGTCGAACACTAATATCTTTTGTCATTTTCATCCCCGCTCTCATGCTTCATTTTACCATTCTATTAACCTTTTTTCACACTCATAGTAGTGACTCTTTTCCTCTCAAGTCATTTAATTCAGAAACTGCCTATAGGAAAGAAAAGAGAAAAGGTTTACCTCTGTGAAACCAGTTAATTTGGCTTAGCTTGATGATCTTCAATTCAATTCATTTTCTCCCCCCCCCCAAACATAATTTCATTATTCTTCCTGGGTAATTGGACCTCCTATGAGTACATGATATATTACCTATACTGGTCATTTATTCATTCATATGGTGTGTATCCTAATTCTGTAACTTGGCTTATGTGGGTAGTTCTGCAACACACGTGGATATGTCCTCATCTCTGTTCTATGTTGGATTAACATATTTTGAATATATTTTCAGGAACGTTGTGGTTGTTCATTCGAATTTTCAACTTCTCTGAATGAATACCGAGGGTGTTACTAAAAAGCAACATTAGTGTGTTTGTGATGGCATTTCCAGAGATTAGCAGAGGAACACAGATCTGCTCTGAATGTAAGGAGAGGTCCCAGATAAAAGGAAAATAACAAAAATTAGAAAGCAGTTAAGCACCTGCTTTTGCCTCTCTTTGCTTGCCGACAGTGGACACGGTTCACCAGCCGTCTGCCTCGTCGGCCTGCTGCAGAGTCTTTCCCTCCGTGGGAACATTTCCTTGAACTGTGAGCCATATTATTCATGCCTGTTGAGTTTGCCAGTGATTGACAAGGAGGGAGAGGAGGAACTAGTTGAAATGGTTCAGCTGACCACTTTAGGCTCCGCACGCAGCAGTCTGGCTTCTGCACCCAGTGTCACAGCAGCTCCCTAGCTTAACGCTCCCAGAAGGAGCGCACAAGTGTGTCTTCCCACAAGGCATTCTCATTGGCATTCAGTTTTGTTTCTCTTGGAAACAATCCTCTCTAGGTGGGATGACTCACAGTGTGCCTTTGATTTTTATTTTTCTGATGGCTAAGGAAAGTACATTTTTTCCCCTGAGTTTATCTGGAATTTGCACAATCTAACTAAAAATTGCCTGTTCAGTTATTTTGTCCATTTATTTATTAGATGACCTCTTCTCTTGGTGTTGATTTTCAGTTCTTTATGGATTTTAGAAGTTAATTCTTTTGAAGCTAAATGAGTTGGCAAAGGTTTCTTTTCCATTCTTTAATGTGTTTTTTTTTTTCTGTTCAGAGCTTTTTAATCATTCAGTTCTATTCATCAGTTATCACCTTTTCCTAGACTATTGGGGTCTATCCCCAAACTCTGTCTATCTCAATGGCATATCGCTACAAAATTTTCTTATAGAAGTTTAAAGGACTTTGATGTATTTTAAATCTATGCACTAATTCATTTTTTCTAGGAATATGGACAAAATTCTAGCCTCGGGTTTCTGCACGTGTATGTTCTGCTTCCCCAGTGCCATTGGTTATATGCAGATGGTATGTACCCCTTTTCTAACACTCTGTTCTTGACAATATGGTGAGAAATCATTTGGCTGTAGATGTGTGGACTTATTTGTAGTTTGTTCTTTTATAGGAGACAGAGAGCTTTCTGTCGGGGCCTTTCTCTTATGGTTACTATGGCTCTGAGATTATGTAATTTAAAATCATGTCCTATGATATAGGTCCAGTACTTTCTTCTTCTTTCAGGATTATTTTACCTGCTTAGGAACTTTTTTATATGCATAAAAAGAATTTCTCTCTCTCTCTCTCTCTCTCTCTCTCTCTCTCTCTCTCTCTCTCTCTCTCTCTCTTTCCCCAAGGTGGTTCGCTCAGGTGTGCGCCAGTGGAGGTCACTGGTCTGGTCCCACAGAGGCAGCTGGCTTGGGTGTGGTCCTACAGAGGTCATTGGCTCTGGCCTGCTCCTGCAGGGGTAGCCAGCTAGGTCCTGCTATGTCAGAGGTCTCAAGCCCAGGCTTGCTTCCATGCATTTTCCTGTCTCAGGCCTGCTACCACAAAGGTTGCTGGCTTGGGCCTGATTTGGCATAGGCTCGTCCTGCTGCAATGGATGTCCCTGGCTCGGGCCTGTTGCATACAATCAGCATTTTATGGACTCAACAGGCCATATCTAGAAATATATATGTATATACAAACATAAATGTGCATACAGTAACAATTAATGAAAAAAAGAGGTCATGAATTTGAAGCAGAGTAAGAAGGGCATATGGGATCATTTGGAGGAATGAAAGGGAACTGAGAAACATTTTAGTTAAATTATAGTCTCAATGCTTTCACTAAACACTGAAAGCTGTTTATGGATTAATAAAAATATTTACATTATATTTATCATTTACTGTATAAAAGGGACAATAAGTTATTTGGGGAGACAGATGCTTTCAGAGAACTTACCGTTGACTCAAATATGTCTCAACAGTGATATTGATCATCAATTTTATAAAATATACTGACTTCTTATTCTAAATATGAGATGTAGACACATACTAATGTAGTTCATTTAATCTAGCAAGAATTGACTGTAAAACATTACCAAATGTTAGTTTACAGTTTTGTGAGTCTAAAATAGACCATACCAGGAGAACTAATTTTTAAAGTTAACATGGACTTTCTAAAATTAACCCTCTGCCTTTCACTTCCAGCAGGGTAAACAAGATGGGCTCCCAAAAGGTAAACAAGACAGGATAGTTGCCTAGTGTGTATTTAAAAAGACATCTTAATTATCATTACTATTTAGCAAATGGCATTATATTTTTCTTCTGCAATGTGTTCATCATGAAATATTTGACTGTACATAGTTACCAAAGGCATTTCCCCACAAGTCAATGTACTTTTCTTAATTTTGTCTTCATGGATCCATTGGATGTGAGGCATGAAATGAATGGGGGAAAAGGAAATGTTCTTGACAACCCTAAGATTTTTCTCTGTCTCAAGGAATTAGAATCTGTCTTTTCTCATGCCAATAAAAGGAAAAACACAAACAAATGAAGAAAAAGGTAGTGCTCCTGATTCTATCAATCAGCCCACCGGAGGCAGTTAGCAAACCCCACAGGATCTAAACACCATTACAAATTATTCCCTCCAATCATTTGGTTTTCCCTTTAAGCAGAGCTGTGGGTGGGCTTTGATCTCCACATGACTGCGTTTGTGATTCCACATGAGGGACTTAGTGCTGGGTTAAATCCTTCCTGCAGCTTCTGTACCGGCCCTGTGACTAACCAATACCTCTTAGGCCTACCTGGCAGGAGGTGCTGGTTTGTTTGGCACCACTGCTGAAAAAGTGTTGTTTTTAAGAGACCCATGTAAGCAAATCAACATCTCCAGATATTAGTCCTTTAAGGAAGTGCTCTAAACCAGAGGTATGCTACAGCCCCAAATTTCTATGTTTCGCATTAAGATTGCAAGAATATGG
>NC_022009.1:115858260-115911719 GCF_000317375.1 Microtus ochrogaster
TTTTTTTTTTACTATTTTAGACTAAATTAAAACTTGTCTGGGAATACTATATAACTTTATTTTCTAACTGAGGCAGTTCTGTTTTCTGATTCATGTCAATTTACGTCCCAGGGAAGCCACAGGATTTTAAAAGTGTGTGTGCTTTTGAGATTTGCAGTCTAATCAATTGCAGTGGAAAGAAGAGATCACATTTAATGTGATGATTCTCTGTGGAAGATTGCAAAGACTTACAGGTGTAGCTGAAAATCCTGTTGAAAAATATGCTACTGGTAATTGTTAAGATAAGGGACCTTGAAAAATATAATCAGGTTTTACTCATTGGAAAAAAATGCATCATATTGGTTCAGAACAAAAGCAATCAAATAAAGCAAAGATAGGAAGAAATCATTACAGCCTATTATATAGAAGTAGGAAATGCTAAGTCATAACACATGATTTTAAATTAAAGCCTTCAGGTGTCATAAGTATGATTCTGTCAGATACTAATATGTATGGATTGATTCAATAAATATTATTAAAAGTAACTTTAAAATCAGAAGAGACGGTGTCGCAAGAATCTTTCTCAAGGATCCAAACTGCCCTGGAGAGGAAATTGTTTGAGTTCACTATTGGAGGGTTCAGCTTTCTAGGTCCCAGCTTTGAAAAGAACATCCTGTGCCCCACCCCAACCCACGAAGCCACAGAGAACCTGAGTAACTTCCACACACCTGCTACCATCTCTCACCGCATATGTGACCAACTGAGCCTTGGCCAAGACTGCCCTTAAAGGAGTCCCAGAGCTTTATAAGCTGACCCATTAGAGGCATTGACCCATCTGTACCTGGAGGAAGACAGACTACCTAAACTACAGGCCCCCACCTTTACTGATTGGAGGAAGAGGGACCCCCTGAAGCACAGGTCTCACCTGTACCCACTTTTGGTGAAGGTGGGCAGACAGCAGTATAAGAACACATCCAACAACCTAAAGAACAATATGGAATCACCATAACTTAGTGGTCCTGTAACAGGAATACTTAAATATCATAACCCAGAAGAAATAGAAAAAAAAACCTTAAATATACCTTTATGAAGATAATAGAGACCCTTCAAGAGGACATGAAAAATTACCTTAAAGGTATTCATCAGTGTGGCTATGGGAGAAGGCCAGTTCAAGCACCCTCTCCTCTGCTGCCCAAGGACCTAGCTGGGGACATCTCCTTGGACATCTGGGAACCCTCTAGAGTCAAATCTCTTGTCAACCCTAAAATGGCTCCCTTAATTAAGATATCTTCTTCCCTGTTTCCATATCCACCCTTCCTCCATCTCAACATCCCATTCTTCCAAGCTCTCCCCAATCCTCCTCTTCTCCCTTCTCTCTCCCCATCTCCTCTTTCCCCCACTTCACCCCCACCCCCTTGCTCCCAACTTTTGCCCGGCACTCTTGTCTACTTCAAATATCCAGGAGGATAAATATATGTTTTTCTTTGGGTTCACCTTATTTAGCTTCTCTAGGATCATGGACTATAGGCTCAATGCCTTTTCTTTATGGCTTGAATCCACTTAGATTTGGAGCCTGCCCTAGAACTAGCTCTTGTAAACCGGACTTCCTAGAATTCAATGAAAATGATTACACAACATACCCAAACTTATGGGACACTTTGAAAGCATGCTAAGAGGAAAGTTTATAGCACAAAGTACCTGCCTTAAGTCCCTGAAGAAATCTCACACAAGTGACTTAGCAGCACATCTGAAAGCTCTAGAACAAAATCAGGCAAATTTACCCAGCAGGAGTGGACACCAGGAAATCATCATCAGGTCATACGTCAAAAACCTGTACTTCACCAAATTGGAAAATTTAAAGGAAATAGACAACTTTTCGACAGGTACCACATACCAAAATTAAATCAAGAACAGATAAGCAATTTAAACAGACCTATAGACCCTAAGAAAATAAAGTAATCAATAAAAGTCTCCAAAACAAAAATAGCCTATGGTTAGGTAGTTTCCGAGCAGAATACCAGAATAATAATGAGGAGTGAATACCAATATTCCTCAAATTATTTGTCAGAATAGAAAGCAGAGGGACATTGCCAAACTATTCTTACAAGGTGACAGTTACCCAGGTACCCAAAACACACAAAGATGCAACTAAAAAAGAGAACTACAATATTCCCCATGAACACTGATACAAAAATACTCAATCGAATATATAGACTCATCAAAAAATCATTCACATTGATCAACTGATTGAAGCAGGTACATAGCAAAGCACTGGACCGAGCTCCTAGAGACCAGTCAAAAAGAGGGAAAAGAGATACTATGAGCAAAGGGATCAAGACCATGATGGTGATAGATGTGTGATTCCCCTCTATAGCTGTGAATGTTAAGAAGCTGTTTTGGCTTATGTCAGGGCAGAATATAGGTAGGCAGGAAAACTAAACTGAATAAAGGGAGAAAGAAGGCAGAGCCAGGTAGATGCCATGGAACTGCCAAAAGAGGATCGTGCAGCAAAGGTAAGCCACAGACCAGTGACAATACAAAGATTAATAGAAATGGTTTAATTTAAGATATAAGAGCTAGCTAAAAATATGCCTAAGCCATTGTCCAAGCAGGGTTGTAAGTAATATATTTTCTTTGTGATTATTCAGGTCTGGGTGGCCGGGAATGAAAGAACAGTCTCTAATTACATAACAGCACCCAAATGGGGCTATTTCATATTGGATCTGGGTGCTTGTATGCCCACTCAGTCAGGAGAAAAGTAGTTGAGAATGTGCTAACCAATATCCTTACCTGGGCAACAGCCAGATGGGATCTGCTAGGTGTGCACAGGCAGGAGAGCATAGCAGATTCCTGCTGCCTCACACAGAGACATTTCCAGGATATGTAATGTGATGCATGGAAGATTTTGCTTTTACTCAGACAAAAAAAAGTTTATGAGCTGCACACTATTTTCCAGAATTGAGGTGATGAGCAAAGCTCCCACCCAGCAGTTAGAAATGAAAGAATGGTCTTTGAATACAGGTGATACCCACAGAAAGAGCTAACCTCAGCTTTTGAGAACTCACTGACTCTGAACTGGTAGTGGGGGAACCTGAATAGGACCAAACCAGCCACACTGAATGTGGGGAGACAGTTGTGAGGCTTGGACAGATAATCCCCTTTGGTAATGTGTATACATCTTCATGATTCCATTTCTCTAGAGAAGCCTATGCAATATAATATTGCATATAAGATGGAATGCTTTCTCACAGAAGAGCAGCATTGCAGCATCTCATTGAATAACTTCAGCATTCAGTTTAGTTTTCCTTCCTAGCTCTACTCTGCTCTATCACAGGCCAAAGCAGCTTCTTTATTCATTAACCCATAAAAGCAGCACAAACAGAGAAGGACTTCCCACAGCAAGGGCCCATTTAATACAAATGGACTCTAAGTCAACAAGTAATTTCCTTTAAAGTCATAGATAGAGACAGAAACATAAAGAGGCAGAAATCCATGGAAAATGAAGAAAATGAAGGGTCAAGAAGGGCCAACAATTGCTAGTAACCTCTAGCATAATAACAGGAACTATGCTTTGAAAAAGCAGGAACCTTGATTTCAGATTTCTTGTTTGTAGAACTGTGAGCTTAGCAGAATAAATTTCTGTTACTTTGAGCCAAACAATCAATAGTAGTTTGTTTTATGGCCCTAGAAAACTCACACTGATGTCTTGTACATTTGACTGTAGTCGCTGGTTTCCTTCCTACAAATATAATCTAATCAAGAACAAAATCAATATCACTTTCACAATATACTACAATTTAACAAGAAAGTACATAAACATGTGAGACAGCATTATACTTCAAAGATGCCTTCTCTGCTTCATTTTTAAAAATATTACACAGGGATTTCTTCATTTATACTTCACAGTAATCTGTTATTTTTATTTTTTTATTTTTGAGTTTATATTATAATTACATCAGTTTTCCCTTCCATTTCTCCTGATCCCTGACCCTCTCATATACACCTCCTTGCTTTCTTTCAAATATCTAGTGTCTTCTTTTTTTAGACACAGAGGATCAGGAGAATTAATATGACACTGTCTCTTAGTATTGTCAGAATCTATGCCCATAAAGTGACACCAATAGTACAATAGTACTGCCTAAACATCATCTAAACAAGGACAGCAACAGAAATCCCAGGAGGCCTCAACCCTATACTAATAACCACAGACAACCAAGACATTTTGAAAACTGGAGAAATAGTCTCTCTCAGGGGAGAACTTATCTATTGTTTATCAGATACCAAATAGTCAGCCCAGCAATCTATCTTACCAGACACTAATCATTACCATACTTCACTAATGAAGTAATTCAGAAATAGAGATACCAACCCCCCAAAGAGATCATATATCAGGGTCATTATTAAATCCCATTTTAAGAAACTCTACTCAGAGTTAATTTAGATTCTTATAATGGCTAACCCCTTCATACTAGAGAATAAAAGACCATTAGAAAGTAAAGAATCACATTTTTTTAAGATGAAAAATATTTGATTCAAATGCCTGTGTTCTTGGAAATACAAAATCTGTAAGCTAGAACCTGTCTACTTGTGATACTCCGACTTGTGCCCAGATGCTCCGGTGTAGCTTAATAAACAGAGAATTTGAGAAAACAGGCTGAAACTGGCATGGTCATTATATTGATCAGAAAAATGAGATTTATAGAAAGCGATTCTTCAATGAACATGTATCAGTTCCTCACAGAACTGAGATCAATAGAAGTCCTGCTGAGAAATAGGAGACAAGCCAACACCTATTACTGCATAATTAATATGAGCCATCTGGGCTTCCTAGTTTCCTTCTCAGAGATAAACTGGGAAACCCAGGCATTACTAAGCAAACTACACCACAGCTGCAGGCAATACAAAGAGCAGCTGTGAGCAATGTGATTTTTATAAAACCATACAGATGTTCTACATTACAAATATCGCCGTGACTGTAAATGGCATTTTAAATAAAAATGAATTACAGAGGTAACACTTGACAGTGACAGACAATGGATATGCTTTCATCATGCATAAATCATATTGCCTCCCATGCGTTACTTACTATGCTTCATAGAGGACAGGTTTCCCAAGTCTAAGGCACATGGAATACATTTAAATTACCCACTAATAACTACCTTTTACTTTTTTCTCGTCTTTAGTCATTAGACAATTGATTGATATTAGATAAGCATGACAAATACTTCCAATGTTTGTAATTAAATCAAATTTAAAATAAATTAAATTTAATTAAACTCATAATTGTGTTTTAGGTGGCAATCTGGGTTATGCCACAACATAGCTCCCCTAAGGTACCTCATGTTCTCTTCACATCCATTAATTGGAAAGTTTGTGTAGTTTCACATGCTCAACTCTAACAGAATAAGTTGGCTATTGGCCTGTATCCTCAGGTACACAAATATCTACAATGCTTATATTATGACAACAAGAATTTTGAATGTTGGCAAGATAATATCTGACAACTGAGATATATGTGACGAGGTAGTTTGCATTTTATGTTATCGAGGTAGCAATCAATCTATAACAAGTGCTTAGCAACAGATTCCAAGTCAGTGATATGTTCATGAAATGTCAACAATGTGCTTGTGCTTTTAGGGTGCTGAGTTCCTCTACAAGTCTAATCTAACTATGTCTCTAGTGATGTGATGGGACAGGATGGATCTTTAAACCCAAGTGAAGTAATCTTTGTGAATTTAATTGTATATAAGTTCAGAAGATCTTGATGGCATGTCATAGCATAGAAGCAGGGCTCCTGTAATAGCTAAAGCATTGCTCAACCATTTTGTCACTCTTAACCTTTATAGATTTTCTTTAGATTAAAGTTATTTTGTTAAGATGAAAATACAAAATGAAATTTTGCCCTAAATTTACTACTATTTGCTTTAAAATGTAGAAATTTAATACAAAGGCAGTTTAGGAATGCTTAGCGTTGAGCAGGAAATATACCCTTTTCATTTAGTGTTGCAATTTCTAATGGTCAGAACACAAGGAATATCATGCAGAAGGAGCAGGTTGTAGTTAAGGATTTTTATGTATGTGAATAAACATATATTCATTTTATAACAATTCATGAAAAAAGGGGCCATGAATAATAATAACAAAAATTCAATGTAGAGTATATGGTGTGGTCCAGAGGGAGAAGAATGATGGGAGGAATGCAATTATATTATAAATCAAAAATTTAAAAGTAATTAAAAATTTCATTCCCACTTTTTGCCATGTAATATTTATTTCTTGTGTGAAAGTGCTTAAACACAAACCATTTTCATCACATAATATATTGATTGAATGGCTAGGATTCAATGTATGGTAAAAGATCAAAAAAATATATTAAATGAAGAAATTGACATCCCATTAGAAAATACAGCAAGACTAAACTTCATGATGTTTTCAACTCTTAGGCTACCGAAATGTTATATATATCTGCCTCCTCCCAGCCTCCCATTTCGCTCCCCCTCCTCCCACTCTTCTCCCCCTCCCCCCACTCCTCTCCCCCTCCCACTCCAGTCCAAAGAGCAGTCAGGGTTCCCTGCCCTGTGGAAAGTCCAAGGTCTTCTCCCCTCCGTCCATGTCTAGGAAGGTGAACATCCAAACTGCCTAGGCTCCCACAAAGCCAGAACATGAAATAGGATCAAAACCCCGTGCCATTGTCCTTGGCTTCTCATCAGCCCTCATTGTTCGCCATGTTCAGAGAGTCCGGAGTATTATTTTAACTAGAAAAAAAATCTCGCATTTTTTTTCACCTTGCCTGTTTAAGGCACCTGATGGTTCTTTTAAAAAACTGAATTGCCAATAGGTAGGCAGAGAAAGGATAGACAGAAATGGAAGGTAGATAGAATAAACGGGAAGAGAAATCTAGGCTCAAAGAGAACAGAAGTATCACGAGAAGAAGGAGGAGAGAACGCAGAAGGAGAGACCTGGAACCAGAAGACAGTAAGCTGCTAGTCAGCCAGGCATACAGAAGCAGTGGAAGTCAGATATACAGAAGTAAGAAAGCTCATAAGTCCCATGGCAAAAGATAAAAAGAAATTGATTAATTTAAGTTAAAAGAGCTGACCAGAAATGTGCCTAAACTAGGCTGAGTATTCATAACTAATATGTCTCTGTGTCATGATTTGGGAACTGGTTGATGTCACAAAAGAAAAGTCCTGGTACATGTAATAATATACTTTAATAAAATACAAAGAAAATAGCGGATTTAGAGACTACTATTTAACTGCCAAATGCTGTTAATAATCATTTCAGTAGAGTACCTTATAATTAATTATCTCATTCAGTTCTGATCAACCCTCCCTCATCAACAGCTATCCTGGATATGTCTTTCTTGGCTATAGAGATATTTTCCACTCCGTGAGTTTCTCTGACCAGATAAAATTGTTGGAGAAAACAAAAGCAAGGCTAAGCCCCCAGACTAGACCAGGATTAAGGATCTTAAGAATGAGACAGCTATATCATATTTTTGGCATTTGAGAATTTGGGGGGCATCAAATTGGAATTAGGTGAAAGCATGAATCCGTTTTCTGTTTAAACTTCAGTGCTTTACAGACGTGCAGAAGTAAACCTCATTCCCACAGAGGGCACATTCAGCTCTCCAAAGAAAGCACTTGCTTTCCAGCCACAGGCTAAGCCACCCCTGTTGTAAGACACTGGTACCAAGTGTTGCCCTGCTAAAGTTTCTGAAACAGAAACCAGAGAGCTGCAAGCCTTTCTTTCCGGGGTTTTGTCCCCGGTTATCTTTCTCGATGGCAGTTTCAATGTATTTTATGCTGCTTTCTTTCGAGTTGGGAAACGCGGCGGGAGGATGGCAATCTTAGCTATTTGAAGGCATTCATGAGTGTGACCTAAATCCCCCCCACCCCATCTGCTCCTTTCAGCTCCATATGGTGCTGGTGCCCAGACTTGCTAGAAGGAAAAAAGGAAATAAAAGGAAAATCCAAGAATCAAAACCCTCATCATGCTCTTACTTCAAGCCTCATTATTTATTGCATATCAGCCAAAAGAAAATGTGTGATTTTTCTGTCTTTTTCCAATGTGTCTCATTCAGATCTTTACCAGACCCTTTCTGTAACTTCATCTGCTATAAGGAGTTTCTTAACATGCACACTTTGTTAGCGTTTCCAAACCTTCTTCACTGTTAAATCAGCAATGTCTAATTTTTATTTGATTCAACAAATAGGTCTTAATTTTTGTATTCATTTTCCTAAAAATATTGTGTGTTTGCCCTGTGCATTTTCAATGACATTTCTAGTCTTCTCATTTTTTTGTTTAAAATTTATCATATGTTTGGATTATAAAATTTTAGAAAGCCATCTAAAATAATACTAGCAGAAAAACATTAGTTCTTTGAAATTTCCCACAATTCCATTTTGCACATCTTTACTCTTCCCCCTAACCTTTCCCAGACACACCCACACTCTTCTCCTCATACAACTTGGTGTCCTCTATGGACTTATTATTTATTTATCACATTAATTTGTGCCCTATCATGTATTCTTGGAGGTGTGGCCTTTGACTGAAATGTGGTCAACCCACCAGAGGTTAAGTCCATGCCTTAAAGAACAAAGACTGTCTCTCACAGCAGCTACCAACAACTAATAAATAGTCCCATACCTCGGAAGGGGCCATCATGGCCATGCCCCCTCTCTGTGCTAGTCTTTAGTATGATCTGAGCTCGTGCAAGGCTTGAATAAGGTGTCCTGACTGCTGTGAGCTCCTCTGGGCACTGCCATCCTATGTCCAGATGACGATGCTTTCTTAGAGTCACGCACAGCCTCTGACTCGCCCATTCTTACACTCTTTCTGCCTTCTCTTCTGGAAATTACTTTCGTGCTTTAAAAAAGGAAATTCAATGTAGATGTAAAATATACTGATAATTTTGTATATTCATACTAAAGGAGGAGTTATTTGGGGTTTCAGTTTTTAAGTATTTTGTCCCTTATGTTTAGAAGTTCCTTTGAAGTTTTCAAAAATTTCAATTTAAATTCATCTTCTTATTTAAGAAAGTTTTAAAACATGAAATGTGTTCTGGTTTTCTAGAATAAATTGTATTTTTCCTGGTAGTCATTGGGTGATATTTGTTTCTCTTCTACTGACATATTGTAATTTTAGGAAAGGCCAACTAAGTTCTTTAGGAATAAAAAGTAACAGTTTGCGTGATTTTTATAAAATATGTATAAACTTCAAATGTTTTTATTATTCATATTGCTCTGGAATGAGAATCTAATGATGAATGTATAACTATAATTAAAACTGTTAGAGTTATAATACGATGAAATGATATAGGAATTTAGAAACCCCCGCCCAGAGAGGACTTTTGAGAAAGAGGAGAGGATGCCAGTTGAGAGAAGAGGCAGATAAGAAGAGAGTGTGGTGATGAATTTCACCAAATCACACTATGTAAGTATATGAAAATGGTGCTCAAATAATACATTCCAGTAAAATGTCTATATATATCAATAAAATAATCTGTAAAAAGGGAATTATAAGGGTTGGGAAAGACTGCTGTGAAATAGTGTCTTCTGGATATGATGTTGCCATTTTATTCATGAGCTCAGCAACTCTGGGAGCCTGCACAATGTGGTCACCAGGTTAAACCATTCAGCATTTCAAAATAGATTGGGGAGAAGCTAATGAATTCATACCTCTAGCTAAGGAACTGTTAGCTGTTTATGGCTAATTGGCAAAAGAGAGAAGTTTCTTCAGGGTAGAATCTTTAGTGAACCTTATCACTTCCCCATTCCTATTTTTAAGAATAAACAATACTTTATCCCTTGTTCTTTTCATATTTATTGTTTGAAATATAGGTATATTCAAACATAATTTGCATTATCATTGCAAATTAAATAGTAATTTTTATGCCTACTTAGATACTCATGCATCATGTATATTCCTAGTGTCCCCGAAGAGTAGAGGGTGTTAGATCCTCTAGAACTGGACTTAGAATGTAGAAGTGAATTACTGGGAACCAAATCTGGATACTCTGGAAGAGTAAGAAGAGCTCTCAACTGCTGAGTCACTTTTTAATCAGCAAATTATCTTGATAAATCCTATCATAGAGATATGTTTTTATAAGCCAGATTTCTTTTTCTTTAGAAATCCTGCAATGCTACATATTATGTGTATATTAAACTTGACTTATTTACAGTTTTTAATTAAATGAACTTAACCTTAAATAATTAATGTGGTTACCAAATAGTAGGTCAATTTCAATATAAGGGTATCTAAATTCTTTTTTATGTCTTTAATACAAAAAATATTTCATATTTTTGTTAAGTATTAATGCACATTTTCATTTTATTTATATAGGACTTTAAGTTGAAACTGTGGAGCGGAGGAGATGGCTCAGTTGATAGTGTTTAATACTTAACCTTGAAGACTTGAGTTCTAAATCCCCAACACACGCATAAGGTGCTGAGTGTCGTCTCACAGGACTACGACCCCAGTGCACTGGGGGAGGCAGAGACATATCATAGGGGGCTGCAGGAATGCAGACTAACTGCAGATTCAGTGAGCGATCTTGCTTCAGTAGAGTAAGGCAGGGAGTTATAGGGCAGGGTACCCAAGGTTCTTCACTGTCCTCTGGGATCACACAGGTGCCGGGTGTGAAATGTCATAAATATAAGAGTATTTCAGGGGAAATTACAAATTCATAGATAATAAATCATTATTATTATACTTTGCTTTGTAGTAGGAGGAAGGGAGTGGATGTGAGAGGAATTGGCTCAGAGAGTTACTATGAGTGAAATAATTGTACAAAATTTTCAAAGTGTTAGTAAAATATTTCATTTCAGAGTTAGACATTCTTAAACTTTCATGTTATGTGAATGAAAGTTGACTCTAATGTTTGTACTCCCAAGAACTGGGTACAATAATTAAATGTTTTCTGGCACTCCTCAGATTACATATTGGCTATTTTTAATATTTTAAAACAATTTAATATGATCTATGCATTTTGTTAATGCTTTACTCATGCATGTTGCCTATATTTCTTTTTCTTACAATTAATCTTTTAACTTTTAAAACTAATCAACCTTAATTATATTACTCTATAAAATATTTTATTTTATTATGCTTCAAGCTTTTGTTTATCATAACCAAATAATTTCATATGAGACTAGAAATAATCCCTGAAGTTTTTATTTTAACTGTGATATTTAGTAAAAATCTGAATATACTATTCCTAATTTCTGGGACACTAAGAATTTTGATTACTAATAGTATTATATCTACATTATCTTTTTCTTGGTCACAGGTCTGCTGTAGAGTAGGCTGGCTTTGAACTCACGTTAGAATTTGGATAGTCTCAACCTTCTCATCTTCCTACCCATATCTCCTGAGGAGAGGAATTGCAGATGTACACCATCACACCCATTTTTACTGAATTATTGAAACTAAACCAAGTGCTCTACTTGAATACTCTACTCTATGCACAGCCCTATTACATATGTACTAGAATGTCTATGTAGAAAATTTATTACTGTTTTTGTTCCTATTGATCCAATTCTATTTTGTTTTTCAGTGATTCAATGTGTAGAGTTTTTTTTAGTCTATTAAGGCACATTTGCATTAATTGTTGTCTATTGCCAAATACGTGTTGTGGTAATTTATATGTAATTGGTCCCCATAAGCCCACAGGGAGTGGCACAATTTTGTCTGGAGAGATTGCTTAGCCACTTAAGGCTAGGCTCAAAACCAAAAACATAAGAGTTGCTGTCTCTTCACCAAAATAAAACCCCAAACTATGACAGCTTATTGGTTAGAAGTTCTCAAAGTGATCCCATATCCTAATTTTTATCATCGTGTTTTTACATAAAAGAGGATACAATATTGGCCAAAGAAAATCATGCATCATGGGAAGGTTCTGTGAAGGAAAATTATTTGGATAATCAAAAGATACTGACTTAATGTCTCCACATATTTTCTCATACCCCACTTTGATGAAGATTCCACTTCTCCATAGATTAAAAACGGCATTTGTGAAAATTTACCGTAAGGTGGTATTCCTTCAATCTGTTTCATTTTGTGAAGTATCTTCACATCTGCAAGTTATGTGCATCTATTTGGTGTGGCTTAGAAAAATTGGTAAATTTTGTTAAGTAATTAAATCTCTGCTGATATTGCTTTGTAGTATGCTACACTGAACCATGTGCAAGAAGCATTTATCAATTCTGAACACCTATCCTCTGGGGATTTTAGTGTGAATTGTTCTAAATTCACATCTTTCCACAGCGGTTAATTTCGTTTATGTCATGTATCGTTAAGTATTCCTTAACACGAATTCTGTGCAAATTGACTGAGAAGCAAAAAGAGCATACATTGCTATTTTTCATCATAGAGAAATAAAAAGTAGAAAAATGGTTTTTTTTTGATGACATTACACCAATGTTTTAAACACTGTCTTTTATAATTTTATATATGCATAAATTACATAAAATAATGAAGATAAATTAGTATTTTCTATTGTTGGTGTTATAGTGTATGTTATACCCCACTTGAATAAATATATTAAAATGTTTAAAAATAACTGATTTGTATAACCAGTTGTACTCATATAGAACTGTATATAAATATATATCTAGCAGTTTTTAGAATATTGTAAGATAATCCTATACTCACCTAGAATATAAAAATGTTTTGGAATAACTCATTCATATAACCATGTGTAGTCACATAGAAATATATATATATGTATATATATACATATATGTATATGTATATATATACATATATATATATAGCGAGCGAGAGAGAGATTTTCAAATAATATTTATTTTAAAAGTAACTAGGAATATAAATTGAACAGATAGTCCTTGACAAAAGGACAAGTAGGCAATAGATATGAAAATTGTTAGATGTTCTGAGCTGTAAAGAAATGTAAATTCAAGCTCATTGTAATGTAATGTAATGTAAATTAATACCCCATTGCAGCTTAGTTAGAATGACTAGCATCAAGAACAAATGCTGACAAGGGTGCCGAAAAAGGACTTTCACAAACTGCTAATAGCCTTGGGAATTAGAGCAACTGCTATGGCAATCAATATGGCTTTTCTTTCTCAAAAGATTCAAAATAGAAATAGCATATGATTATGCCATAGTACTCGTAAACATGCATCTATTGGGATTAAAGTCAGAATGCTAAGCAAATTTGCACAGTCCTGTTTATTCTAACACTATAATAGTCAAGTTATTAAATTTGCGAAGCAATCCAACGATTGCATGAATAAAGCAAATGCGATGTGTTGTGGAGTGTTACCTAACAACAAAGAAGATCAAAATGATTTCATTATCAAGGAAATGGGTAGAGCTGGGCGTTGTCCAATTGTTAGATCACAGGTGCCCTTTTACACTCCCCATTTTCCCAGCCATGTTTCTCCATCACGGTGCACTTTGCACCTACTTCTCCTACTCTTTCTTCTTAAGCCAAATTTCTTGATTGATTTAGGATGTCTAAAAGGTTCTCCCATCCCCCAGCCATCATAGTGACGTGACAATGCTGTTACTCATGATGCTATCCCTGCTCAGTATTTGATGGTAATCTCATGAAAATACCTCCCTCTAACCACTGATCTCTCTCATTAACACTTAACCAAAACAAGGCAAATTTTGAAAGAAAAACGTCATGTTTTTTGTTATAAGTAGTAAAAGAACTCCCCGCCCCCTCAACACACAATGCGTGAAAGTATATAGAGTCCTATTTTGGTGAGGGCTGATGAAAAGAAAAAAACAAGAGACGACAAAGGGCAATAATCAAAGTACAATGTCCACATGTGCACATGTTTCATGAGGAAACCTACGCCCGAGCAGATAAATATTAGTAATGGGTAGGAAGTCATATTGTTGTTAGATTTTCAACCCCATCTTAAACTGCATTGAGGTAAACATCATTTATTGATATCCGAGTCTACTCCTGAATTGATGGAGCAAATGCGTCCTTTTTATTGAGGAAGAGCTTATGATTTACTGATTTGAGGTTGCAGCTTTGGTCTTTAGTATATCCTCTCTTTGAATCTTGCTTGCCCCAACTCAGTTTTGAGAATTTATGTTTTAGAGGTTGAGCAAATTAGCTTGTCTTTTTTATCTGTAGAATGTGATAATGTGCTCGAAAGGTTAGCATGAAATTCTGTCATCTAACACTGGCCTGACATTTAATATAATTTAATGTTTTTAAGTTATATATTTCTTTATAAGGGGTGGAGACAAGGAGTTATTGTTTTTATCTACATATCCGTATTGCCTCATCTAGTCATGCCAAATAGTAAGACCTCAAAAATTGATGTGTTCAGCAGATGGTTTGCATCATTTTTATTGACTATATCTATTCATTTAATATGAACCACAATCATATGTCAAATTTGCAAAGGTATATTACTTTCTTTGTTTCAGCATTGGAAACATGATTTACATTATGTATTACTAGATTATATTTATACATTTAAAACATATGATAACTTGAGACATAAAACATTAATATTTTGAAATTTTATATTTAAATACTTAACCTGTGAGAACAAATTATTGTTGGCTTAATATTTCATATTTATGTGAATGGTGGAACAATTGTGATTAACAGAAGAGGATTAAAATAGTTCCAGCCTGAGTTTCCAAAAATATTTATTTGTTATCTGTTGAATTAAACTTACTTTAAAAACAGCACTACTCCCAAGATACTGAGAGGCCATTAACCATGGAGATACTAAAACGTAGACAATAATGAATAGGCTGAATAACACCCTTTTGTTGATATGGATATGTTGAATGATGGCAAGTGCAGCCATAATTAAGTTTTCTGAGATCCTAACTCTTTTTCTATACAGAGAGCATTAGTCTATACAGGGCATTAGTCATTTTATAAATACTGCTTAGAGCAAAATACTTTAAAATAATAAAGATAAAAGTGTAATTCCAAGGAGGTGATGTATTTCTGAGTAGTTCTTTTTTTCTTTTTAATAGGCAAACAGTAACTCTTTTTGTACTGAGGGGAATTATGTTTGACATAGGAAAAGAAACTTGTTCTTCGTGCCATATTGTTTGTTTATGAATAGTAAAGCTTTATTTAATGCAACAATTCACATGGATATTGGTGTTTTGAATGCCTAGGATTTTTTAATTTAATTTTATTGGGAAAATAATTTTATACAGTTTACTCTAATCACAGTTTCGTCTCCCCCTATTCCTTCCAGATCCTTCCCAACTGTTCACCCACACAGCATCATACCTGGTCATTCTTGTTCTCTTTAGAAAGCAAAAAAAAAAACATGGAACAAACAAAACAAACCAGTAATAAACAAAGACAAGCATAAGGAATACATATACATATACAAGAAAATAAAAAAAAATCATGACTATTGTAGGAGGCCACTTGTTTGTTTCTTGGCATCTTAGACCTGAAATAATTACATAGAAACTATATTATTTGAAACTTTGCTTGGCCTATTAGCTCTAGCTTCTTATTGTCTAGCCCTTACATATTAATTTTACTCATCTCCATTAATCTGTCTATCACCACAAGGCTGTGGTTTACCAGGTAAATTTCTGTCATCTGTCTCTGGAGGGACTACATGTCTTCTCCCTGACTCTGCCTTCGTTCTCCCAGCATTCAGTTATTAATCCCTGCCTAGCTCTGTTCTGCCCTGCTCTGCTATAGGCTCAAAGATTATTAGCCAATGGTATTAACAGCATACAGAGGGGAATCCCACATGACACGACACACAAAATCATAAGTCATAATATACAAACTAAAGACCAATAAAACAAAAAACAAAGCTCAAAGTAACATGAAACAAAAAGTCCACAAAAATGCCTCTGTGTTTATTTTGCATTGGTCATCTATTGCTGAGCATGTGGCCAACCCTGAATTGTGGTTAATATATGCAATGAATCTCCTTTGGAGAATCTAATTTTTCCTCCACAAGTGGCTATCAATTGCAGATAGGTTCTTAGTTAGGGATGATGGGACCACTTCTGGCTTGAACGGATGCAGGCTCTTGATTTTGCCATAGGTCCCTGGGCTATTTTGTCATAGGTTATTGGCCACTCAATCAGTGTTGGGTATGGATTAAATTGTGTGAACTGTGCATTAAGTCATATTAGATATTGGTTGCTTATGCCCACAACATTTGTGCCACATTGCAATAGTATGTCTTGCAGGCTGAACACCACTGTGGAGAAAAGGTTTGTGGCTGGGTTGGTGTTGACATTTCTCCTTTGTTAACACGTTGCATGCCTTCATAGACCAGACCCATATGGTTGAAGGCTCTGTGTAGGCATCAATTTGACTTCTTGATGTTTAATGAGTTTTGTAGTTATCTTCAGCAATAAAGCCCTATCATCAAGTTGTGGAGAGCAGCCTATAGTCTTGAAAATACCCTGGGTTGTTTGGAGATTGCCATAGACAAAATGAGTCCCTTTGGCCAAGAAGACAATTAGATGCAACTGAGTTCCAGTACTGAAAGCTTTATTTGGTTGCAGGAGATGATCATTTGTGACCCTTTCTCGTTATTTGGTGATGTCATTTAGACTGCTTTTATGTATGTAAATTTTAGGTAGCCTCAACTGCGTTACTTTTCCATATTACTCTATAAATGGCCCTCAATTTTCACTCTATTTCGGTATTCCCTTCCACTTCCCCCGTTTTTTCCCTGTCTATCCCCATTGATCCTCAGTTTTTAGTACCCCTTTTATTAATCCATAATTATTTAGTCTAGTTCTCTTTTCTAGGTTGATCTATCTGCTCCCTCATCCATTCTTTTACTCTATACCTAACCTATGTGTTTCTTCAAATTGTAGCTTGGTTATCATTGAATTAAAAGCTAACATTTACATTTAAGTGTCTACCATATTTGTCTTTCTGAGTGAGTGTTGCATGCCTCAGCATGATATTTTTTCTAGCTCCATCCCTTTGCCTGCATATTTCATTATTTTATTTACATTTTAAGGGTTGAGAAATATTCCATTGTATCAGTGTACCACATTTTCTTTATTCACTAATGTGTCGAGGGACATGTAAATTGTTTCTAATATCTGACTATTACAAGTAGAGCAACAATGAATGATGGCTCAGTGGTTAAGAGCACTGGCTGTTCTTTTCAAGGTTCTGAGTTCAATTCTCGGTACCCACATTTGTTCACAACTGTGTATGAAGGTAGCTCCATCGTGTTCAATGACCTATTTGTTTACAGACATATACATACCTATTTATTTACAGACATACATTCATAGTTTTAAGGAATACTTGCTTGAACTTATTGACAGTGTTATACATCTTATAGATGTATAACCATCAAAAGCCAATGTGACCCATATATCTTAGAATATAATCATGATACCATGATTTGAAAACTCACAACACATAGAAGTTGATGCCATACATAGATGAGAAGTTTCTTGGCTTGAGTCCCATGTTTCATTGTCTCTTCCTGTGTTATTAACCTCACTACCTTGGCTGCAAACATAATTACTGTAGTTAACTCAGACTGCAATTAGACATACCCACATAATGTGTGAAATAAAATGAGTCCTTCTGTGGTGCATCTGTATTTATTTTCATCACTGTTTTTTTATTACTATAAATTTTGTATTATCAGTACAATTGAATTCCTGTGTACCTGTATTGTTAACTCAAACCTGCAGACATTTTAATCTGACCTGGATTACAATAAAGCACAGCTTTCTCTTCCTAACCATGGCAAGCATTTTAACAGCTGCCTCTCCAATGTTACTGTGCATTTTGCTTTACGCTTTTGAATGATATATTACAAATTTTAAGTTCGAGTTCATTATTAATCCAGTATTGAGTTTTACAATTATAAATAATTTCTCTATGATTTTAGTGATTTCAAGAAAGACTAAAGATGTTCTTGTAATTACAATATGACTTTGATTATCCTTAGATAGATGGTAACAACTCAAATCGATTTGAGGCTTATAGGTTTTGAACATGTGATGGGGCAAGACTTAAAGTCTTTAGGCTACTGCTGTTCTTCCAAGCCTGCCTTTATTCTTAATATTAATTTTATCTTAGTTAATTATTGAGTTATTTTTTATGTGTGTTTGCATAAGTGTTCCCTATGGAATGCCTATGGAGGTCCAAGGACAACCTCTAAGAATCACCACTCTCCGACTATGCAGTTTCTGGGAATTAAACTCAGATTGTTAGCCTTGGTGAGCAACATCTTTACCCAGAGTTCTCACTGATTCTACTCTTTATATTTGTGATGCCTTTTGATCTCCACCTGCTGGCTTTTCTCAATCGCATTATTATAGGAGTCCCAATCTTTAGAGGTTCAGAAATGTTGTTATCCATTGGATCTAATCTGAGTCTCTGAATAGCAGTGGCTTCTTTAAGGTAGACACAGGGGCTCCTGGGTCTGTGATTGACCATGAGACACCAGAGTCACTTAGTGATTTTGGAAGTGGTAGCTGTCCTCATCTTTGACAGAGGTGTTTATGTTTGAGAAACTGTGCTGTATCAGAATATGCTAGTGAGATGACAATGTGATCTTGTGATTTTCTGCCTTTAACCTGTGTGCTTCCAGTGAGAATGGACTGATTTGTTTCCCTAATTTAACATCTCCGGTGTTCAGTGCTTTCGTGATGAACTCCATCACACTGTGCATTTGTTCCTGGTTCTTAAAGTATTCGTTCATTTCACTCCTTTAACCAGCCAGACATTAGGTGTGTCTTTTCTGTCCTAATACCTCCCCATATTACTAATGTAATAAACTCTTCTGTTTCAACACACATTGTTTGAATAATCATAATAACGGCTACAAGTTTGAAAGTAATTTCTAGGAAAAAAAATCTCACTTGGAATGACACTATAATAATATCACCATGAATAAAATTTCTCAAGAAATTGTGAGAGGAGACACTCTCCTATGACCTTTTCTGATATCTTCTTTAATTTTCTAAAACTATCCAAATTAAGGGTGATTTCCAAAGAATAATGTATATCACCAGGTGTGGTAGCAATATTCACCACCAGGAATTTTAAATAACAGTGGGTATCAAAGGATAAAAATAACTAAAATAACTAACATATAAAAGTGATTGTGCCATCTCTATCATCTTTGTCAAGCATAACTAAGTTATGCTGGAGTGTCCTCAAGCATCTATCGTTCAATGAAGATAAACATAACCCACCACAAAGAGAGAAACTAAAGAAATAGTTAAGTTGCTTTAAAGACTCCATGCAAATTTAAAACCTCTATCTTTTGAGGGATTATTAAATCATGTCTTGTCCATCTTCTACCTATAAAGTTTAATAAAAGCGAATGCACTATCTGACCTCATGTCTGAAATGTTGGTATGGATAACTATTTGACTGCCCTTAAGTCTCTCCACATAGTAAGATGTCTCCTCTGCTTCTACACACTTATTCAAAATCAATGATTCCTAGAGTTTATTCTTCAATGTCTGTGATCTTTGGAAACTGGCCACTCCAAGACTAAATATAGGAAATTCCCGGCTGTCAACTCTGCTGGCAGCATGTGTCTGTAACTGTCTCTGGCCTTTCCCTGACCTTGATTGTGGCGGTCATCAGTCAAGTAGCAAGAGCAGCCTGTTTTGGATTCACCTCTGTAAGCTGTAGAGAAATACACCCACCGTGGGCTGTCACTGCAGTCACACTTCCTGAACTCAGGCCATTAGGTTAGCTGCTGCTTTATCACACTCTGTTGTTATTTTTTCAGTATATCCATCAGTCTGTCAGACCTGGTTTTTCTGCTTCTGACAATCAAAGCTATGACCAGAAGGAGAAAAAAATGAACCAGGATTTTATCATTTTTAAAACCCGAACCAAACCCCAAACAAAACAAAAAGATGAAAATCAGCCCCAACGGGCTGTTTCTTATACGTCTTATATGCATTATATCTCTATGCCACAAAGCAAATGGTTTCTGTCAATGTAGACATTCTTTTGGTTGAGGCAAGCAGTTTCTGTGGCACCACGGCCCACAGAGGTTTCCGGGTGCAGTATACTATTGTGAAATGTATTGATACAGTCTGGCAGCAAGTGCAAAGCTAAGCTTAGCCCCTGCGACCCTTGGAACAAGCCTGTATTGCAAATATCCAACAAACTTCAAGCCAAGTTTTGGCTTCATGACCTGCTGACACTTGTCAAAGGCAAAATGTCTGTCCAGCTCATCTTTGCTGGGAAAGAGTAAACACTGCCAAATAAAAGAGCCTGTCACTTGGTTGTTAGGGTGTTTATCCAACTCTTCCATCTATTTGTGGCATTATGATTCTGGTTGTGTTCACTGTTGCCTCGTTCAATATTTTAGACTAAAAGAATTTGAAGAATATTTCACATTTAAACCATAAAGTGACATGACATAATTTATAGCAAAAATAAATAAATAAAAAGCCTATTGGACCCAGTGTATCTGAAGAGGGACTTTGAGCATAATAAAGTTAAGAGCAATTCTCTAAATGTTTCTAACTCATTTTTGCTTCTTTTCCTGAATATGTGGGTTGTGTGTTTTCAAGTACATGTGAAGGTACAGATGGACATGTGTGTCTGTGCTTGTGTGTGGAGGCTCACAGCTGATGTGAGAATCTTCTGGATTCTGCTTTTGCCTTATTCCTTGAGACAGGGTTTCTCAAATAAATCCAGATCCCCAGACAGTGACTTTGCTCTGAGGACCCCATAGTCTGCTTTCTAAAGCTGGCATTACTAGTGGACTGCCATTTAGCCTCTCTTAGTTTCTTGGGATCTGAGCCCAAGTCCTTTTGCTAGTAGTGCTTTAACCACTGCTTTCTTCCTATGCTTTTCTTCCGATGTCCTAATCATTAAATACACTACCATCTACAAAGAGTTCTACCTAACAAATATATGGTCATGCCTGTGATTGGAGTCCCTCCTTTGGGTTTTACATGAACAATGTAGTTATCACTATTAAGTCTACAAAGTATTTAGAGAAACATTTATTTTATTTGTGTCTATGTAGGAGTGCTCACGTGTGTGTGTATGTGTTTGTAGATGTGGATACATGTTTATGTGGTTACATTTGTGAGCATTGTGTGCTCATGCATGTGGAAGTTGGAATCCAGCCTTTGGTGCTGATCCTCAGGCACTATTTTGTTCCATGAAACAGTTTCTCACTTTCCTGTAGTTCACCATGTAGCCTAGGCTGGCTGGTAGGTAGTGCCAGGTTTCTGTCTGACATTTTCTGCATCCCTAATTCTGGGAGTTTATGTGTTTGCCACTATGAGGGGCCTCTTATGTGAGCTTGGGAGGCTGAATTCAGTTATCCATGATTGTGTGGTAAACACGTCACTGAATGAAATATCTCCTCAGTCTGAAAAGTTTGTTTAAAAAATTTAAAATCAAAAATCAAAAGGACTACATTGGGAGGCAAGATTTTTAAACTTTGATTTATAGTATCATAAAAGCAACCCAAGGCGGCATATAAATTGCCTGGTAATGAGTGCTGACTCATTTTAATCTCTGTTTCCTCTGGAGTATCTGTATGATTTCACACATGCATATGTTGTGCACACAAGTGTTTGTGCACCTGTTGTTTATGGCCTAAAGATTTCAGCCAGTGCCATCTGCTCCTTATCATGTTGGAATAGAAATGTACTGAACACTGTTTCTCTGCTTGGCAATGTTAAGAACTCCCACGTTCCATTTCTTATTCTGTTATTTAATAATTATATGACTTTGACTGTTTATCACATTTTTTATACAAATTATTGTCATATCACCTTTCCATCTTGTTTATCTACTGTTCAAAATAAAAGATAAAATCTCTCATAGCATTTAAGTTTAAAATGTGAAGTGTGCTACAGTTCAATACTTGATTGAACAACTGTGAGAGAAATCCTCGATTTCCAGTTACTAAAGATCCTGTTTACGGTATTTTTCTCTCTTGCCTTTAGAATTGTTTCAAGCTGCATTGTGCCTCTATTTGGTGTAACCTCCATCCTGTTTTTGTATATGTCAATGAGATAGTTTATCTGCCCTTCTAGATCCTAGAAATTGCTTCCTTTCAGAGTACAATACCATAGCAAGGGCTTTCATTTCCAACAATATTGAAGTTGGGATATTGTTAATCTTTAGAGACTTTTCCAACCAATGTAGGATGCTTTGGTAGTTGTTCAAAGGCTTTCCCAGTAATAATGCCAAAAACACCCCAAATTTGGTAACAAATGTAGCTAAACTTTACCTTGATATTCAACAATTGTGTTGAAAGCAAAAAAAAAAAAAAAAAAAAAAAAGGCATCCTGTGTTTCATACAGAACAATGGACTGCCTACGTGTAGCCTTATCACCTACAGGAAGTTCTGTCCTAAATAAATTGAATTCAGGCTTATATGCATGGAAGCAGTTTAGGAAAGGTATCATCACTTTGACCAGTGATATTTATTGTCTCTTCGAGACTGTAGATTTCTTTCCCAGAGAGAAAGCTTTCATGGGAACTCTCCTTTCCCAAGAATCCTAAAGATCTTCAAATTTCTTGATATCCATTGTTTTGATATTCTAATAGCTAAAGTGTTTACTTATAATATATTCATTTCATCCAGAATGTTAATATATGAATAATGAATTATAGAAGCCTCCAAATCAAGTCTTCTCCTATCTGATCTCAGAGCAGGTGGTCCAGATGATGCATCTGGAGACCATTTAAGAAGTGGTTCTTTAATAAAAGCATTAAAGGATGCTTTTGTGATGCTTTATCAAATTCATAACACTGTCTGCATATATGCTTCTCCCTCTGTCACTGACTCATTAACTTTTCCAAGACTCCCTTTTCCTGAAACTCCATTTCCAAATAACGGGCTTACATGTACAATTTGCTCTGGCAGTGCTTTATTTTAGTTTGACAGACAGATAATGAAGGATCTTCCTTTAACAATGAATTTCACTACCATTATTGTGTCTCTCTGATTGTTTTAGAAATCTTTTTTATTTTTCCAAATTCATCTTAATTTTTTGAACTGTGATCTTCTGTCATAGTGGTATCATTTTATTACTTTATTTTTACTTTTCATGGCAAAATATCAACTATAATTTCATGTAGCTAAATGAAAATATTTCAAATGAGTAAGCTTACTTATTTTGTTTCTGTTTTTCTTTTTTATGCATAATTTTTTAATATATAACATTTAAATCTTTTATTTCTTCAGAATTTCATAGATGAGTAATTTATTGACTTGTATCATTTATACCTTCCTATCTTCCATCCAATTCCTTCTATGTTCTTCTACTTCCTGTGAAATTCATTAAATCTTTATTATATTGTTTTATAATATATACATACCCTTGTGAGTCCATGTACTGTTTTTTGTATGTATATGAGTTCAGGTTTGACGCCTTAAGATTGGATAATCTGTGAGGTATCTCGTTTCTGAAAAATATTGATTTCTCCCTTCTCAGGTATCATTGATCTCAGTAGCTCTTCATTTCAGGGTAGAAACTTATAAATTTATCCCTGTCTTTTGTCATTCTGCAGGTCTTTTTTAGGTAATAGTTGTTTTGAGATTTATGGGCATTGCTTTCCTGTCTTGCCTAGAAGAGATTATCCAGCAGCAGGTGTCCTGTCCTCCAGCTTTACAGTCTTCCTTCCTTCTCTTACACAAATATACTAAGCTTTACACCAAGCAGCTGCATTTTCGATGCACCAGTTGGGCTTGGGAACTCCAATTTAGACTAGTCATAGATCTCTTTTACAGTCTCTGCTGGAAAAAAAGCTTGCTTAAAGAGTTGGTATGATAAGCAATTGAAATACGGTTAGAAGAATATATCGGTTTAGGAAAATGACAGTAATAAATTCTTTTCTAGAGCCCATTATCTCACCATCCAAGAGTGATTGGCTAGGTTGATAGTACCCGACACAAATCCCCTCCTATTCAGTAAACATTTGATCCAGTCGGTTAGTAGTTATTCCCCAGGATAGAACACAACATTTGTCACCTCATGCCAATCAAGCCATTGCTGTGATTCATATTCTTTGCATTTGGGTACAACTCTTGGGGACTTGTGCAGAATCTTTTGGTACTATTAGAGCCAATGCTTGGGGAGGGGACTGCCTGGTCAATTACAGCTCAATACTTCTGAGCTTTGTGTCCAAATCTGTGGCATCTTAGGCAATAGGATCTTACCTTCCAGTTTTAGAATGTGAATAATGACAATGGTTGTTTTGTTTGTGGAGTCTCTTCAAGGTCTTTCCTGTTAGGTTTTGAAGATTTCTTTATTCTGTAAAATCATTCCTTGCAAAATGGTACACTCTGATTGTGTGTGGTGTGTAGTTGACTTGACTTCCCTTGCTACTCTGAAACCAGGTAACTAGGTTTAGGAAGGTTTCTACTAAGTTTTTGCATGTTCAATTTTGTCACTTTGTGTTAAGCAAAAGACATGACTCTGTTACTGCCAAGATAGCCTCTCATTACCACTCTGCTCAGTATACAGACAATGGTTTTGCCAGGCTCTTTTATGGTAAGAATTTTTTTATCTTTATGCTTTTCCTTCTCACCTGTGTCCTGTCTAATTTTAGGGTTATGTGTTTATATTTGTATGTATGTATGCTTGCGTGTATTTATTTAATGTCAGCCCTTATGTAAATTGTAAAACATGAGAATTCTATCTGAAAGCACACGGCTATTTGCTACATTTCTTTATTCATGATTCTGTCAGTGGGGGTATTTGAAAGCTCAAATAAAATGATCAGGTACATAATTGAAAGTTTGGTTCAAGAATAATACCCACAGGTAAGCATCCATATTATTAGAAAAGTGAATATGTCAAAGCAAATTGAAAATTGGTTAATCACAACCCTATGTATTTAAAATTGACATTTTTGGACATAGAGTTTAGTATTACTTCATATCAAAATATTAATAATGACTCATAGATGTTTACAACCAAAATTAAAGTATTGTATACATTCTCTCAAAGTTTAAGCTTTGCATTTGTTCCTTTTTGAGATAAATAAATGTGTATTTATATCTATTAATATACTCTTAAGTATAAAACACTAGATTTATACACATAGCAGAAATAGTACTTTCAAGACCTATGGAAGGAATTCTGCAATTCAACAAAGGGCTAAGTTTGTGATTTGTGTACTTGTATTGCTGTTTCCAGAGTTCAGCAGAGTACTCACAAAAAATAGCTAATAAATAAATATTTGTCACCTGTTTTTCTTAGGGAAAAAAAATGTACCACTCCACGTTATTTCTTCTTAGAGAATCAGCAGTGTGATAGGATAGTTCTTCATGGATTGGGGGCTTCAGGAAGATGGGAAACATGCTGCGGGAAAGGCGCTTCCAGTGGAGGAACTGTGTAAAGTTTCTTAATCAGAGTGATGTGTATCCATACATACAAACACAGTCTTAAAATCCATGTTAGGACAAAGGAAAATAGCATGCATTGTTTTCACATGAATGAAATCAGCTGATGGAGACTGTTTCTGCCATAAAATTAAAAAGAAAATTGTAGTATATCTTTTCTGTGAATTCTCTTCATTATTTTAGGTTTTTCAATGAGGATTTTATCAACTAATTATAAAATCACTGAGGTGAGTAGCAATAAATTGTCTTTCATAATCAGAATTCAAACAAGATAGCAATGTTTTAGCATAGAATATTCCTCCTTCATTAATGTGTTCTTTATGCATTCAAAGGTCTAGAACACTGTGGCCATCCTTCCACTCACTCATGCGGATGTCTACCAGAGTAAGAAATAAGAATTCCAAAGACTAAGTTTGCCAAACTGACCACGATAAGTTCTTTTACCAACTGACATTGAGTGCTATGTAGTAGAACAATTCTCTTCTTTCGTGCATAAAATATCTTCATTGCCTTTTGCTTTTTAATGATGAATATCGTAAGCTTGGCAGGAATGAAAATGTCCTCAAGAAAAACAAAAGGACTCTTCACATTTGCTATCTGATTATTGGGAAGTAGTCCTCTAGCCCCAAATTAGAATTTCCCCGGGTGCTTCACAGAGAGAGAAGGAAAGGGCTGTAGTCCTCGCACCAGCCAGAGGGGAGCTTGTCCCCAGGGCTGATTTCACAGAGTTGACTTGTCAGACCACCAATAGACCAGACAAGTATGATAGTTAGGATCCCACTTTGACCTGAATACTGCATTTTGGTTTAGAATACCAAAGAGGGACTTGTAGCCACTCAACCTCTTTGTTCCTGTTTACAATGTGACAATATCAAACACACCATTTTTTTCCTACTTTTTGTCACTATTTTGTCTGTTTAACTGGACTATTGAGGGTAGGTAGTCTATTTTCGCTTGTTATAGATTCAGAACTCTGGCTCACACCTATGACTTTAACAACAGTATTTCTTATAAGTAGGAAGAAAAGACATCACCGTTGTCCATTCTGCCTACACCCTTCAGGTGATATGAATCACTTCAATCTGATTTATTCAGAGTGGGTGAAAGTGCCTAATCTAGAATTGGCAGTTGATTCCATCAGTACCAACTACTCAGGAGGAAAAGCGGGGAGAATAGTTGGAGGGTAGAATCTATGGTCACCACAGGCCACAAAGTAAAACAAAATAGAACAAAAGTTGGTTTAGGCTTCTTCTAAAATAAATGTCAGGAGCCAGATGCACCAAGTGACCAATTACTGGAATCATTACACATAAACGTGAAGACAATTTTAGCCATGTTCTTTGGGGTAGGAGTAAAAGCTCTTAAAATGACGGAAAGATACATTTCAGCAGAGAAATAGAAACTGTAAAAAAATGGAGCTAAATGGAAGCTTTATAGCTGGAAAATACAATATCTGAAGTAAAAATTTACAGTGAATGTGCTCTGTGATAGAGAAAAGGGCCAGTGAACTTCACAAAATGTCAATAGGAAAAAAGCAACTGTAGAAATCAAGGAAAGAAAGGAAAGGAACTGAGTCTCTTAGTGGCCTCTGGATAATAGGAAAGCATGTTATATAGTTTTGTTATTAGATTTTCAGAAGCATGTGAGAGGGACCAATGGACAAATACGATAAAAAACAAAAAGATAAGCCCAAATAACTATTTCCAAAGATTATTCACATACATTAAATAAACGATAAACTAATCTTACAAGAGCAAATAAAAAATACAGTATTAGAATAACTATGCCCAAAACTTAAGATTTTCAGGGGCAAAAAAGTATAAATTCTTGGTTAAACAACATATTTAACTGTGTAAAAGAAAACAAGTACCTATCCAAAAAAAAATCTGTCGGTGTGAAAAGTCTCAGAGAGATATGGAAGAAGGTTCATAGGGAATGCAAATGAGCTCACAGAGTTTTGCTGCATACACAAGATGTGTACAAGCTCAGTCAGACTGGGACACACCACAGATGAAGAAAACAGGTGCAATTGACACTTCCTCATAAAGGCGAATCAGTTTTCTTCAGTACATAGTCAGTGGGACATCACTCACACTCTGGAGCAGGCCCCAGGCTAAGGTCTGATTTGCCAACATAAAATGGACTCCATGTTGTTTGCTTAGGTAAATAGGTGGATAGATAGGCAGGCTGGCAGATAGGCTGGAGAGAGGTCTGTATGTGGTAAGGGGTGTACAATGAGGTCAGTGTAGATAGAACCTTGTGTATAGGTATTTGCCTTCAAGCTTGGTTGAGACAGGCCTCTGCTTTCCCACTGCACACATCAGGCAAGCTAGTCCATGAGGTTCCTGGGATTCTTTCTTCTCTCATCCCATATCACTGTGGGAGCACTGGGGTTACAGACATCCTTGTGCTGCTGCATATGGATTCTATGTGGGCTTTGGAGATTCAAATTCAGGTTTCGGATGTGTCATCTCCCTAGGCCCAATAGAGATGTTTATTTTTTTGTTTTTTTTTAAAATTTATTTATTTATTAAAGATTTCTGCCTCCTCCCCACTACCGCCTCCCATTTCCCTCCCCCTCCCCCGATCAACTAAAATCATGTTTATTGTTAACCACAGACGTGTCTGCCCATAATTGCTGGAGTAGTGGTGGCCTGATCAGGGAGATCTAGAGAGACAGCACAAAATATTCAGAATATGCAAATGAAATATTCACATATATCAAAAATTCTTTCCATACAATGCAAATTATATGCTTTGTTTCTTATCTTTTTCTTTCTTTCTTTTTTCTTCTTTTTTTATTTTTTGGTTTTTCAAGACAGGGTTTCTCTGTACTTTTGGAGCCTGTTTTGGAGCTAACTCTTGTAGACCAGGCTGGCCTTGAACTCAAAGAGATCTGCCTGCCTCTTCCTCTGGAGTGCTGGGATTAAAGGCGTGCACCAATTGCTTATTTTCAAGGCTGACTCTGTGGCCACTATACAATAAATTGAAGTAGTCTTTCTTTGGAAAGGTCATTGCTCCCAGATCCAACCTTCCACAGTTGCCTATAGCTCTTTCTAGATTATACCTCAATCAATATTTTATATAATATTTATTTCCTATCTATAATACACCTCGGTATACATACTATTATATACCTACTGTTTATATACTCACACATTTATCTAGCTATTTATCTCTGTCTATTCTATTTTTTTTAGTTCTCTTTAGAATCCCTATAAATGCTGTATTCAGTGAAGAGTCTCAGCTTTGCCTCCTGGTTTTAGGAGCGTATCAGATGGTATATAGGAAATGGTAACTAACAGTTGATGTTAAATACCCTTTAAAATCATCACTTATGAGACTTGTTAGAATAAATATAATTCAGTTATAGAAATAGTTTGTGTGTTTTTTCTTGATTTTTTAAAATTATCATATTTTGAGAAAACTTCCTCTTGATTCACTATGTATTTGTTATTGCTTTGACACAAATTGAAAAGGTAACATCTGTTTATCTTTATTTTGGCAGATTTCTTAAAATCAAATAACCATTTAAAGAAGTTTTGGTTGCATTAGTAAAATAAACAATTTGGAGCAATCAGTGCTCAATGTGAATCTTGACTTTGAAAGATGTGTCCTCTGCAGTTTTAAATAAATGATTACACTTCTCTGAAATAAATCCCAAGTTTTAAAATAAAGATAACATTCATCAACTTTCACAGATATTTAAAGCTTTAAGTGCGTTTTGAAAAATGTAGCAAAATTTCTCCTATTCCCCCTTTTCACGGTCCTGCAACAATCTGACATTATATGTCCCGCTATATTTGAATTATTGACTATAGCTGATCATTTCTATGGAGCCAGTTACAGATTGCTTAGAAACTTATTCTATGTACCTGAAGTCTTCAACAGGTTTGAGATGGGAGCCTCTGGAAGATCATGAAACTATGTGCCCCACGTTGCTTCTCATCTTGATTCACATCTTGAATGTAGAGCATTTCAGTTTGAATATTCTTTTCTTACAAAAAGGTTTTCAAAAACAAAGAAATAAAACAAAATCTTTTTCTTTTACAATCTTCCAGCTAGCTTTAAAAATTAAGTTCTTAATATGAAATCCATCAGTGTCTACCATGTAAGAACTAAGGACACAAGTGCATGCTATCAAAATGGCATCTAAATTACAAGGCTACTTCAGCTGATAAATAAAAGAAAAAATAATACTTTGCCCTGCTATCACTCCCATTAGCATTTCAGGTAGTTAATTGCAAAATGATTAAAATATGAAATTTAGATAGAATTTTGCTAGAGAATCTGTGAAATTAATGATGCAAAAAATTCTTCATAAATATTCCTACAAAATGATATTTGTAACTTGTTCATTGCAAATGGCAATAAAACAGAAGTTTTGAGTCAAATTCTAGAAGAAAACTGTATAATGTGCTATTAAATATTATTGAGTTTCTAGAAAAATTGCATGAGGTGTTTGATTTAAATCCCCAGAAGCAGACCAGTTCCTAATCACTCTGTCATAACACCATGATCCTGAGGGAGAGTTTAGACATGGAAACATAATATGAGCTTCATTATATTACATTAAATTTGGCATGAAAATGCATATTTCACAGTTAATTTATTATTGAGAACCTTATCTTTATAAGATTCAGGGTGATGAAATAAAAAATATTCCTAAATACAGTAGGTTAATATAAGGAGGCAATTGTAATCTCTCAAAAATTGGAACTAACAAATGAATAATAAATACATATATACAAATAGTAGGTTATTTCAGATACTTTCATTTATGGGAATTTTAAAGACAATAACCTTTAAAGATTATTTTATAAACACAAGTGCATAGATACAAGTGAAAATTGGACACCTAATGATTTAATACATGTATTCATTGTGGAATGTCTTATGCAAACTAATTTCACACCATTATCTTAATTCATTATTGAAGGAATACCAAGGAAAATCAAGTATATTAGCTGTTTTCACATCTATGAAACACTTTATTATCCAAAGTTACTATGCTGAATTATATATTTTTCAGTTCAATTCCCAATACACACGTATAGATCTTTATAAAACCATTTACATACTCAAAATATATATTTATAAATGAATCTTTTCTGTAGATATAAAAAATGTTTTAAAAATGTTTTCATTCCTAGATATGCAAATGAAAAGACCCTACGTGTCAAATCTCTGGTTCTGATATATTCTACTTTTACACTAAGAGAGTGTAAATGAGTGTACTGTTTAGATGCTTGCTATAAGAATGCCTATTAAAATTTAAGATAAATTTAAAATGATACTTTCATTCAAAAGAATGTTTAAGGTCTAATTATAGTATTGTTTTGAATGCTAATAGTCCTCAATGTGAGATCAATGGACAAATAACTGGGTATGGTAACACACATCTCTGTTTCTATTACTTTGTATTTTGAGGTAAGACACCTGAATTTGAGGCTACCTTGAATTAAAAAGTAAATTCCAGGCCAGCATGAGATACAGTCAAATATTGTTTTGAAAACCTAAATAAAGCAGAAATTTGAAAGTCAATAAAATAAAACGACAAATAAAATGGACAAATGAACTAGGCGTGGCAGTACATACCTGTGATTCCATTATTCAGGAGAATCTGGAAGGAGGATTATCTGCATGGGCTACATGTAAGAATCACTTTCACAGAAAACAAATTATACATACACAGTTAAATACACATAAAACTAAACCCACTAAACTTGACCAAGGATGTTAATGCTAGAAACTAAAGATTTTTAGATCCTAAAACACCTCTTTACTATACCAGCATGATTCTTAACTCCATTCTAGAAATCTATTCTTACATGCAAAGGTAAGAGCAGTCTTCACTGTTCACCAAGGAAACTTTTCTGCAACAGAGGCCATTACAGTGAACCACAACCAATCAAAATACAGTTGTGGATCCCAGTCCCAACAAAAACATCTACAAGACCCTCCCTTACCGAAGGCTCAGGTGTGTTGTGGAAGAGGGAGTGGAAATATAGAAAGTCCCAGAGTTTCAGAGAGTTTGATATTGGACTCTTTCTGCTAGGAATGTCAGAAGACCAAAAAAGTCTTAGCATTCTGATTGCCTAAAAATGAACTATACAAAGACAATGTCAAGTGATTCTGAAAACACACGTACTAATAACATATTCCCTCTCTAATATCTACAATGATAATTTTAAGGTGTTATTTTATTATGTTCTGGCATTAAATATGTTATTGTTAATTTATAAGTTGATAGTGAAAATTGCTTAGAATGCTCTAACAAACCAGAAAATCATTACAGCCATATATATCCTGAAGGCTTTCTCCAGCCATTGGATGCTGTTAAGAAAGCTGTGGAATCATTAATATGACACCTGATTAATATGACTCCAGTGGATTATTATGAAGTGAGTAGCTAGTTTTGCCTGTGAAGAATAGGATATTTTTCTCTTATCCTTAGTCTATTGCTTTCTCTGTTGCTTGTGTAATGAACAGACTCAGTCCAAATATGCGCCCACTAGCTGTGTGTTTTGCCTTTCCCACCATGATCAGTGAAATCATGAAATCATGGATTGAAACTTCTGAAATTGTGAGTCAACCCAGTACTGTCCTGCTTGTATCATGTTTCTCTCAGGGATTTTGTTACAGTAAAGTAGAGGTAAAATAAAAATCATTTGCTAGAATGTTAGAAATGTATTTTAAAACTATATCAAATAATGAAATAAAGTTGCAAAGATTCAGTTAAGATTCTTTTAAACAGTAAGATGTAATAAATTTCTATTTAGGTATTCTATAGTGGTGGTGTCTTTCTATAAAATAAAGGTTGAATACATACTCTAAATTTATGATTTTCTATAAGAATCTCTTGGAGGATAGCTGTGTTCCCACTGTGTGCTGGAAGAATAGCTTATTCCCTGGGGGGAATGTACATCTGACGTGGATGAGACCACTTTCATAATCCATTATGAATTTATCCATGATATTTTTCTATTGAAATGCATCATAAAGAAAACATTTAATCTTCAATTTCTGCTTTCTCATTATTATACCACTAAATAGACCTGGTAAAATGGGAAATTAAATTTATAATGTTAGTTGTCACCTGCTTTGCAATTTCTGTTGGCATCTTTGTAGACATTTTATTTCACTTTGATTTTAGAAAGATCAGTCCTCCGCAGGGGACGTTTGGACAGTTTGGAAACTTATGTAGACATTAATATGGAAGAAAAGTTGGAAAGAACTGCAATTGAACTGCTGCGATAATTCCCGTCAGCTGCTGTGTCCAGAACTGGCTTGGGTCCACCTAACGCCGTCTGGTCCTGTGGTCTCCTACGGAAGGCACTCTTCTGCATATTATCTTTGCTGCAGTCATGCTTGGATGATTTTAGATGAAGATGGCACATTTGTTCACTCCTCAGAACGTTGCTAATCACATCCTTCTCAAATATGAACTTTTTTATTTTCCTTTTAGCTGTGAGCTAGCCACAGATTGAATTTTGTGGTTTAAAAATAAAAAAAAGATAAAAATAAAAATAACACAATAAGTTCTTTGTAAGACTGAAACAAATCTGTAGTGTCTACACACTATAACCCAGGGATATCCTGCTTGACTTTTATTTTGTTTTGTTTTTAGAATTAATTAAATGATAATACACTCTCATTATAATGTGCCATGCTATCTTAGTCCACTACAATGTATCTTTGATATATTACTTTATACAACAGAGATATATTTTCTTCCAGTTTTAGAAAAAAGAAAATGAAGATCAGGGTGTTAGCAAGGGAAATGGTGGTGGTGGTACTCTTCATAATTTTAACAAAATCATTTCTTTGTGTCTTTTTGTAATCCTTCAATCTCTTTAAAAGTTGTCCACTCTCATAGCTCTACCTTATGCAATTACTATTTGAAATGTCAGTCAACAAGGATGCCATGCATTGGTCTGCTTCATAGTCTCATGTTCTATTTCAGTTTCCAAAGTGGTCGTGTTGTTTCACGAGGCATCAGAATCCTTACAAGGTGGGACAGATAGACAGAAGCCCTTTTTAGTGATGGGTTATTAAAGACTAGGTGTCTGGCTGGCTGCTCAGTCTCACCATGATCTTCCTTTTCTAATTGGTCACAAAGTTTAGCCATTCCAGCATCCAGACCTGATGCTATGGTTCTCTGTCATGCTCTTCCCACTACCATGGAGAGAAGACACTCAAAACTGCAAGTGTTAATAAATATTTTGATCATTATGTGTTTCTGTCAGGCAACTTGTTAATTGAACAATTGTGTGGAGTGGTAGACTTTTATATACAAATTTTGGGGGATATAACCATATTAATAAACTTTTCTACAAATTCATGTTTTATCAAGTAGAAAGTCATTTTCAGGAACCCAGAAAGATAGCATTAATAAGTACCACAGCATGGAAAAACCTCCATTTTATTTTGATCTAAACCATATTTTGTGGGAAAGCTAACTGTTCAGTTTGCAGAAGGTTGATTGGCAATATGACATTTTATTGAAAGAGATTGGTGGTGTATTCTGTGCAGTTATTCAAAAAGACAAGACTTGGCTACAATGCCATAATTTCTCAGTGATGCCTATGACTTTTTACTTTAGAGCTTCAACAGGGACTATAAGATACTGGATGACATTTTGTTCTTCAATAACACAGTATTCTGGGTTTTTTTCTTATATTTTTCTTTTAAGATAAACATTTTTTAAACTAAACTATGGAAATGTAAACGTCTCTGAAATTGTTTCATCACAAATGTTCTTTCTTCTTATCTACTGTTGCTTTGGATAGTATTTCCTAGGCAATAATTATGCATCTAAAATTTTCTTTTAAATTTTAGTAAAAGTGGACTTTATATCATATTCATCAAGATTTTCTTTCGTAAAATTTTATTCAAAAGCTTTGTTCTTCATTTTACATACCAAACACAGTTCTCCTCTCCCCTCCTATTGCTCCCCATTCACCTTTCCCCCACCAAAACCCCCATCTGTTCCTCAGAAAGGATAAGTCAACAATGTCTGGCACACCGAGTTGAGGCAAGACCAATTCCCTCTGCCCGTATATGTCTACAGGGAATGGGCTCCAGAAAGCCAGTTTATGCACTGGGATAGCAATAGTGGGCACTTTAACTAGCCTTCCCCTGTAATCAGATGGACGACTACTTTAATTGTTATAACAGACACCTTCATCCATGGAAGCAGATGCAGTGAATCACAGCCAAGCACTGGGCTGAGCTCCCAGAGTCCAGTAGAAGAGAGGGAGGAGGGATTATATCATCAAAGGGGTCAAAACCACTATGGGGAAACCCACAGAGACAGCTGACCTGAACTATTGGGAGCTCACTGACTCCGGGCTGACAGCTGAGGAGCCTGCATAGCGATGAACTAGACCCTCTGAAGGTAGTTGGCAGTTCTGTGACTTGGGCAGTCTGTGGGGCCACTGGTATTGGGACCAGGATTTATACAGTTTTTCTATTACAGAAGTAGTAGGAAAATTATAATTGTTCTGTGAAATTTTTGCAATTTTTAATAAATTTTGTAAGTGAAATACAAATATGTAAACATCTACCTTAATGTTAAAATTTTCCTAATTTTGATCAAATGCTTTTTGTGGAATTTTGTCATATTTATATATTTCTTTCAAAACGCAATACAAAAACTGACCTGACAACAATGTTTATGTTATTCTATGATCTTACTTAAATTACAAATTATTAAAAAATTTTTAACTCTAGAGTCAAAATTGTCTTTGGAAAATTTCTGACTTCTGGTGAACATGCAAAATTGAGCAATTAGTTTTGCAATTGAACAATTGAATTTAAAGTAATAATAAATGCTCTAATATTTATTATATGGAAATATATTAAATGATAGCTCTATTTAGTAAAAAGAATAATTAACTAGTAAGCCTTATTAAACTTTTAGTGCTCATATCTCTTTAATGATTAGCAATATTTATGATATATTATGATGTAATATTCAGATATTTGCAATAATGATCTAAAATATTAATAGGCAGCATATTTTAAATATTAATTATATAAATCTATTTAAGAAAGGAAATAGAAATGAAAAGAAATTTTAATGTTAAGATCTACTCACTGATGTCTTAACTACCCTGCAAAACTATTGTTTGTAGCTTGCATTTTGGGTAATTCATGGTCATACAGATTTACTACAGCTATTTAAACAGTATATTTAATTTTACAAATGGTTGAAGACTTTAGTTATCATAATGGGATATCTTGGAGTCAGAAAATAAACCTTCATCACTTATGTATCTAGGAAAAACTGCGTGCAAATACTGACGGCTAAGCTATCAAGACTCCACACGTTTTCTTTCTTGAGCCATAGCTCATGAATGCCAATAATCTCACAAAAGCCACCCTGAAAATTTCCTCTGGACACAGACTTTTGTAAGCCTGCTACAAGTTCTTTCAAACATAATGTGGGAGAACCCTCTGTGTGCTGTGATTACCATTAATGAATAAAGAAACTGCCTTGGCCTGTTGCTAGGGAAGAACTTAGGTAGGTGCGGAAAACTGAACTGAATGCTGGGAGGAAGAAGGCAGAGTCAGAGAGATGCTGTGGAGCCGCCAGAGTCAGACATGAGAAATCTTTGCCAGTAAGCACAAATATGTTGCGTATAAGATGAAGCTCAATTCCTCACTTTTCAGGTAGTCCTTTTTGCTTCTCAACCCTGCTGAGCTTCAGAGTTAGTCTGCAAGGGTAAGCTGTGAGTCATGCTGAACTTGAATGGATCAAATGGGCCCAGGATGCAGTAGGACAGCAATTAATTTGACATGAGTGAAAAAGGATGGGATTTTCCTAACTATGAGAAATTCAGGAATTTTACACAGACCTTAAAATCCCCACTAATTAAGATTTGAATATATTAATTAAGTCATATATTCCAGGATGTTTCCTCTTAATGATTTTGATTCTCTATAAACTTCAATAAAAGTTATTAATAAAGAACACTAGTCACTAATGCTTTGAATAAAACATAGTTCTTTAATATTACAATTTTATATTAATTGCAATGATTTTGTGTGCATAAGAATTACCCCAATGAAAACAACACTATAATTGCCCATTATAATGTCTATGTGGTGAAATCATCTAAGCTATCTTCCTGTTTTCTTCAATGTTTATCCCCAGATTGTCTATATGAATATATGTATCCGCTATTATTATTTTACACTGTTAGAACAGTAGTTTTATTTCTATATGTCTATCCTTCTCTCTCTCATGCAGAGAGAGAGTAAAAGAGAAAGAGAAATAGATATACAGAGTTAAATCCAATACCATGTCTGTGACTTTTAGTGTTCTCAGTGCCTTTTAATTTTATGTTCATATTAAATTCATTCATCCATGACCACATTAATACACTTAAGTATACTCTACATAAGAGTGATCATATTTTTGGAAAAGTAATTTAAAATACAATTCAGAACTCCAAACTTTCTTAAAGCAATTATACTATTTTGTGGCTTTAGAGGCCTGATCCTGCCTCAACTTGTTATTCTAGACTCTTTTGACTCCCCAGTGGAGACACACCCTCTCTGAGGAGCGAGGGGAGGTATGAGGAAGGTAGCGAGACAGGAGAAGGGGAGTGAGGGGGAACTGGGGTTCATATGTAAAGTGAAAAAAATTATTTCCCATATGACACAGATGTATAAATTACAAGATAATTTGAATGACTATTAAATTTGTTATTAATGAAGAAAGTGATTATAATAAAAATGGTTGGTTAGCACAAGAAAAGTTATAAGCACATTAATATAGCAAGTATTCCTCATACATATTATGAGATTTTATAAATCTTATGTCTTGGGTTGTGACCCTATTTTGCTCCTAGAAAGCATTTTTTACCAGAGGCTTATTATTTGTAAAGTACGTATCTGAGTTAAGAAATGCGTATGAAAACAATGTTGGTTGATATATGTATTATCTCCCAATCACTTTTGTTTCAATGATTCTGATTTCCTACATGGAAAAAATGATATAGCATTTTCATACTTCATTATGCATGTATTTATTGCTAGGAAGTGACCTTGGTTAACTGGAGTGTAATTTTAATTTTGTATCAATTTATTGTATTAAATTAATTTAATAAACATGGCCTGGACTTTGTTTGGAAGCAGTTCTATATTTAGGTGATCTGTATTGGTGATTATTTCTTTCAAAACTATTTAAAAAGACTTCATTTGCCATTTTTGATAAGTACATGATTATATTTGGAACCCTTTTCATGTTGTCTCCACTTCAGGACTATTTGGACATCACAATCAAATGAAAATTATTAAGATTTCATTTTAAACAAAATCATTAATATGATGTAAACAAAGAATAAACACGAGTCAGTGATTTTTAATTATCTCATTCATCAATGAAGAAGTCAGTAATGTAATAAAAGTGATTCAAAGTTTAATCCAAGAAATAGTTTCCTATCATCCGTGAGTGGTCCATGTAAGGAATGTGTTAATAGGACTGTTCTGTGTCTTATATGCCTTGAAACTGAAATCCAGTCATCTTTGCTTTTATCTTTCTACCTAAAAGGGACATATAAATTAACATTTAATTTCACAGTTTCAGGGCACAATAAAATAGTAAATAGCAAAGTAAAATGCAGGTGCATCCTTCTAGCCTGTTAAACAGTGACATTGAAAGGACATTGTTTTTCTCAGTCTTATTTTGAACTTATGGTTTTTTTTCTCAACAAAAGGACCTGCTATAAAAATCATGCCACACATAACAGGCCGAGGACAGTTCACTGGAAGACAAAAGCCGTGGTTGTGACTTAACAATCTGTGTTCGTTATTCCTTGGACACTACATAGAGAATTAGTCTGTTCTTGGACTTTGTTTTAAAAATATAAACTAAATTTTAATTAATCAGCATTAAAAGTATAAATAAAAAAATCTGTCCCAATGAAATATACATTTTAGTTATCCTATTCTTTTTTGAAAGAGTGACATAGGAAACAGAGGGCGTTTTTCCTCTTTACCAGATATTTTCCAATATTAGAGCCAAAGGAAGTTGTATTTGTCCAATGATTACACAGAAGAAGCACATAATTTTGTAAAATAAAACCTTGTTCCTGAATTATTGATATCTCTATATACTGAACTTTTCAATTTTGTTTAAATTCAGCAGAATATTTTAGGTGCCATTTGTTTCATGTTTGAAGCAAACACAATTTCTTTAAATGAGGAAAATATCCCAAGCAGTTTCAACACTGGTGTCTTTGTCTAACCCATATTCCCTCACTCATATAGATGACATTTTAAACACCTGCTGTTTTTAAATGATGCTATTATCATTAACCGTTAAATCTCGGGATGCCATAGCTCTTATTGCCCTCTGCCGTCAAATAGTCCACCTGTTTTTAATTAGATAAGCCATCAATAGTTATGTATTGCATGCCATTTGAAGGTATAAATGGCAGGTTCTATAGGAGTAGAACATTTACTTAACAAATTTTTGTTTTCCTTCATAACTATTTCAACCTTTGAAACAAGACAAACTTTTCTACATGTCCTCCTTTTAATACTTATTTTGATATTTTGACAAGAACCTTTAAAACACATCACTCTTAAAAACATTAAATCTCTTTTCTGAGGGAAATGGAGGAGACATGGATCTGGGGGTAGGAGAGGTAGAGAGGGGAAGTGGGAGGAGTGGATGGTAGGAAAACTGTAGTTGGGGTGCATTGCATGAGTAAAAATTTTAAAAAAATGCCAAACCCACTTGTTTATGAGACGAATTTAAGATTTATTTCATAGATTTTGTCTCATTGCATTACAAATGCAAAATAAATATAAAAATAACAATAATTCCAACTGAATTATCTGGGAAAGAAAACTAACCTATTTCAAATATGAGTTTATTTCTGCAGATGTCTAACTATGATTATACAAGTTTAATAAGGAAGTATAAGTTTGCTTGCTTTTAATATAATTAAAAACCCGGCAAACTCATGCTCATCTTCATTTGCTGCAGGATTTCCACAGACAAGAAATTTCTTGAGAGTATCTTAGTTGTCTTAGTAGGGGATAATAAGAAGGTACTTTCAGGTTTAGGGCATGTGCTGGGAAATATTAATATAGAACAAGGAAGTAAAGGATCACTTCATTGTATCTGATTAAGTAGCCATTATATGACTTCTGTTAGAAATAAAACTAAAATTCATAAACAGATAACGTTTACAACATTAGAAGTATACAGTATTATCTTGAATAGAAAATGTTGGTAAAGGAAAGGGTCCCCAGCGCCACACCCTGCATCAATTTCTGAGGTGACTTCATAGAGTGTGCCATCATTTGAGAGGGACCAATGAGAACAAGGCCTTGAGGGAAAAGAAAGTCTGTTTGTAAAAGAAAAAAATACTAATTTTCTCTTTCAAATGGTAATAGAGTGTAATCTTAGAGCCTAAAGTAGGGACATGTCTGTAAGAATGGAACCACTGAGATATTGTCGAGAGAGAGAGGAAGTGAGTAAGTTTTGGGATGTTTTTTATACTAAATGGAATTTATTTTCATTTATTGTTTGACATTGCTTATGATCAGTATCAAGCCATTGAAATAATTATAGTGATGACATTTCTTCTCTTATTCAATCCACATAACAGACAAGGGGAGTTCTAGGATTAGTAATCAAAATGCAAGACTGACAGTGTGTTATTGATTATAGTTGTGGATTTTCTTTATATACTGGGGTATCACTGCACACCTGTGGTTTTCAACTCTGGGAGCTATCATTAGGAAATTTAAAACTTAAGGCCTCCATCCCTCTATTGGGAGGTCTTAACTTCTCCAAAGGCTTCATTGGCTTAAGCAGATTAAGGTGACAATATGTTCACTGTCTTAAAACATTTAGACTGGAGTTTAACAGAATCACATTACCATTTTAATAAATTCTCATTTATTATTATTCTGAGTCTGAAATACTTTATTGAAATTAAGTCCAGTTGTCAAACCAATGAGATTTTGAACATTGCTTTGTGATGTGAAAATACACAGTCCAAAATACAATTCATGGAAATATATTAGTTGAGCTCAGAGAAATTGAAATGATGAGAAGAATTGGTTTAGGCAATTTCTCCATGAATTTGGCTCTCATTGCCTTTGTCCTTCTGGTCCAGATCTGCTCTTGATGAACCAATATGGTGAAAATACAGTCGCCTTAAGCAACAGTGCCATCAGCCACAGTTGCATTTCCTTGGCTCTCTGATAGGATGACAAGATATGGCTTTGAGCCACGGAGGGGTACATTCTATGAAGACATCTTTGAGATCAGGTGAAAGAGTCTGAAGTTAGGAATAATGCATTTTAGGCTTTCACCTGATCTCAAAGATGATGAGCAAATGAAAATATACTAGAGTATTTTATTATTTAACTTTTAAAGTGACCAATTAAAAGTTACCTTCAGGAATTTTGAGAGGCTTAGTCTTGCATTCCTACTTTTGCTTATTAGTTCTATTTTCTAAACAAAATTTTATTTTGTGTTCATTTCCTCTTTTTAAAATTTATTTAGTTCATGTTTTAAGATTTTAATTTAATCACACAATTCTTCCTTCCTTTTCCTCCCTTCAAACTTTTCCATTTACTTCATCTAAGTGTAGATGTAGTTTGCCTTCATTTTTGCAAACGTCCTCCTGAGGGTAGCATCTGGATAAAATAAGGCTAGCTGTGATGCTTCGTTTGGCTAAAGCAGAAGCATCTGGAGGGTTGGCAGTGACTGGTCTACCCTTTCATTGGCAACACATGCCTTTTCTGTCTCATTGAACAGAGAGATGTCAAACAGTTTTGAATTCTCCTTGGTTCCCATAATTAGATCCTGTAGCAGTATTTACTTGCATAGGATAAGCAAGGAACTTTGATAGTCAGAGGACACTTTTCTCAATGTTGCAACTCCCCTAACTTTCTTCATAAAAAAAAATATCATGCTGTATCCTCTCAAGGACATATATAAATACAAACTTGGTATTTGTTTTAAATACAAAACATGTGTTGTGAAGCTATAGATATTTCTGAAGCCACAATCATCATTACTCTGTTCACATCAGCGATAAATCAATGTTAGGAAAAAGGTGAATCTGTAGATTTGTTAGTAGATTTGAAAGTTATTTAAGGATTTAGAAGAGATCAACATAAGGATTAAATAGCATTCAAAGTGCTTTCTTCCATTAACTTAACGTGTGGCTAGCATGTGGTTTAGCATATATGAAAGAATGTGATAGCCACTCATATTTGTTCATTCACAGACTAATTCATGTATTTATTTATAAAACATTTACTCTATTGCTCTTGTACTGTGGTACTATACCTGAAGTAAAGAATTTACATAAATGGACTTTTGTTAATAAAGAATATAAAACAACATGAAAATGTATAGTGTTTTGGTAGGGGAGAACTTTAAATTACAAACAAAGAAATTGTGGAAGCTGAGCTAAAAAAGGACCTCTAAAAATTTATGATTACATTGAGATCTGTTTAAAGTTAAAACAAATTTTACAAGTCTTGGGAAGGGGGAAAAGAATAATCAAGTGAGAAATGTATGCCTTTATATGGGAATACCTTTCAAAAGGATCTATTTACTTCCTTAAACATGAAACCTGAAAGATATGTTTAGTTTTTTTAATTCAGTGAAACAACCAATATTAAAAGAGAATTAAATAGGAGATCAATAACTCAAACAAACTCATAATGAAACGGAGGATTGAAACAGGAATCACAAACTCATAAAGATAGATTTACAGGAAAAGTTTGCTAACTTTCAAAGAAGACCTATAACAAATAGTTGTTAAACTACTAAAAATAGGAAAAGAAAAACACCCGAATCTCTTTCTAGAAAACCAATATTATTTTATATAGGTATCAAATAAAAAGACACAACAATAAAAATAACTTCAGACTGTTGTCCTTGATAAACATAGTTTCACAAATTCTCACCAAAATAATTGCAAAAGGAATATAAGCATATATCAAAATGGTAAGTAGCAATCTTAAGTCAGCTTTATTCTAGAGATGCATTGATGGATGGACATGCATAACTCAATAAATATGATATATCATATAGTGAGAAAAAGCTTAAAACTTTCAGGGGAATGAAAAGATTGTTAATAATGATTCAACGGTGTGAAGGGAATGTGCAGTACAAAATCATGTTTGAAAGGAAGTCAGGAAGCATGAAAATAGACTACTGTAGACAACGTGGGCTATTTTGTTTCCTTATGGGAACCAAGGACAGCCAGTAAAGTTGATAAGCAAGTACATTCTCATTTATTTGATTAAAAAATTATAATGATTCCTTGTGACGAATTTAATGTCCAAATTATGAACTGATTAAGAAAATGCTTTAGACACCACTACAATAACAAGAAAGACATACAAGTGTATTAGCAATGACAGAGAGATGAGAATGGATTTGAGAAATTCTAGACAAAACAAAAAAGGAAGGACAGATTACAACAAAGGAGGAAAGTCTTGGCAATAGAACGTAGATTTTGGTACCCACAAATAGGCAAGGATTTATGCAATATTTTAAGTATTGATACGATAAGAAAAGTTTAGGAAAACAAAAGAAAGCATCCCAAGTTTAAGAAAAAGAAGTAAAACAAAGCTGAGGATCATTGTTCTTAATTTAATGATATTATTGGAGTGCAGAGAAAATCCTGGGGGGACTAAATATTAATAAAACTGTAATGGAAAGAAGTGACCAGCAAAAGTTAGGATGGGCACAAGACAAATAGAATGCCAGTAGATTGGTGACAATATTTTAAGATGGAGAATTATCAACCATATCATATGCCTAACAAATTAACGATTAAGGGGAAGGGATTTAGTATAATTGCTAATATAATTTATCATGTTTTAGGAAAATTTCATTCTACTGTGTTTCATAAGAGCACCAATCAAGCTCTTCTTTTTCTAACTCCAAAATATGCTTTCTCGACGTAACAAAATGTACCCTGCTAAGAGTTCCTTAAGAAAAGAATCATTGTGTCATTAAGAATTAGGTTTAAAATATCTTTATATCAAAATATTTATAAGATTATAATGTTTAAGGTAGTTTTCCAGTACTACAATACAAGATGCTGTCTGAAACATGCATGCACTCACACACACATGAAGACATATATATTTACTAACAAAGAAAAAGAAAAATTATCAGTTGTCAAAATCCAATATTAGTGAAATTTTAAAAGTACTTGAAGATTGTAGTTTGGTAGTGAAATGGGTGAAGACAAATCTACAGTTATTAAAGTAGCTGAAAGGTAGCCTCATTTATAGTTAAGGCAGGACTGCTTTTTAATAGTAGTTTATGAATTTGTTTGTTTATATGAATTTTAATAAGTGGTGAATGCAGCAACTGTATTCTAGGCAATGTGTTAAAACTTTGGCACTTCGAGGTTGTTCATCCAAAGCCTCTTTTGACAAGTATTATGCAACAAACATAAGACTGCGAATTGAGCCATAAATCTACAAAATGTTCAATTTAACATAAACTTTGTAACAAGTAAAGAATAGGAACTGCAGTTTTTAGTACTATGTTGTGCTATACATAATTTATAATAACCTTAAGGCAGTTGCAACACCTGAAATTAAATAGGAAATAAAATTATTCCCTGAAGGTACTGAAGGTGGATGCTAGAAATACATTTCAAATGAGTGCTAAAATTGTTTCTACTATTCTTGAGTGCATTACTCAGCAGCTGTGTCCTCGCTACAACTTCTCATTACATCTGTCACAACGTTAGTTGAACCTCATGGGGGTGATGTTCTTAGCATATGCCATTTTACTCTTAGATAATATGTTATATGGCAATGTGAGTGTTCATTGTCACAGATCACAATGTATCTTTGTTTCTCTTAGTGTAGCTAAAGTAGCTGACTGGTTTGGAATGCTGTCAGTATCATGAAAGTCAAGCAATGTTCTCAATCAACAAATATATAGTAGGCACATGGATTTCTCTAGTACTGATGCTTTTATACATTCATTCAACAGATATTCATAGCATCCATTCTAGGTACTGGAAAATGATTAGTGAGAAAAAAAACATGAATTTTTTTACCTTTATATGTATGTAAGCATTTAAATATTTATGAAGATAAAATCAAAAAGAAAATATGTTAAAGAAATGTTTATTAATATCTGATTAACTTGTGCTATTTGTATACACAACATTGTACATTTGTTCCATAAAATAGTGTCACCAATACATTAACATCAATTGCTTCTTAAATTCAGAGAAAAATTAAAACTAAATTTTATAGTTGTGTTTATTGAAACTTTAACAGTTTTACTACGCTCTGCGACAAATGTTTAGAGAAACAAAGATGATTACAACCATTTATTTCCTTGTCATCACTAATAAATTTGTGTCATAGGTCAATATTCAGTTTTGCACTACTATGAAAATTATGGTATCTGTGTCTGATAATTCTAAAAAGATCAAAGTTGTGGACTTTCAGTTATGGACTGAAAATTACTGCAACCCTTTTTCCAGATGTTAAGCCTGTGATTGTGTGTCATTTAAAACTTTGGTATGGAAGGGTTAAATTGTAATGGAGAGCTTGCTCTACTTGGCTGTTTCTTTTTTTGGAATTGAGTGTAAATAATTATTTTTTAGACTGTATTATTATCCCAAGGAGAGTAATAGTAATTGCTTTTCTATCTTAATGATATTAGGTAGCACCAAAATTGTCACCAGGTGTAAATGTTTTGTCAGTAACTCATTCTTTCTGTCCAACCAAGAAATTTGTTATTAAATTTGTTATATTAGTTTTGCAAACTTGGCATACTATGACTTACTTTTATTCTAACAGGAGTGATGGTTCTGTGGTTCAAACCCTTTTTTTTTTTAAAAAAAAATATAATCCATGAAGTTCTTGATGAACAGCATTGTTTTTTTCTCTGCTTCTGGTTGTAAAAGCACAACTGATATTCCAGCGATAACTGGATTTTGTTTAAGGTAAGGCAGTATCTGTGTTGCCTTCATGTTATTATGTCTTGGCAAAGTTTCATAAACTAAAATGCACAATACCCTGCAGGCAAATGGATACTTTCAATAAGAAACCAATTTCTAGATATTCCTCTTTGTACTCATTTAAGATTCTTTAGTGGTCCCTGAAAAACCATTGGCTTGCCCTAAAATACTATGTTCTAGCATTAACTATAAAATGCATCTCAGAGAAGTTAATATCATTGTCAAATGTCACAGAACAAGAATGTAGTACAAGATATCTTGAGGCCCAGATTCCTAAGCACCTGATCATTTATATTCACTTTTGAATTTTAGATTCTAAAGAGAAAATATTTTTGTAATACTGTATACACATTATACAATATTAACTTATGATATTACAAAAAACTATCTCATGGTTTTTAAATGTATCCAAATCAATCACTAATAGTTTTTAAATTCATAATCTCACAATAATATAGGAGATATTTACTTAAATATACTAAATGAGTTTATTAGTCATTATAATGGTAGTTGAATAGCTTATGCATCTTTTATAGCCTTGATATAAGTCTATGTATCATGTCATCTCTGGGAGTAAAATAATCTTATGCTGTACCAGAGTTAAGACTTAGGTAAATCATAGAATGGTGTTTTATAATCAGAAACCAGGTACCAAGTATTGGCCATTTCCTCTGGTGGGAATTACAATATCTTGGTATTGCATTAACTTGTGCAGTGTCTTTCTACGTGTATGATTATCTTCCTTCATGAATAATAAAACTTACAGTTAATCATTAAGCTTTCTGTAATGTGTTCTTCTGTGATGTTGCTGTGCTAGTTGTATATCTTTCTAATTTAACCAAAGTAATTTCATCCAGAAGAAGGGAACCTTAAACTCGGAGAGTCTCCATCCTTTTGGCCTGTAAGCATGACTGTGCTTCATTTCCTGACTAATGACTGATATGGGAAGTTCCAGTCCATTGTTGGTGTTGCTCTCTGGGTTGGTAGTACTGGGAGGTATAAGAAATATAATTGATGGTGATCCTGGAAATGAGTCGGAAAGCAACACTCCTCTAAGTTCTCTGCTGTAATTCCTTCCTGTCTCCAGAATCCTGCCTGGAGCTCCTCCTGCCCTGGCTTCCCAGGATGGTAGATTCTCACCTGTAAGATACAATCAATCTTTATATTCCCAAGTTACTTTTTGTTTTATCACAGCAAGGAAGAAACTAATATAATTGTTTTATCTTAGGAAAACATTGACAATCAGTTCCAGCTTTACGTATGGGCTGTATTTATGTGTTTAAACATAATAGATCTATTTCAGTGATAAATAATGATGATATAGGTTCTTCTTAGATTTTTTTTATGCTAAAATCAACAAGGAAGAATCAGGACGGATGTTTCACTTTGCTTTTTGGTTGTGTTGTTTATTTGTTATTATTGCTACAGCGGGAGATAAGCTGGCTCAAACATCACTGCAAATAAGAGATAGGAGACATTCATGTTCTTCTGTTATTCTCTCCTTTGATACTGACTTTTCACTCAGAGATAATTATTAACTACCGTATGTGTGCAGGCTTTGTATTCTAAGTTGCAACGCCTAACATATTTTACTCTATGAAATTGTTAGAAATGAGCTAAATATATTTTTCCTAACATTAATTTTCATGACAAAGGACTCAAAATAATCTACATTTGTTGTAATATGAGCTGCGGGGCTGCGTCCCCAGCACCCCGCTGCCCACAAGGCTAGCTTTACCCGAAATAATTACACGGACACTGTATTCTTTTAAACACTGCTTGACCCATTCTCTTCTAGGCTAATTCTCACATATTAATTTAGCCCATTTCTAATCATCTGTGTGTAGCACCCCAAGGTGCGCTTACCAGGGAGATTCTAGCCTATGTCCATCCTGGGTCGGAGCTTCATCGCGTGTGCCTCAGAGAGCAGAGCTCTCACCTCTGCCCGCAAGAGTGGAGCATCGTGTCTCTCTGAGGCCTCTGCCCCCAAGAGGAGAGCTGTCGAGTCTCTGAGCTCACTTCCTCTTCCGCCCAGCATTCTGCTCCTCCCACCTACGTTCTAACCTATCAGGTCAAGCAGCTTCTTTATTAAATCAACCAATGACCTTCCTCCATCATACATTATATATGTATAGTATAATCAATAAACAGTTTACAGTTTTTCCTGCTCTTTATTTTGAAATCATGTGTTTCTAATACATCCAAGATTGATATTCTCTAACCTGAATCCTTATATAAAAATTATTTATGAAAACATTGTATTTTATGGTACAACATGCTAAAAGGCATAATTTCAAATAAAATGTGATGCTTTTTCTTATTCTAATTGAGATAGAGGAGATGTATTTCAGGTATAAGCTCGTGTAAATAATTCTCAAATACATCCATTAGGATACCTTGGGATTTGTAACTATATTTCAGTGAAAATGAGAATGCCTTATCTGTGATAAAGAAAATGTGGCACATTTACACATTAGAGTAGAAAACAATGATTTCTTGAAAGTCGCCTTCTTTAGAATGTGAAACAGCTTCATGTCCTATAACTCAGCTTTGTAGTGTCTTCCACATTATGGTTTGACACCAAATTCTGGTGGATAACCAAACAAATGACAATCACCTGTCCTGTTTTTAGCATCTATAGTACTGCATTGAGCATCTATAGTTCTCAATAACACACCTGCCAGTAAGTTTTTGTTTGATAGCCTGTATATGGCATGAGACCGTTGAGAGAACTTATCACCTTATATTGAGTAACTCTATTTGTGTGTTCCTGTGTTGGTTATGTGTGTGTGTGTGCATGTGTTTGTGTGCCTAAACTTTTGAGATTAAAGTAATAAGCTTATATATAACTCTTCCAAAAATCTTTAGTCTTATTTGTCTTTCCCTGAACCCTTGTCTAAGTCTTGCCCTCCAATTGCACGATCCCCCTTGAACCTTCTCACCCATCATTCCCTATTGTTCACTTCATTATCACCTGGGTCCCAGGTGGAGAAATCAAGATTGTACTGACTTGGAATCGAAATGCTAACTGGATAGTTTTCAAACTTTCAGAAGGGGCAATGCAGGCTGTTAGGTAAAAATAATCACCCATTTCTCCCACTCTTGAACACTGTGAGATACAGTAATGACGAGCTTGGGAAAATGGTCTTGTTTGTCCAGAGGTGGTATGATTGTTATAAGAGCAATACTCACTTTCTGATTTTGAGGCCATCACAGATGGGAGATTTAGTATAGTTAAACTATCAGAAAACTATGACTAGCTAGGTTCTAGGCTGTAGGCTCTAAGGAGAGCCAACTACTAATTATTATATTAGATGGATATAGTCTCAATTTACTTTTTAAATATTCACCATTTAATTTTATTATTTTTTAATTTAAAGCAACTTTTAGAGCAATATTTTTATTTTACATACCAATCCCAGATTCCTCTCTAGAAATAAATAATACAATTGGATGGAATTTAAAAAGTGTCAAGGATGTGTATACTGGGTGTTGGAGGAAGCTAAGTGAAGGGCAAAATTATAATTATAAGGGCAAAAATATAATTATATTACATTCTAAATAAATATCTTTTAATAAAAATAACTTTTCATACAGCATATTAAGATAATGTAGAGCAAGGGGAAATATTCATCCATTGCTGGTGGTGTCAACTTGTAGAACCATTTTAGAAATCAATAATGTGGTTTGTCAGAAAATTGGGAATCACTCTACCTCAAGACTCAGCTATACTAGTCTTGGGCATATACTCAAAAGATGATCACACCATAAGGACACTTTCTCAAATCAACTATATCTGTAAAAGTGTTTTTGTTTGTTTGTTTGTAATAGCCAGAACCTGGAAACAAACTATATGTCCCTCTACCAAAGAATGGATAAAAAATGTGGTACACGTAGTTTTATTATATAATGTAATATTACTAAGAAGTTAAAACCAATAACATTATGAAATCTGAAGGGAAATGGATGGAACTAGATAACATCATCCTGAGTGAGGTAACCCAGATCCAGAAAGAAAAACATGGGGTGTACTCACACATAAGTGGGATAACTGTGCTACAATCCACAGCCCCAGAGAGGTTAGGTAACAAACGAGGAGGGCCCAGAGATGGATGTAAGGGTTTCCAAGGGAAGGGGAAATAGAAGAGATCTCCTGGATGGACTGGGGTTGGGTCGGGATGGGAAATTGAGGGATCAGATTGGGGACAGGATAGAGGGGGAGAGTAATAAAGATGTCTTGATGGGAGTGAGTAGTATTCTGACGTCACATAGTAACCTGGTACAAGGGAAACTCCCACAAATTAAGAATGTCCCTAGACAATACTCCTATCAATAGTTGATAGGTAGTCTGAACTGGCCATCTCCTGTAATGATTTTGGTGACTACCCCAATTGTCATCAGAGAGCCTTCAAGCAGTAGCTGGTATAAACCACAGCCAAGCAATGAGCCTAACTCCGAGAATCTTGTTAAAGAGAAGGAGGAAAGGTTGAGTGTATGAGCCAGAGGGGTCAATGTTATCACAAGGGAATCCATGGATAGAACTAACCTGGACTCACAGGAGCTCACAGACTCTGGACCGACAGCTAGGGAGCCTGCACGAGACCAACCTAAGCCCACTATATCTGGATGAGGGTTATACAGATTGGTCTTGCTATAGGACCTCTAGTAGTGGGAATGGGTTAGTCCCTGATGCTTTGGCAGGCTTTTGGGAACCTATTTCTCATACTGGGTTGCCTTGCCCAGCCTTAATATGAGGGGAGGAGCTTAGTTTTAATCCAACTTGATATCCTATGCTTTGCTGACAATCGTGGGAGGCCTGCCTCTTTCTGAACAGAAACAGAGGAGTGGATTGTGGGAATCAGAGGGAATGTTGTGGAAAGGAATAGAAGGAGATGAGGGAGGGAAACTGCAGTTGAGATGTAAAATAAAAAATAAAGCTATCACCCTTGAACAAACATAAGTTATCCTATTTAAAACACTTTTTAAATTGTAGACCAATAAGGAGATATTTTAACTTGAGAAATGATAGGATAACAAAAAAGTTCCTATTCAATTCGAAATGCTTCAAGAAGAAATAAAACACTGGCTTGTGGTTTCAATTTTCTGTCAATACAAGGGAAGAGAATTTTGCAGAAGGAAAGTTAAGACTTTATAAGTTTGTTGGCTTTGCACATTGGATCCTATGTGCACTGGACACAAAGCACATAATGTGCATTTACTGTCCAGTACTATGAACTAGCACAAAGAGATGGTTTGTATTTTAATTAGTTTATTTCACAATTTACTGAGACTATCTCCTAGAACTAGCCACAGGTGAGGAAAAAGTGTATAACAATTTATTCCTACTCTTCTTTAGCTGAATTCTTCTATTGCATCAAAAAAAAGCTTTTGAAACTTCATAGGTTTGGTAATGTCATTTAAAACCCACTAAAACTGTTACTCTATAGGGTGTGAGTGTTATGCATACACAGAAATTATTAAAAACAGCTTTGCAGTTTTATTGAAATGACTCTTCCATATTTATCACCCTCAGAATCAATTTCCCTCCAACAGATGCTTTTATATAGTCTTTAAAGATCATTTGGAGAAATACAAAGTAGAAAGATATCAGGGTGATTATTTTTAGCAAAATAATAAAAACAAAATACCACTGTGTATAAGGATAGAAAGAATAGTTCAGCCATCTCTACACAAAATATACATAAATTTTATTGTTGAGGCTGGTTTTATTTGGTTCTTTCATATCAACAGAAGTAAAACTAACATTGATTCTTCTGAAATTATGTATGGTTGTGAACATGGGACAAAAATTCAAACATCTTATTTTCAAACTAAATAATATATTTCAGTATTTGAAGTTTTTGTATACAAGTGAACTAAAACACTGTTTGTTATCTTAAAAATGAAATTGAAAACTGTAAGTGGCATGGTTTTTGTTACCCCAAAGATATTATCATTAAAATATAATAAAATGCTGCTAGGCAGTGGTGGCACATGCCTTTAATTCCAGCACTTGAGAGGCAGAGACATGATTTTGTAAGTCCTTCTGTATATGTGTTGCTTTTATTGTTTAATGAATAAAGAAGCCACTTTCTGCTAATGGCTTAACAGAATATAGCCAGGCTAGAAGATATATATATATATATATATAGAGAGAGAGAGAGAGAGAGAGAGAGAGAGAGAGAGAGTAAGTAGGCAGAATCAAGGAGAAGCCATGTAGCCCCACCAGAGACAGATGCTGGACAGAATATTACCTGGTAAGCCACAGACATATGGTGATACACAGATTAATAGAAGTGGGTTAAATTAAGACGTAAAAGTTAGCCAATAGAGAAGCTAGAGCTAATGGGCCAAGCAGTGCTTTAAATTACAGTTTCTGTGTGGTTATTTCAGGGCTGAACCACCTCCTTTCAACAGAGGCTGGCGGTTCTTTGTGAGTTAGAGGCCAGACTGGTTTACAAGAACTAGTTTCAGGACAGCTAGGGCTGTTACACCCAGAAATCCTGCCTCAAAAATACTACCACCACCACTACTACTACTATTACTACTACTACCAAAATGTATTCATGTCTCTTTTTCTTGCATTTTATACATTAATGAACAATGGTACATTTAACAACTTTGGAAATTAGCTAATGAGATTTCACAGCTTTCAGTCTTAGAGGCACACATGTTATATTTTAATATAAACATATAACACCATTTTATTTCATATACCTTTCAGCTTAGCATAGATGCTATTACTTTTCTCACAGGGTTTAGAGTTTAATACATACATACATACATACATACATACATACATACATACATACACACACATGTGTGTATGTGTTCTATAATGAAAGGATTCAGTTTGTATTTCTTCATCTTTTAGTTAACTAATGTTTTAAAATATCTATTATTATTAATAGCTTGAATACTTAAAACTATAAAGTAAATTACACAAATTATGAAGTAAACGTGGTTTCTCTTGAGCTGATGAGTTTTTTTATGTCATTGAGAAATTATGTGTAGAGAAACTGTGGACTGAACCTCAGGAATGACACTCTGAAGTCGATATATATATACACACATGTATATGAATTGTACAGACATGTGCACATGTACTCATAAAAAGATACACAAAATCAATTAAGGTATTTGCACATGTACTTTTTAAAATGCCCAGACAATAATAGGGCCCTCTCAATACTTCTAAAAAAGATAAGGTATATGAGGACAAAGATATAGATATCCTTCAAAATCACCCTGTTTCTCTAAAAAATAATTAAGTATTGAATTTGTGTGTATGTGTGTGTGCACACACACACGTGCCTAACTGTGCATATAAATACAGGAGCCTGCCAAGGTTAAAAACCTCAGCAGTTTAAAACAAAGCTACCCAGAGCCAAGTGATGTTAGCGTCAAAATCTGAATATTGCATTATCCATGATATAGTGGGTTGCATTACGTATATCTTTATTCTTTACTCCCTGTACAATACACACAAACTTGTCAAAGGATTTTCACATGTGGTGCCTACACCACTTGGATATGTGGTCGGGCAAGGGTCTGGGAACAGACAGAGTGACGGGTCACTCTTGAAGTAAGAATGCCTTTTTTATTATGTTCCAAGGCAGCTAATATAGTGTTTTCCTTAACTAGCGGCCACACCCAAGCTCTCGGGATTTTCCACTGCAAGCCCACCAGAAACTACTTCCTTGTTATCAGGAACTCATGAAGATTCTGTACTCAGAGCAGCTGCAAGCATATGAAAGCAAATTGTTTATTCTGGCAGAAAAGGGGTCATAGAAAGTTCAGAGTCTGATGGTTTGCATCTCCCAACACTCACAGCTTTCTTAGAAAATAATTAAGTTCCATAAAATCATGTAAAAAATCATAAAATTACCGTACCCAAACAAGATCCTGTCACAATCTCAGTGGGTGGGTGCACCCCTCGTGGTCCCGACTTCTTTGCTCAGGTTCTCCCTCCTTCCGCTCCTCACTGGGACCTTGAGAGCTCAGTCCAGTGCTCCAGCGTGGGTCTCTGTCTCCATCTCCATCCATCACCAGGTGAAGGTTCTATGGTGATATGCATGATATTCGTCAGTATTGCTATAGGATAGGCTGATCTGATCTACTGGGAGCTCACCAGGGCCAGCTGGACTGTGACTGA